>NC_134453.1:19892798-20213485 GCF_030867145.1 Opisthocomus hoazin | reverse complement strand
GAAGCCCTCATTGCTGTAAGTGCTGATAGAGCCATGTCAGACTGGTTTACATTCTGCAGATGGCGGATTTATGGTGGTGGCAAGTTGGTGAGGGGTCCCCCCCCTTTCTTGGATGCAATGTAATTTTCTGAGCAAGCCTGAGATTGAGTATCTGTCAGGTGTATCCTGCAAGAAACAATTGTATTTGAAGATATATCCAAAATGAGAATTGGATGCCCTACCTGTACGCGGTTGGTACAAAGTGATGTTTGCAGTGAGCAGAAACTCTCCCCGGGCTGTGGAGGGGATGAAGATGCTGGGGAGACAGGGTGGCTACTTCCCAGTTCCTCCTGAGCGAAGGACCAGTATCACAGAAATGCTTCACCAAAAAGACAGCCTTAATAATTAAGGGCCTCAAATGATTATTTAGCTCCTAACAAAAAGCTGCTCCTGTGGAAGTAGAGGTGTGTGAGCAGCACTGGATGAGAAAAGCCCCTGATGCTTGGTCTGTAAAGGTTTTATGAATGCCCAGCGCGGCTCCCTGTAGCAGTATGCAGCTGAATGTGCTTGAGAATACTTTTATTTATCCGTTCTACTGCTCAACAGCAGTAAACACTGCCTCTTCTTCACTACAAATGGCTTGTTCATGTTTATATCCATTTCTGGCACAAACGTTTTCCGGGAATTTCATCTGCTTGGACTGCCATGAGAGGAGGAAGAGGATCTGGGGATCCATTTGAAGGTTGAGCAGCCCTTCCTTCCAAACAGTGAGCCTCCCCAGGGTGAGGCAATGAGGAGTGGCTGTGGGTCTACTTACTGGGAGCTGCAGGTGTCCTGTTTGCTGGGGTTACCCTTGTCATTTTTGCAAGTGGCCTCCAGGTTTTTATGCCAACCCCCCAAAAAAAATTAGGAAAAAAAAAAACAGCTAATAGAAACAGCTCAGCTTTTCCTATTAGGGGATCACTAAACAGAGAATTTCTTTTTTCAGTGCTATCCTGTTCTGTGGTTCCTTTCCCTGCTCCTGCTTCCCCTCTTTCAACATACATCAGATGGATTAGCTGGATTTAAATGTCCAACTGGCTGATGATGCTCAATAATTAGTCGGTGACACTTTGTGGCTGTGCACAGGCTGCTGCACATTTCTAAGCAGAAGCTCTGAGTACTTTCAGCTTTTCTAAGAAACTGAAATGTAAAAAGCTCTCTGTCACTGTCAGCAAATGACAACAGGAACACTTGAGAGGTAGGAATGAGAAAGAAAATGTGGTTTCCCTTTCACAGAAAGGCAAATTCGGAAGTGTAAGAACAACAACAAAAAATTTGACTGCAAATTAAAAACTCCAAGTAGCTTCCCCAGAACAGGCTTCTAAGCTTCTCCCTCTCTATCCAAAATGTGGTTTTAAGCATCAAACCCTACACATCTCCACCAGTGGCAGGGAGAATATTCCTGGCCAGGTTTTCTATAATGTGTGTTATTTTGACTTCTCAGAGGTATGAGCTGTAGCATGTGGGTCACAGGGACAACTGCCTGCAGGCAGTTGATACTGGGACTGAAGCTGGTAAAAACTGGAAGCCTGCCTAGTCTGCAGCTTCAGAGCTGTAGTGCTGCAGATATGCTCTGCTGGAAAACTCAGGGAGAACCCCAAGCTCCTGGCCAACTTTACTTGAAAAACAACAACAACAAAAAAAAAAACCCCAAAACACCACCACCACCAAAACCCAAAGCCCTTCCCTGTGTGCAACTGGTGACGCTTCACTTGCCCCTTAACTCATGGGTGCGTGATGCTCAAAGACACACTGCTGATGTGACCAGTCCAAGAACCGTGCTGAAAGCTGTTTTGGGAACATCCTGACAATGAAATGCTCTGAAAAGACTTAATTCTTCCAACATTGTTGATGTTGAGTGGGGAAAAAAAGGAGGCTATGAAAAATGCAAATGCTAATGTAGATAAAAGTGGCTCCTTGGAGAAGACACATCTGGAGATGGAGTAGCTTCATGGTGGGCTCCACTCATGTGGTCGTGGAGAACTTCACTGCAGGCAGTGGAGCTACAGGGCCTACTCAGGAGTGTCTATCCCTCCCTAAGCAAAAGGACAAATGAGATAAATCATCTTCTAAAGTGCCCATTATCTCTGACTATAAGAAACCTCTTGCTGAGACTTGAATGTCAAACTTCGAGCAAACCAAGATTAAGTGAGGTGACTCTGACTTGGTGACCTGTGAAATATTTATTTTAGCTCTTGTGGTGGACCACAGCAGTGTCCCCATCCTGGTGTGTCAGCCCTTGTCCTGCTGGGGAGGCTTGGACCCCTGTCACAGCAGCATCACCCAGCCTGGTGGCGTGAAGGTTTTTGTGACATCCCAGGAGTTTCTTTCCCAAGGATTCCACGTGGTGGGCTTCAGGAATGGTGTTGAGATTCCCGGTTTCAGTTTAAAATTATGTCTGCTCATCGCTGTGGCAGGGGAATTCTGCAAAATATGAAGCAACCATGCCCCAGGTTTTTAAAACATCACAATGGAAGCGTTTCTGTCTTCTAATTCTGTGATGTTTCAGAGGGTCTGTGATTCATCCTTTTTGAATGCTTGGGATTAGCAAATCCTGTCTCTGAGTTAGGGGTGGGTTTTTTCTTTCATTTAGTCAACTTTGAATGTTGACACTGCATACATGGTGGCACAGAAACAACATTGAGACAGTCAAGGACATTCAGAGCTGCTTCTTAATTCCCATCCTTCACAGGAGCCTTGCGTTCCCCAGGCTGGATGCTTCAGCTGTCCTTCCTGTCTCTGTGCTCCTCTAAGTCTATGGAGATGTCTTCATTCTTCTTCCTTTGATTGCACCCAAGAAAGTTGGGTGACTGCAGATCCTTTGGAGGCTCTGCTAGGAGAGCCTTTGCTATAGTGGCTGCCTGGATATGTCGATGGCTCAGATTTCAAGCCTTTTGTCTGCTCTGAATCATATTGTTCTTTTATTCATGCCCTCTTGCTCATAAGAGACATCCTTGTTGGGTTTTGGCAGCGCATTTTGTGGATGCTATGACTTGTTTGATGTTTTCTGTGTTGTTTTAACTCCTGCCTCCCAGAAGCTGGAAGCCTTTGGTCAGCTGGATCAGGGTGGCGTGGGCTCTGCGTTCTTTACGGGTGATCCTGCGAGTGATGTGTGGTGTCAGACCTATGGGTTCTGAGTAATCGGAGTCTGTGAATTACCATGTCGGGTTGGGAAGACAGGAAGGGGAGAAGTCAGTTTAATTTTACTATGTGAATGGGAGTTATGTTGTAATCTTCCTGCCACAAGTAGACTGAATCTGGATAAAGCCTATTAATTCAGATTTTGCAAGCATGGGAAGAACAAGTCCCTGAATGCCTTCTAGCCATTTATCCTGAGCAAATAACTTCATTTATCTTGAGTGCTTTCTAGCTTTTCTTCTCTCTGGAGAATTTCTGTGGTGTTTTACAGGAGAATCTGAGCAGCATCTGCCGCTTCATGCTGAGATGTGCTTAAAGATCTCCTCTGCAAGCAGGAACCTCGACTTGCTTAGTCATGTGGCCAGTCTTTGTATCATCTTTCTGTCTTCTCAACACCATAATTATATTAACTGATCAGCCTGTAGCTGTACTAGCTGAATGCTGGTCCCTTGTAGTCATGGTGAAAGATGGTCATGCTGGTTGTGTGCTTGGGTGGAAGCAGAGGATGCTTCTTTCTGACTCAACCTTGGTCAGGATATTTCTGGGACACTTTCATGGTGGAACTATTCTTGTCGAAGCACGACAGGAACCTGTAATCTACCCTACGTGGCCAACTGAGTGATTTGGTCCAGAAGTTCCTCCTGCTGTTTTGGCTGGAATATGGGGTTTTCCTGCCCCTGCCCCTTGTGAAACAGGTGCTTTGTATCATCTGGAAATAGCTGCATTTCAGCACAGGGATCAAGCAGATTTCACGGAGAGGCTGGGAATTGCTTTCAAGCTTGGCTCGTGTGATGTGAAAAGCCGCCTCTACATGTAATAAGCACTAATATTACTAAAGCACATTTTAGGGTGGGCACCCTGACAGGAAAAATACCACTTTATCACAAATGCAAAAGAGAAGGGTGGGTTTTTTTGGTTTGGGGGGGGATTTTAAGTCTTCTGTTACTGTTCCAAACCATGGTGCGTCTGACCTAACCCACAGTAATAAAAAAAAAAAAAAGATTATCTCATGGATGGAGCAGGCCAGTAAGCTCATAACCGCTCTCTGCTGATAACAGAGAACAAATACCCTTTGCATCTCAGTGTCAGAGGAACAGGCTGTGTTCCCTCCCTCGCTTGGGATCAAGTCAAAGCAGGAATCTTGGCTGCACGTGTGAAAATGGGAGGCCAAGAGATTTTTTTTGTTAGGTTTTTTTATAGGTTGGTTTGACTCCTCCTGCAAAATATTCCCAAACTGTGAAACAGGTTTGTGATTCCCAAAAAAGCGGGAGGTGTGGTATGCTCACTCTTTTTTTTTCTTTTTTTTTTTTTTAAAAAAAAAAAAAAGATGGGGAGAAGTAAAAGCCTACTCAGGCTAAAGGTAGTTTCTTAAAGCATGTCTGATCTTGGTGATGCCAGGGAGAAGATAAATGACAAGACAGTGAATTTGTCCGTTTAGCCCTTGTTTTTTTCCTTTGCGTTGGCTTGGCTGTGCTGGCATCCCTGGGAGCCTCAAGGAGTGCGTTGCTCCCAGCGTTACATGGGCTCGTGGCACGTCTCTCCTGACATCACGCAATGACAACAACAAATCCTTCATCTCCTATCTATCACACCAGTGTGTTCAAAGGTTCTAATTAACTATGAAGGTAGTAAATTTTTACAGAAAAAGGTTTGAAGGCATTTGACACTTTCTCTGATGCTGCGGTTTCCCAAACGCACCTTCCCACGTTTTGTAATTGTGGTTTTTGAAAGCTCCCCAGGGACTATAAAAACTGGGCACAGGCACAAAACCAGCGGGATTGGGGAATTCTCTCTTCCTCTCTCGGCTGCTGAGATTTTCCTTTCTCTTAGCAGTGTTACTTTCTAGAAAACTAAAATGCTTCTTGAAGCTGAGGTCAGCTGTGCTGTATTTTTTTTTTTTTTTTTTTTGCAACAATCTAAAAAGGACTGTAAAAGGCTGCTGGTATCGTGTGGATGCAGGAGTGCGTTTTCAAATGCAAGTAACTGGCTTGCCCAAAGGCTGATCTGTTGAACAGAATTAACCAAGCAAGAGCAAAGGTTTTTAGAAGTAAGCCTCTATGTACCCCCCTGCTTTTAACTGCTAGTTTTTTGTGACTCAAGCAATAGCGTTCGACTAATTTGCTCTGAATATGTTTTATGCTGTAAGAGATGCTGTTGCTGTGATACCTGTAATAAGGAAAGGAGTATGCAAGCAGGTAGCACATGGTAACAGAGGCATCTGTGCGTGGAAGCTTGTGAGGATGGTCAATGATAAATAAAGAGCTAAATGCGCTGAGGGACTTGGGGATGGGAGGAGCAGGGTACCACGTCCTCGCAGGGGGAGGGTTGGACCCCCAGGAGAGAGCTCAAGAGGTTGGAGTGCTGGAGCTACTGGAGCATCCTCCCAAGTGTGGCTGGAGTTTGGCCCTCCTGGGATAAAGCAGGATTTCTCTTCATTTTGGGAGGTGGAACTAAGGCAGGGTGGGGAGGGGGATTTTTTTTTTTAATGAAAACTGAGCAAAGCAAGGCCTGTCTCTGAGTAGTCTAATGGAGAGACTATTCACCTGAGATAGCGAAGAGCATTGAGCTGCAATCTCTTCAACCTATACACAATTACTTATATAAATGAGAGCTGCCTCAACAGGAGGTACTGGCTGAGGGCAGAGGAACCAAGCTCAAACCTAGACAAGGAGGATTTGAACCTGGTGCTCCATCACCCTACTTAAAATATTCCAGTGTCTGAGTCAAAAGGGATATCGCTTCCCTGACTGGGCTGGGGTGTGGTTTGGGAGCTTGGAGATGTGTTCCACAGCAGCTTGGCTGGGGCTTTGGGAGTTTCCCCAAAAGTGTCCTGAGGGAGTACATGTGCCTGTGGGTGCAAACCTTGCTGAGCCCAGCCTTGGGTGGTGGGAGCCCAGCCAGGCTCAATCCTATTCATGCTCCCTTTGGGAACATGGTGTGAGCTATCCTCTGTGTGATCATCGAATGCTTTGGGTTGGAAGGGACCTTCAGAGGTCATCTAGCCCAACCCATGATGCCCAAATCATGTTTGAGGTCATGTTAGCTTGGAAAAAAGTGCTAGTAAATATGCAGACAACTCTGTAGTACAGATACAGTTGGTTCGGTGCTTGAACTTGTTCCCTGGCTGTTTTATTTAAGAATATGTAGATGGAGCTTTTGTGGCTCTTGTTTTTTAGTGCCCAGGTGAGAGCACACCATCTATTTATGTGGATGTCTCCTCCCTGGCAGTGTTCAAGGCCAGGTTGGATGGAGCTCTGAGCAACCTGGTCTAGTGGAAGGTGTCCTTGGTCATGGCAGGGGGGTTGGAACCTTTACCATTCTATGATTCTATTTACTAGGACACAGGGGACTGTGGAGCCGGGAATCCTAAATGCAGAGCCAACGTGAGCTTCTCCTTAGTAGGTACAGGCAACCGAAGTGTTGCTTTTGGGAGTAGGGAGGGGGACACGGGTACCCTACAGATCTCAAAGGCCCTTTCTTCATCCTTCCTGGAGTTCTTTAAGCCCAGCAAGTTGATTTCCCTGCAAAGGCTCTATTCTTTCTCTTCAAAATGAATGTTTACTTCCATTAAAATCCCTTTCAGACTGCAAATAGTGATTTTTCTCCATTTGTGATACTGCGCTTGGCATCAAAACAGAACGAAAAGTCACTCCTCCTGAATTTTGGGGGAAGGCAGGCTTTTCTGGTGGTTAAGCTAATTGCTCTGTCGCTCATCGTGTGCAACGGGAGCACTGCAGAACTGTCCTTGCGCATGAAATCCCAGTTAGTCACTTGAAGCAGGCAGGGTTGTTTTTGTTTCCCAAAACAGAGTTGGGACTTATCTCACATCAGGTTGTTTTGTCTATCAGCTCAGTGGTTTAGGCTCACTGGGCTTCTTGGAGGGATGGTGGCTATGGGAACAGATCTGAGGCCGGTTTAAATTATGTATTGAATATTCAGATAGTTGTAATGAAAAAGTGGTTCCTAGCAATGATTTTTCAGAGTTGAAGGGAGCAGGGCCGCTGAGATAAAACTCCCCGAAATGTTGCTTACCCCTTGGGGCCCAGCTCCGCTCTCCTCTAAGCAAAAGAGTGATTAACATGTTTTATTGTTTCTATTTCCCTGCTTTGCATTGGTCTTCCCAGCCCACGTCGGGGAGAGTGCTGGAGAGGAGACTTTTTCCCCCTGAAAAGGCCTTTTTAAGCCTGCGATTTGGCACTTTTATGTAGGATTTCCACCTGTGTAGACAGCAAGGCAGCAGCTGTTAACAGCGGGGAAGGCAGCTGGAAAGGCAGAGTGTGTAGCAAACAGCTGGTATTGATGTTGTCTCCCTCCAGTTTGTGTTGCCTTTGTTGGCGTGGCGACCTGGTTCAGGAACGGCACGGCGACCAACCCCAGGCCGCTCGGGCCATCAGCTCGCAGACACCAATGTGGTGGACGGCAAATGGCGTTTATTGACGGGTAGCACAGTATTATATAGCTTAGGTTTACAGCGTCACTTCCGTCTGCTTACACCTATGGGCTAAACGCTACTGGTTATCAGGAGAGGAGGGGGGGCCTACCTTTCCGTACAGCACGACATCTTCCGACCGCCAGGCCCTAACTATCCACATTTCCCCCCTCCTTATGCTTAACTAAATAGGTTAATATAAAATATAAAAGTGTTAATACTTAACCTTAAGACTTAAACTTAATATCTGGCCAGACTTAACCTTACTTAACCTTAACTACAATTTAAAAAATGTAAATATTAAAATCTTACGATTACGAAGATAAGGTACCTTAGACAAATGCATTTGTAAATTAGCTAAAATATAATCTTAAAAATTCTATTGTTATTCTTATTCTTATTCTATATTGTACAGTAGTGTTAAAAAGTATATGCTATAAACTTGAATAGAAAACATAAGGCACAGTAAACGGGTAGAAGTTGAGGTAACTTTTAGGGACGATTGAGGATAACACTGGGTAGGTACATTTTTAAAGCAGTTGTTGGTGTTCTACGAACATGATGTTAACTTTCTCTAGCCGACTCTTGACGAATGACACGATCTTGTTCAGTATACAGGGTCCAAAAATTAGTGTCATTACGATCATCGCGATCGGCCCTATCAAGGTGGATATCAGGGTGATTAACCATGGCGAATGGTTAAACCACGACTCAAACCATCCTTGTTGGGCTTCTTTGTCTCTTTTTCTTTTTTCTAGACCTTCTCTAAGTTTGGCCATGGTATCTCTGACTACTCCGATGTGATCAGCATAAAAACAGCACTCTTCCCCTAATGCAGCGCAGAGGCCTCCCTGTCACAAGAAAAGAATATCCATTCCCCTCCTATTTTGTAACACAACTTCTGATAGTGAGGAACTTCCAGGCTTGGACAGAACGTTTGCTGACTTGTTATCTTCTTTTGTCGTCAGGGTGTGCGGGTTATGGGGGTGTCTGATGATCTGGTCCTGTGAACAAAAACTCACAGTTTTCATTAGTTTTATTCTGGCTAGTATGGTGCGAACAGCCACCTGGATCGGGGTTAGATGCTCTTCCTTCGCGACATGCTTAATCATGTCTGCGATACTCGACCCCGCTGATAGTGATCGCAGGATTTCTTTGGTTGTCGAATTACACTGCTGACGTAAACCTTCTGCTACGACTGTGCCTTTTGCCTCCACAGGCAAGGCTGATGAATCGACCGCTGCTTGGAGACGATCCACAAATGTTGTGAAACTCTCACTTTCACTTTGCTTAATTGTGGACCATGGCGATGGTTTGGCAATGACTCTAGAGGCTATGCGAATAGCTTCTCTGGCCGCACGAGTAGTTGTAATGACTTCATGGGCCCGCAGGCCCTGGGCTTGTGCCTGGGGAGTAATCATTGTGGGATCTGTGCCCATTAACCGCTGCAGGCTGGAGCCATGCAGTGGATGGTCTGCCCCAGTTACTTGGGCCAATTGCCTCGCACAGATGTCCTCCCATTCTTGTTTAAAAACGATCATCCCTGCCCCGTCAAAGATCAATCTACAAGTTTGTTTTATATCGAACGGGAGCATATTGTCTCCCCCGAAGACACCATCTATGAGGGCGGAGACAATGGCAGAATTAAGGCCTTTATCTGCGATTGCCTTAACAATCGCTTGTATATCCTTAGGGTTTATCGGTGTGTGGACCCTCTGTCCCCCGTCCGTCACCCGGACCAGGAACGCTAGTGCGGCTGATGGGGTCCAGTCGGCGCACGTAATCTTTATTTTCCTCCAGTCCGTGAGAGGGATTTCTCCCCCTCGCAGTTTCTCTTTAATTTGGATGGGGATATTTTGGCTCTTGACTTTATTTATCTTTGTTTTCTTCTCTTCTAAACTTAAATTAGTTACGAGCCACTCATCCCCGCTAGTGTCTGACTCGGAGTCGGAACTCGACTGACTGGTTACTTTCGGCTTCCAGTACCTTTTTGCCGAGCTCTGGCCCCCTCCCCTATGGGCGGGCCGCTTCTCCCCCCACCCGGGCCCGCCCCGCCCTCTGCTCGGCGGGGTGCCCACCTCACAGGCGCACCTTTTGAAATGCACGCGCCAGTTGGCTCTCTGCCCCCCGCTGGCCCCCCTTTCCCCTTCTAGGTCGCTCCTACCGCTCCTCTCCCCCCTGTTCTCCTCCGCCTCCCCTTTGTGTGCGCTTGATAACTTTAGCGCTTCCTCCCTGTTATCACCAAAGGAATTTTCGTCCCGCCTTTCCCCTTTGTGCTCGGTGCCATCTTGGGGCGCATAGGGCGGTGGTGTGGCCCAGACTTTATCAGACTCTGTTTCTTTCGCGGCGCCCCTAGCCTCCTCGGCTAACCCGCCCCAGAAGGATTTAGCTTGTTTCTCTCCCTCCGTAAGCGGATCGGGGTCCGGGAGTTGAGGGGACATGTCGCCCTCTTGCTGATTTTTAGGCTCAGCAGAACCGTTATCGTCTGGGGGGTGCGAAGTCTGTGTAGCTGCCCCGATTCCCAATTTTGGGGTAGCTAACAAACAGTTCTTTGCCGCCTTCCAGGTCTCCTGCTCTTGTATAGCTTTTTGCAGGGCCTGCACGACTTTCCCCCACGACTTAAGCTTTTTCCCACAACCCGAGGACATCGTTTCCTCGGCTAATGCTTTAGTGCACTTATCCCACACCTCAGGGTGGAGAATATCCACCGGCTGGTCAATGACCCCAATTTGCAAAAGCCTCGCAACTGCGAGCGTAAAATCTTTGGGCTTACAATCAATTCCCCACTGCTTATGTAATTGCAATACGACCTTCACAAGGGCTTCCATCCTCCTTGTTGGTCCGGGAGCGTCCTCCCCGCCGGGCTGGTCCCGCCGCTCCGGCCGCCGTTCACCCGACTCCAGGCGAGTCTTTCCCGGGTTTCGGCACCACTTGTTGCCTTTGTTGGCGTGGCGACCTGGTTCAGGAACGGCACGGCGACCAACCCCAGGCCGCTCGGGCCATCAGCTCGCAGACACCAATGTGGTGGACGGCAAATGGCGTTTATTGACGGGTAGCACAGTATTATATAGCTTAGGTTTACAGCGTCACTTCCGTCTGCTTACACCTATGGGCTAAACGCTACTGGTTATCAGGAGAGGAGGGGGGGCCTACCTTTCCGTACAGCACGACATCTTCCGACTGCCAGGCCCTAACTATCCACAAGTTTGCAACTGCTGCATTTAATAAGTTGAGCGGTTGCATTATTGGTGTGAATGGATGTGCTGAGACACAGCAGATGCTCCAGGAAAACATAAAAAAGGATGAGGCCATTGTGGAGTCCTGGCTGGACGAGAGGGGACATAGTTTGGTGCGTTGAGCAACCCAGGTTCTGATCCGGAAGTGAGCCTTGGGAGCGGCGGACATGGAACCCTGTTGGGAAGGTAGAGCGACGAGCTCGGGACACTGGAGCAGGGGGAACGTCACCGTTTCCTGCCACGCTGTCACTTCCTTCCTGCCACGTTGTTGTTTCCTGCCACAGTACTGTTTTCACATCGAGATGCAGCTCTGCACCAATCACAACGAGTTGCAGTAGTTTTGCCTATATATGGGTTGGGGTTTTAACCATTCAGATGCTGTAATAGTTTTACTATATAAACCTTGGTTTTGCTGACTAATAAAGGTGAACGATCATACTCATATTGGGGTCACATCGTTACAACAGATCCATAACCCACGCCAACAGGCCATAGCAGTAATTCTGCAGCTATGCCCTCCCGCAGACTGCACTGTTGGGACCACACAAGCTGAGTGGTGCGGTCGCCACGCTGGAGGGAAGGGATGGCAACCAGAGGGACCTGGACAGTCTTGAGAGGTGGATCTGTGAACTTCATGAGGTTCAACAAGGCCAAGTGCAAGGTCCTGTATGTGGGTCGGGGCAATCGGACTGGACCATGAGTGGATTGAGAGAAGCCCTAAGGAGGAGGACTTGGGGGGTGCTGGTTGATGAGAAGCTCAATATGACCCGGCAACGTGTGCTGGCAGCCCAGAAAGTCAACCATGCCCTGGGCTGCATCCCCAGCAGTGAGGGCAGCAGGATGAGGGAGGGGGTTCTTCCCCTGTGCTCTGCTGCGACCCCTGTGGGACTCTTGCGCCCAGCTCTGGAGCCCTCAGCACAGGACAGACCTGGAGCTGTTGGAGCAGGGCCAGAGGAGGCCCCAACAGTGATCCGAGGGCTGGAACCCCTCTGCTGGGAGGAAAGGCTGGGAGAGCTGGGGCTGTTCAACCTGGAGAGGAGAAGGCTGTGGGGAGACCTTGGAGCATCCGGCCAGTGTCTGAAGGGGCCTGCGAGACAGCTAGAGAGGGATTTATGACAAGGGCGTGAGGTGATAAAACAAGTGGTAATGGCTTCAAGCTGAAAGAGGAGAGATTTAGACTAGATTTAAGGAAGAAACTCTTCACTCTGAGGATGGTGAGGCACTGGCAGAGGTTGCCCAGAGAAGCTGTGGCTGCCCCTTCCCTGGCAGTGTTCAAGGCCAGGTTGGATGGGGCTCTGACCAACCTGATCTGGTTGAAGCTGTCCCTGCTCACTGCAGGGGGACTGGATGGCCTTCAAAGGTCCCTTCCAACCCAAACCATTCTGTGATTCTATGATTTCTTGAGCCAGAGATGGCATCTGCAGCTTGGATGGACTTTGCTGCCTTAAAAGTGTCTAATCCTGCTGTACTTGGGTTGTAAGAGTGTGGATGCAAAATAGGCAGCCTGGGCATCAAAATAGGGTCTGCATTGATCTTCTTAATACTGCACAAAAACATGCACTTGCATCTGAGCTTTTGCAGATGCATCCACTAATTACATGTACATACTAAGTATCTATAAACTTTTACTTCTGGGCGTAGTTACACCACCTTTTTTTTTTTCCAAGGTATTTTCCTTGTTTCCCTTAGGCTGCCAGCAGCTACAAAACCCTGCATGCAGCCAGACCATCCTAATGTTCCACTAAAGCTGGTGTCCATGTTGGAGGCATATCTTTCCATGCCAAGCAATCTTCATTTTGAGTGTCCAAATGGAGTTGAGTCTCAAGCAGGCACAAAGCTTTTTTACATCCCAAGACAAGCAGCTGCCATGGAAAGTTAAGTCTGCAGCTTTGAGGTAGGACCATAATGATCACTGTTGGAACTCAAATCCAGCGTGAGCAGGTGTAATGTGGCCAGCTTCAGAAGGTCTGTAGCTGTTTATATCAGCAGTGAGGTTTGGCAAAAGCCGTGAGATGTTAAGAGGCAGAATGGATTCAGTTTAGCTGATTTGCATGAAGCTGAATGGGAATTGAAGTTACAAGTACCAACAAGAACCTCCTCAAAGGTGTATTTGCTGCTTGCTGACTCATGCTGCTTTGGACAAGCAAGGCAGTCAGGATTTTGGGTTACTCTGTTCTGAGTTTTACTGTTTCTTTCCTGGGAGACATGTCCGAGAGGAAAAATTAATTTTGTGGAGGAAAAGGGTCAAGACAGTTACTAAATAGCTGTGTGGTGCATGTGGGCTACCAGCTTCACAGCATACATCGTACAATACAGCTTACTATTCCCTTTATATGCCAAAGAAAGGCTATTAAAAACTTGATGAGAAAGTATAAAAGTGGAGGAAGATGAACATGTGAAGGATGAGGGGGGCAGAAGGTCCCTCAACACTGGGGCTATGGCAAGCTCATTGGGAGGAGTGGTGAGAAGTTGGACAGTTTTCCAAGTTTATTCCTGCTTTGTAAGGCATCTGAGCCCAAAGTAATGGCCAAACCAGTGGGGAATGCAAATTGTGGTGGCTTATTTGGGGGTGTTTTTTTGTTCTCTGGGTTGCTTTTTTCCCCAAAATACATTTTTAATTTGTATTTTCCCATAGGCCTTTTGTTTTTTAGACATTCATACTCAAGACAACTATAAATAGAAAGATACTTGGTTTCTCTAAAATACAGTAAGAAGGAACAACAAAAAGTGGTCAAGAACCCCCAAGTGTTCTATGAATAGGTTTAAAAAAACCAAAAACCATTATAATTATAAGACCAAATGAATATGGAGACTTCTTGAACTCGGGATGTTTGGGCTAGCCTGAATTTTACTTTAGCTAACCTGAATAATCTGGAATTTCCCACAGCGTCACACACTGAAGCTCTTTACGGCCCTGTCCTGGGTTTGGCCAGGACAGGGTTAATTTTCACCGGACTCCAGGAAGGGGCACAGCCGGGGGGTGGGGGCTGACCCCACCTGGCCAAACAGAGCCCGGTATTCCATACCATGTGACGTCACGCTGGGTTCCGGTGGGGGGGGCGGCGCGGCGGGAACGCACTCGCGGCTTGGGGGGGGCGCGGCGCCGGTCCTGTTTCGGGAGAGCGGCTGTCTGGGTCGTTACGGTTCGTTGTTGTGTTTTCTCCTTATTTGTATCGTTGTTGTTCCTGTTTCCCTCTGTTTGCTGTTCTGTTAAACTGCCCTTATCCCGACCCACCAGTTTCTGCCTTTTTCTTTCCGTTCTCCTCCGCACGCCGGCGGGGGGAAGGGCGGCCGCGTGGCGCTTTTGTTGCTGGCGGCAGCCGAAACCGAAACATTAAATTGGCGCCCAGACGTGGGGCAGGGATAACGGCAGGGCTGAGCAGCATGTGTTAAAACTGCTTTCATAGATTTTGTTAAAATTTATTATACGCATTTACTGTGTTAGTTAAAGTAGCCGGTAAAAATGTTTCTGACTTTGATCAAATATCTGTGCTACGTAAATCCTTACTTGCTGTATGTGTTTGCCGCCGTGATGTTTGTTACCTCGGGGAAAAAAGATCAGGATGATGATTTTGCTGTACTGTATGATATCGACTTATGATATGATAACATCACTGTGCATGAAATTAGGCTCGTATTTGCATGCGGCACTGCGGTCATTTCCGTACCTCGGATCCTATGTCTTAGAATTTGTTAGTAATCAAACCCAATCTGTGGGGAAAACCGAAGGGGATACCTTCCCCCACTCTTTCGCCCCCCCCCCCTCTCTCCTTCAGGCTGGTCCTAACGGCTTTTGAGAATTTCGAGTACCCGTGGGATGCTTAGGCCAACGGGTTTCTATTGTTCTGCCTCCTGAATGGGTTTCAGCTTTTGTTTAGGGTTAAACAAGTCGTTAAGAACATCGTGCAGAGACCTGCCCCGGGGCTGGATAGCTGTGAGTGGCTGGGTGTGTGGGACAGCATGGGCAGATGTCTAGAGCAGTGGGCACCTGCGGTGTGTTTTAAACTCACCCCTGAACAAATACAGAATCCAGACAGTCTAGTAAAATATCTGCAAAAAGTGTGCTGCCACCCTGGGAACTCCAGAGAGACACAAATCACTGCAACGTGCTGGGGTCTGGCCCACGCCTACCGAGCCATGTTCAACACTGTTCAGTGCCCTAAAGGGGAAAGAGGGGGAAATGAAGCAGCCAGGCACTGCGGCTGGCACTGCCCCCCCACCCGGCCCTGCAGCCCCTCCAGCCCAGCAGGCAGTCACAGCCCCCCCGACCAGCACCACAGCTGCTGCAGCCACAGCTGCAGGGTCTGCCTCGGTTTCCCTGGCAGGCACAGCAGCTGCTCCAGCCCCAACTCCAGCTGCAGGCATCGCGGCTGAGCCCAATGACCAACCTGTGCCAGTAGCAGTCGCCCCCGTAAAATTAAAGAAAGATGCAAAGAGAGCAGATCGCTCCGGGGGAGGGATGACAATGAGCCAGGGTCATCGCGGGAGATAGAGACAGAGATCATCACCCGGTCCCTGTCCCTGGGCAAGCTGTGAGACATGCGGAAAGATTTCAGCCGCCACCCAGGCGAGCACATTGTCACCTGGCTGCTGCGGTGCTGGGATAACGGGGCCAGCAGCTTGGAATTAGAGGGCAAGGAAGCCAAGCACCTGGGATCCCTGGCCAGGGATGGGGGCATTGACAAGGCCATTGGGAAAAAGGAACAAGTCCTCAGCCTCTGGAGGAGACTTCTGTCAGGCGTGAGAGAGAGGTACCCCTTCAGTGAGGATTTTGTATGCTATCCTTGGCAAGTGGACCAATATGGAAAGGGGTATTCAGTACTTGAGGGAATTAGCTGTGCGGGAGCTGGTTTACTGTGACACAGACGATGAGCAGGTACCCACAGACCCAGATGAACTCCAGTGCTCGCAATCCATGTGGAGGAAGTTTGTGCGGAGTGCACCCTCCTCGCATGCCAACTCACTGGCAGTTGTAAACTGGAAAGGTAAAGACGCACCAACAGTGGACGAGGTGGCTGTCAGACTCCGCCAATATGAGGAAAGTCTCTCTTCCTCCCTTGTCTCAGCTGTGGAGAAACTGGTCAAGCGACTAGACAGGAATATGTCCTACTCCCCACCTGTACGGGCCAGTGTCTCAGCTATTAGGGGCAGGCGTTTCTCTGCTCAGGAGAGGGAATACAGAGGCTATACACTCCGGGGCACCCTGTGGTTCTACCTGCATGACCACGGAGAGGATATGAAGAAGTGGGATGGAAAACCCACCTCAAGTCTAGAGGCACGAGTACGTGAGTTGCGAGGTAAAACAATCACCAAAGGGGATTCTGTTAGGAAAAGTGCCGCTCCAGTTTCCAGAAGCCAGCTCTCCAGACCAGGTAGACAGTTTGATCTTGATTCCGATCCTCTGGAGGGGACCTCCAAGTCATTCTTACAGCAGGTGAGCAGCAAATTCTCTGACCAGGATTAGAGGGGCCCTGCCTCCAGCCAGGTGGAGGAAAGGGACAACCATGTCTATTGGACGGTGTGGATTCGGTGGCCTGGCACGTCAGCTCCACAAGAGTATAAAGCTCTAGTGGACACTGGTGCACAGTGTACTTTAATGCCATCAGAGTTCAAAGGGTCAGAGTCCATTTGCATTTCTGGAGTGACAGGGGGGGGTCCCAAGAGCTGAGTGTATTGGAGGCTGAAGTGAGCCTCACTGGGCAGGAGTGGCAGAAGCACCCCATTGTAACTGGCCCCGAGGCTCCGTGCATCCTTGGTATAGACTATCTTAGGAGAGGCTATTTCAAGGACCCAAAGGGGTATCGGTGGGCTTTTGGCATAGCTGCTGTGGAGACGGAAGAAATTAAACAGCTGTCCATTTTGCCTGGTCTCTCGGAGGATCCTTCTGTTGTGGGGTTGCTGAGGGTTGAAGAACAACAGGTGCCAATCGCGACCACAACGGTGCACCGGCGACAGTATCGTACCAACCGAGACTCCCTTCTCCCCATTCATCAGCTGATCCGCCAGCTGGAGAGTCAAGGAGTGATCAGCAAAACTCGCTCACCCTTTAATAGTCCCATATGGCCAGTGAGAAAATCTACTGGAGAGTGGAGACTGACAACAGACTACCGTGGCCTGAATGAAGTCACACCACCGCTGAGTGCTGCCGTGCCAGACATGCTAGAACTTCACTATCAGCTGGAGTCAAAGGCAGCCAAGTGGTACGCTACAATTGACATCGCTAATGCATTCTTCTCCATCCCTTTGGCAGCAGAGTGCAGGCCACAGTTTGCTTTCACCTGGAGGGGCATCCAGTACACCTGGAATCGACTGCCCCAGGGGTGGAAACACAGTCCCACCATTTGCCATGGACTAATCCAGACTGCACTGGAAAAGGGTGAAGCCCCAGAACATCTGCAGTACATCGACGACATCATTATATGGGGTGACACCGCGGAGGAAGTTTTTGAGAAAGGGGAGAAAATAGTTCAGATCCTCCTGAAAGCCGGTTTCCCCATTAAGCGAAGTAAAGTCAAGGGACCTGCGCAAGAGATCCAGTTTTTGGGAATAAAATGGCAGGATGGGCGCCGTCAAATCCCAATGGATGTCATCAACAAAATAGCAGCTATGTCTCCACCAAGCAGCAAAAAGGAAGCACAGGCCTTCCTGGGTGTTGTGGGTTTTTGGAGGATGCACATCCCAAATTACAGCCAGATTGTAAGTCCTCTGTACCACGTGACCCGGAAGAAGAATGATTTTGAATGGGGCCCTGAGCAACGACAGGCATTTGAACAAATTAAATGGGAGACAGTTCATGCCGTAGCCCTTGGTCCAGTCCGGTCAGGGCAAGATGTTAAAAACGTGCTCTACACCGCAGCCGGGGAGAATGGCCCAACCTGGAGTCTCTGGCAGAAAGCACCAGGGGAGACTCGAGGTCGACCCCTGGGGTTCTGGAGCCGGGGATACAAAGGATCCGAGGCCCGCTATACTCCCACTGAAAAAGAGATTCTGGCAGCATATGAAGGCGTTGGAGCTGCTTCAGAAGTGGTCGGCACTGAAGCACAGCTCCTCCTAGCTCCACGATTGCCGGTCCTGGGCTGGATGTTCAAAGAGAGGGTCCCCTCTACGCATCATGCCACCGATGCTACGTGGAGTAAGTGGGTCGCTCTGATCACCCAGGGGGCCCGAATGGGAAACCCCAGTCGCCCAGGAATTCTGGAGGTAATAATGGTAAAGATTTTGGAGCATCGCCAGAGGAGGAGGTGACACGTGCTGCAGAGGCCCCACTGTATAACCAGCTGCCAGAAGAGAAGAAACAGTATGCCCTGTTCATGGATGGATCCTGTCGCATTGTGGGGAAGCAGCGGAGGTGGAAGGCTGCTGTATGGAGCTCTACACGACAAGTCGCGGAAACTGCCGAGGGAGAAGGTGAGTCCAGCCATTTTGCAGAGGTGAAAGCCATCCAGCTGGCTTTAGACATTGCCAGTCGAGAGAAGTGGCCAGTGCTCTATCTTTACACCGACTCCTGGATGGTGGCCAATGCCTTGTGGGGGTGGCTGCAGCAATGGAAGAAGAACAACTGGCAGCGCAGAGGCAAACCTATCTGGGCTGCCCCATTGTGGAAAGATATTGCTGCCCGGCTGGAGCAGTTGGTTGTAAAAGTCCATCACGTGGACGCCCACGTCCCTAAGAGTCAGGCCACTTAGGAACATCAAAACAACCACCAGGTGGATCAGGCTGACAAGATTGAAGTGGCTCAGGTGGATCTGGACTGGCAACATAAGGGTGAACTCTTTATAGCTGGGTGGGCGCATGACACCTCGGGCCACCAAGGAAGAGACCCAACATACAGATGGGCTCGTGACCGAGGGGTGGACTTGACCATGGACACCATCGCACAGGTTATCCATGAATGTGAAACATGCGCTGCAATCAAGCAAGCCAAGTGGGTAAAGCCTCAGTGGTGTGGAGGACGATGGCTAAATTATAAATACGGGGAGGCTTGGCAGATTGACTACATCACACTGCCACAAACCCGCCAAGGCAAGCGCTATGTACTCACAATGGTGGAGGCCACCACCGGATGGCTGGAAACCTACCCTGTGCCCCATGCCACTGCCTGGAATACCATCCTGGGCCTTGAAAAACAAGTCCTGTGGCGACATGGCACTCCCAAAAGAATTGAGTCGGACAACAGGACTCACTTTCGTAACAGCCTCATAAACACCTGGGCCAAAGAACATGGTATCGAGTGGGTGTATCACATCGCCTACCATGCACCAGCCTCTGGAAAGATCGAGCGGTACAATGGGCTGCTAAAAACCACTTTGAGAGCAATGGGGGGTGAGACTTTCAAAAACTGGGATACTCATTTAGCAAAGGCCACCTGGTTGGTGAACACCAGGGGATCCACCAACCGGTCTGGTCCTGCCCAGTCAAAACCTCAGCGCCCCGTAGAAGGGGATAAAGTCCCCATAGTGCACATGCGGAACATGTTAGGGAAGACAGTCTGGGTTAGTCCTGCCTCGGGCAAAGACAAGCCCGTCCACGGGATTGCTTTTGCTCAAGGACCTGGGTGTACCTGGTGGGTAATGCGGAAGGATGGGGAAGTCCGATGTGTACCTCATGGGGATTTGATTTTGGGCGAGAATAGTCCATAAATAATTTGTATAAAGTTAATTGTTAAATCACCCTGTCACTGTCTGTTATCACTGTTATAATTGTTATATATTGTACCAGTAGTATCGTAGTAAGAATCGTCCAGATTAAAGAAGGATGGACTTTTTTGATGAAAACCTAGCAGAGCACAGCGATGATGGGACTGGACCTGGTTTTCAACAACTGGCATCCAACAACTTCATCGAGATCGACATCTCATGCAGACTGTGGGCACGGGCCGCACCAGATGCATCAGCCGTGAGCTCCGGGTGCAGCAAGTGACCACCCATCACCACACATCACCTCTCCTGCCAGGGAAGACCATTACGACAGATGGAGCCCAAAGTCATGGATTAAATGAACTCAGCGGACACTTTAGAGTGATGATCCATAGACTAAGGGAACGATATCTGGAGACAGGAGAAGTGGTGGTGATCAACTGGACAATGGGGGACCTGGGCATGACGTAGATGGTATGGAATAAGGGGTGGATAATGTCCTGGGTTTGGGCAGGACAGGGTTAGTTTTCACCAGAATCCAGGAAGGGGCGCAGCCGGGGGGGCTGACCCCACCTGGCCAAACAGAGCAGGGTGTTCCATACCATGTGCCATCATGCTGGATTCCGGTGGGGGGGGGGGGGGGGGGGGGGGAGCGGGGCGGCGGGAACTCTCTTGCGGCTCGGGAGCACGCATAGCGGTCCGGTTTGGGAGAGGGGCTCTCTGGGTTGTGCAGTTTGTGTTGTGTTTTCTCCTCATCTGTATCGTTGTTGTTCCTGTTCCCTTTGTTTGCTGTTCTGTTAAATTGCCCTTATCCCGACCCACCAGTTTCTGCCTGTGTCTTTCCACTCTCCTCCGCACCCTGGCAGGGGGAGGGGCAGCTGCGTGGCGCTTTTGTTGCCATCCGCAGCCAAACCAGAACACTGCGCAGGGATCTGTTTTGATATGCCAGGAGGTGCGATGTTTGCCTCAATCTCTGGAGCAGCAGGAGCAGTGCTTTTGGGAGCCGACGTTTGCTATGTGAAGGGTGTGGAGGGGATGTCTAGGGATGTGCGAGGGCTGCAGCCTGTTTCTTCTCTCCTGTGAGCTTGTATTCTTCAGCCTTTTCCGTGCACAGAGAAGCTGGATGTGGAAGGGGCCAGCACCAGCTCGTTCTTGTGGGAGAATGATCTTGCAGCTGCATCCAAGGGGCATCTTGCAAAAAAAGGAGTCCCCGATGTCTGGAATGTTATTAGTGTCCCCCCTGTTTTTGCACAGGGTGGAACACATCAGGAAAAATCCTTCAGCTCTGGAGTGTGGAATAATTTGGGGCCCTACAAGCACCAAACAGTCTCCCCCTTGCTCTGCCATATCTACAAAGGTGGTTTTCCTTGCGGTCCAGCCATTGCTGGGCTTTTCATAGGAGCTTGTTGACTAATTTCATGTAAATCTTCCACAGCTTGGAGGTATCTGCTGTGTTTGCAAAGTCCTTCTGTTGCTGCTGGCTTTGTGCCTCCGGTTTGTGTCAGGGATAGGCAGAGCACGAGGAGAGGTTTCCTTCAGCTTCATGGCATTGCTGCGGGGAGAAGCCAGGAAAAACCTCCGTGAGTGATCAGATTTGGTTAAGTTTTCTTAAAAGTACTCACCAGTGGGCTAGCTATTGAACTCGCCCAAAGGTGAAGCATTGCAGGGAAAAAAAGAGACATTCAATGGAGGAAAAAAGCATTAATGCAGGAATTCAACAGGGAGGAGGGAGATTGTCCGAACTTGTCCTGGCTTAGCCTGGCCAGGTCTTTCCAGAGTCCACTGTATTCACTGCAATAGTCAGAGAGAGCAAGTAACACAAAATCTTCCTTCCACCCAGCCAGAAGCAGCAGTGATATTGCTACGGCTGGAAGAAAATGGGGTGGGAAGGAAAATGTGGGCTCCCAAGTGAGGAGTGGAACACCTCAGGGGTCGGTGCTGTGAGTGGTGCTGTTTAACATCCTTGCTGGTGACGTGGACAGTGGGATCACATGCACCATCAGCAATTTTGCTGACAGCACCAAGCTGAGTGGTGCAGTTGCCATACTGGAGGGAAGGGATGCCATCCAGAGGGACCTGGACAGGCTTGAGAGGTGGGACCCTGTGAACATCATGAAGGTCAACAAGGCCAAGTGCAAGGTCCTGTACATGGGTCAGGATAATCAGGCTGGGCCACGAGTGGATTGAAAGCAACCCTGAGGAGAAAGACTTGGGGGGTGCTGGTTGACCAGAAGCTCAATGTGACCTAGTAATGTGCACTGGCAGCCCGAAAAGCCAACTGTGCCCTGAGCTGCATCCCCAGCAGTGAGGGCAGCAGGATGAGGGAGGGGGTTCTGCCCCTCTGCTCTGCTGAGATCCCTGTGGGACTCCTGCGCCCAGCTCTGGAGCCCTCAGCACAGGACAGACCTGGAGCTGTTGGAACGGGGCCAGAGGAGGCCCCAACAGTGATCCGAGGGCTGGAACCCCTCTGCTGGGAGAGCTGGGGCTGTTCAGCCTGGGGAAGATAAGGCTGCAGGGAGACCTTAGAGCAGCTGCCAGTTCCTGGAGGGGCCTGCAAGAGAGCTAGAGAGGGGCTTGTGACAAGGGTCTGTAGGGACAGGGCAAGGGGTAACAGTTTTGACTAAAAGAGGGGAGATTCAGACTAAGTATAAGGATCAAATTCTTTACTCTGAGGGCGATGAGGCACTGGCCCAGGTTGCCCAGAGAAGTTTCCCCCTCCCTGGCAGTGTTCAAGGCCAGGTTGGCCAGGGCTTTCAGCACCCTCAGCTGCTGGAAGGGGTCCCTGCCCATGGCAGGTGGTTGAAACCAGATGGTCTATAAGGTCCCTTCCAACCCAAACCATTCTCTGATTCTACGAAAAGTTAATGGGTTTGGTACTCCCCCCTGCTGAAGATGTCTTACAGCCATTGTGGGGAAGGGGCAGACAGACAACCCCTCTACTCCTCCCCCGGCAGGGATCTTTATTTTGTAATACTTGCTCTGACAAAAAAAGAGAAGATCCCTTGGGCACCATTTGAAATCATGTTCTCAGTGCTAGGCTAAAGCTAGAAGTAAACCTGTAGTGTTGTATGATGGGCATCTCAGAAGCTACAACGCAAGAGTAGACGTAGAGTGACTTTGCTCGGTTTGTGAACGGAGGGAACAAGCCCACCTTGGTGACACAGGCTGGAGAGGAGGTGGAAGGAGGGTGCTGGGTAAGGGCACCTACCTGGGTGCTGCTCTGCCTGCGTGTCCTCTTTCTGCTGGTCTCAGGGGCCTGCAGGAGAGGAACAAGGTGGCCACATGCTGCTGTTCTGGCTGGGCACATCAAAGCTTGTGGTCGACCAATCACAAGACTTCACTGATTTTTAAAAAGCCCTTTATTTTTTGTCTTCAGGCTTATAAAAACTGTTACTCAAAACCAAAATGTTTAAAACTTTACATATGTACAATATGAGAAATAAATTATGTTTTAAGTCATACAAAAACCACAATATACAAACAGGGCTTTGAAACCACTCTAAGTATGGCACGGTGACAAGTCACAGATACTTAGCAAAGGCTTCAGTTATTAAAGCCTCTGCATAAAACTATGGAAACAAAAAAAAAAAAAAGAAGAAAAAGATATCCAAATGTGCTTGCTTTGGTTGGATTGAAGCTCTACAAAAACTGAGAATTGCAGGCCTCAGAAGGACTCGCTAAGTCTTCAGCACTCAGTGCACCATCTGGCAAGGCCATTTTTTGAGGTTGCCTTTCTGCATGCCAAAAGTTCAAGAGCTGTTATGTTAAGTCTCCTTCCAAAAAGCAGGAAAAAAAAAGTTATCTAGTTCACCTCTGGGGAGGTCTGCTCTGCTGCAGCCAACAGGACAGCTGTAAAGAGTCTGTCGAACTCGGAGCAAAGCCGACTTCACCAGGGAATCCAACTGGGACGTTGTGGCAATGAGGGTAGGATGTCATTTGTTTGGCTTATTTAAATACTTTGGACAAAAATAAGGTCTTAATCATGCACTGGTATGACAACAGCACCTGAACAAAGGCAAACGCATTCTCAGTAGTTAGGAGGGCTGGTGCAGAGCTCTCCTAAAGCAGTGTGGTTCGTTGCCTTCCTCCTACCCAGCGGTCAGTAGAAGGGCAGGGGCCATTTGCCTCTTACGGAGAGGCGAGTGCACAGGAGCAGGCAGCCTCGATGCAGATGTGGACTGGGGAGCAGGGAGCAGCTGCCAACACCATCCCCTGCCGTCTGCACCGTGGTCTGCCCTAGGTTTGGGGAGGACGGATTGCTACCTTCTTCTAAGGTAATATATAGAGATTTCGGCATCAGTCAGACATGAAACGGATCACTTTTAAGTCAAGCAAAGGACAACTTGAAGATAAGTGGCATTGTGCTTATTCCCACCCCTCCCCTGAACACCCTTACACAGCTGACCTGTGCCGGTCTCCTCTTCCCACAGCCCATAGTGCTATCCGGCCCACAGTAACTCCTATGCTAGATGCTAATTTGTTCTTGGCAGCTCAGTCACAAACAAGCTGATGGGCAGTTAGCATGGTTATCTTCTCAACTCCCCTGGCAGGCAAAGCAGAAGATCATTGCTGAGGTCTAGGTCAGTGAAGATCTCATCCATAGTCCCTGGTTAATGGGAGCAGCGTGTAACAGGTCAAGGTAAGGTTAAATGCACCAACCAGGTTTCTTGGGGAAGGGAGAATGTAGTTCTAGTTATTCTAAGTCTAGGACCACAGTCCATCAATGGCTCCTCGGTTTCTTGCATCCGACCCTCAATGTTTTGTCCTGAAGAGCTAGTTGCTTCAAGTGCTACCAAGCCAGGTTTTTGCCAGGGCATCTCGCCACCTGTGTGGTCTTCACGCATCTAGGTTGCTCAGTGGTGAGTCTTTAGAGAAGTCTTCAGAGCAAATTGGGGACAGATCTGGGAAAAGCAGAGAGGAAGAAAAAAATCTAGTTAAACAGAGAAGTTAAGAGGAGTAATAATTAATTCCTAAGAAACTCTGGGACACTAGGAACAGGTTCAGATGGTACAGGTTGGTGTTTTATTCCGTCAAAGCAGCGCTTTGCCTGGTAGCTGCTCGATGAGAGCCTGAAGCAGACATTACGCGTGCAAGCAGGCTGCAGACAAAAATTGCAGCTCTCGATGCCGGACACTGCTTGTTGAGATCCATTCAGGGCGGACAGATGTTTGCAGACTCAGTCTCTGAGCAGGGAACCGTAATCTTCCAGTGACTCAGCAGGAACAGAGTACTGAACGGCAAGGAATGGCTTGTGATCTCTGGGAGGGGAAGATGGTTTCCTAGAAACCATCACACATCGGAGCTCAGATCTGTTCCTCTGCCTCTTGCAAAAGCTCTACTCCATGAGTAAGCAGGAAGGGCACATCTGCCAGTAATTGTGTTTTATGGGGGTTACTGAGTAGCAGATCAAAACAGCCTTTTATTGTACCTGCAGGAATAGTTACTTGATCTTTCAAGACTTGTAGCAGAGCAACAAGTTTTTGCACAGGGCTTTCATTCACAGAGTTGTTTGCTACTGTACGTAGCACAGCTCGCCCGTTTCTGCCAAACATGGAATGGTCCCAGTTCGCGTTTCTGAGCTGCCCAAGAAGGTTGTGCAAAGCATGACTTCCACAGGGCTCTGCTAGCCCTAACAGGTGCTTTGTTCCCGGATCAGAAGCGACAAAGCTCTAAGTTTACAAATTGGAATTTAAGAGAGGGCGAAAGGCTGGGCTCCATCCGACGGAGACTAACATTTAGTCAAACAAACAGCGATTCATCCAAAACATAACCAGAGGCAGTCAGAAGCAATCCAGCTGTCACTGCAGGGACCAGATTTACTAGAAGTCGTGCTCTGAGGACTGATCCTGCGTGTCTGGGAAGTCCCCCAGAGGTTAAGCAGGGCTGAGATGCACTGGCAACGCCCGAGCTTGCACTCTCCTGAACCAGAAGAGATTACCATAGCCGGAGATGAAGCGGTTGGAGTCAGTACTGGAACACCACAGCAAGTCCTCCGCTGTGCCTGGCTTGTGCAGTTGAGCTCAAACATTAATTGAGAGATTTCTTGGCAGCTGAAGGTCTTCTACTAGGCTGAAACGATCTTTGAGGCAACCTCCTGCACTCCCAGCTTTCCTCTGTTTTACAGGGCAGTTAATATATGCCTCTAATTAACTCTCTGCTACTGCAAGGATCTTTGGGATTGGCAGCCCCTCATTTTTTAGCATCTACCACAATAGCAAGCAGACAGGTTCTTGAGGCCCAGGGATCACATTATGCCGATCTGGTAGCAAGCATGTAAAGGTACAAGGCGTCAAACCAAGCTTGGAAGTGAGGATAATATCACCTACTTCATGATAGTTAAGGCGCATGTGAAAATGAAGTTTAATAGCTGGGAATCTTGGGCTAGAATTTAGTAACGTCTTTTAAAAGAAAAAGAGGTTCCAGGAGTCTAAACAAAAAAACCTGGCTCCACTCATCCCAGCCCAGCCACATGCATCAGACAGGATCTCTCAGCTGATTTTCCTTACCTTTTTTGCCATTCCTCTGTGCACTTCACAAACCAGAGCTCTTTACCAGGAGATATACTGGTTAGCTGGGAATCCTCCACACAGAAAGCAAACCTAGGAGTGGGAATCAGAAGTAAAGAGAAGGTACCTGTTGTCTCCACGATTTACAAACAACACGTAATGTGGACTGCAGCTAATTCTAGGACAAGGTGTTTGCGTTGATATCCTTCCCCTGGAGCATCTTGATAGACCGTTCACCTGTTGCATGGCTGGTTTATTTCCTACTTTAATATTTTATTTGGGGATCTTTGCTTCTGCTACCCCTGTGTTACATAGATTGTAGACACTAGGATGCAGAATACCTTACGGATGACAGGCGATGCTTCTTTAAAGCTCTGAGGAATGTGGGAAACTGTCAATATCAACTGCTGCTCTTCAACAGATCTGGGTTACCTTCAGAACAACATTAACACGAGAACAGGGGACCTAATAAGTGTTTATAAATATCTGAAGGGTGGGTGTCAAGAGGATGGGGCCAGACTCTTCTCAGTGGTGCCCAGCAACAGGACAAGGGGCAATGGGTACAAACTGAAGCAGAGGAAGTTCCACCTGAACATGAGGAAGAACTTCTTCACTCTGAGGGTGATGGAGTCCTGGCACAGGCTGCCCAGGGAGGTTGTGGAGTCTCCTTCTCTGGAGATATTCAAGACCCACCTGGACAAGGTCCTGTGCAGCCTGCTCTAGGTGACCCTGCTTCAGCAGGGGGGTTGGACTAGATGACCCACAGAGGTCCCTTCCAACCCTGACCATTCTGTGATCTGGGAGCGTAGCGCTACGCGCTTGGCAGCTTTCCTCCATGTTGGTTTCTCGGGTAGCTTTCCAATTACAGAGATCTCGGAAGAAGCAATGTAGTGCTTAAGGAGTTGGTGTCACCATGTTACTGGTTGCAGTTTAATGTCTAGCTTGTTGTGCTAAATCAGCACATTATGCACGTAAGTAAGCCATGCCCATCTATGTTTTGGTATTTTTGGCGCTGTCAGTACTTTTAACCCTTCAGGTATTGATCTAAACCACCTTGAAGTAGGCTAATTTAGTCCCCAAGCGCAGGCAAACAGTGTCACAGTATTGAAATAAAGCAAAAGAACATCTCAGATCTGATGTGTGGTGACTAGTTTTGCTTAAAGCCTAGTTTGCAAACTCGTGCTGGCATGTATCCCGCTCTCCTACACCAGGATAAAGCATTAGCTGATAACACCAAAGATGAAGGACAGTTCAAGGTACCAGCTAAGTTCAAACCCCCAACTTTTCTTGCTAGATTCTGAATATTTCTCCTTTTGACTGCCATTTCAAGCCAGCTCACGTGCAGTCTAACGCAATTATTACCTCTGTTGCGTTTCCCCAGATTTCACACGTATACGTCTGATATGCAGTTCCTGGGAAGACTTCACAGGCCGGTACCAGTAGCTCTTCAGCTCTTTCCACAGATCGTACCATGACTGAGATGTTCCCTCCCAGCTGAGCTTTATTTTTAAGAGTTCACCCATGTCCTCTTCAGTATAGACCAGGAAGGTGTTAGTAGCATTTAAGCCAATTTGATCAAGCCTGAAAGACAAGCAGAGATTCAACATCTCTTCCTTATGAAAGCATGCCAGCTGCTCATTCATTCCGTGCCAGAAGTTAAACGGAGCCTTTCGCAGCTTATCAAGTGCTCCGTGTTCAACTGTCACCAGCTAATTGCTGATTACACTAAAGAAAGCGAGCTTGGATAGTTGATTCAATACAATGCATCATTTACTCAGCTCCTCCATCTTTCCATAGCTTAAAGGTGAACTTCATCCCTTGTGTTTCTTCTCAGAGAGGCTAAAGGAGGTCAACAAAGCCTCCAGAGAAATGGGTGCTTTCAGACTATATCCAAATGGTAGAGGCGAAAAGCAAAACAAAGGACTTCAACAATAAGCCGTGAAGGCTAACACATAGAGGTCTGGGAACATCAAATTGCTTTCTCAGCAATAAATTGTAATTAAGCTACTGGATGAAAAGTGTTTTGCATGGTGATGAAGTGAGGCTGCTAGGCTCAGGTGCAATGCTAGCGTTACCAGAGGAAAAAGAATAATGCCACCTTGTCTAGTCCCAGTGGCCTTCTCAGCCTGGCAGGCACAGCAGGCCAGCTTACTTACATTTCTAAAGAGAGGGGTTCGGAGTCTCCATTGGTGCCATGAAGGGTGACGGAGAAAGTGGGGTCAGCCTCTCCCAAGCTTTTGTAGCTGAAGACATGCGTTTTCATCTGATAATGGTAGACTGGAGAGAAACAAGGAGAGCATAGATGGAACCAACTTTGTTGAGAGACAACATTGCTCAGCATTGCTCTTTGTGAAATACCGTTGGCAAAGGCCAGACCCTGTATTTATCGAGACATCATTGATCACTTTTTCCCACCCCCTACTCATTACAAAGTTGACATTCACACAGCAACAACAGCAGGCCCACTCTGGGGAGGGCTCCCTGAACCTTACGCTGCTCTAAGCTTGGAGTGGTCTCGCAAGTAAGACCTGTGTAAGCTGTAGTCCTGCTCAAAAGGCAGAGAGTTCTTATGGCCAGAGCCCTGCTGATTTTACACGGAGGAAGGAGCACAGGACAGCAATGCAGCCAGGCAACAGAGAAAGGCTAATGCCTGGTGCTGTGCTGCTTTGAGATGCTGCTGCTCTTCCACCTCTACATCTTTCCCAACGTTGACTTTGGGCGTCTGCTCTTAAAAAGAGCATCATCTCATCTCTAAGAGAGAAAGCGTACCTTTGAACGGCATGTCAGCTCTTGTTTTTAAGTACATCTTGCTGTTTCGTTTGTTCCGTGTTTTCCTGGCGTTGTAGCCAATGCCGTTGCAGCGGTTCTTCCGGCAGCTCAGGCAGATGCCCTTCTTGAAGCGACTGGAATCGGTACATTGAAATGCAAAGTTTTGTTTGTCCTGGTTCACGAGGGAGTCCACGAAGAGGTGCACAGACCGCTCATGTTCACATTTAACAACTTCACCGATTGCTAGAGAAGCAGAGTTTCAAGGGATACATTTAGTTTAAGCATCTGTCAATCCAGCAGCTCATAAGATACAGTCAGCAATACCTTTTTGTAGCCCAATACGAGTTGAGCATGGCCAAACTTGAACATTTTTTGAACAGTATTAATTCAAGAGGTTAGCACAAGACACTTGAAGAGGACTTGTCATTTAGTGTCTACCATGAAAAGAGATGTAAAGAGGATTCTAGACCTAGCATAAGAAGACCATAGTTTATGATCAGGTGTTAGAGTGAGAACATGCTGCTTCAGAATTAAGAGCAGGTCCAGTTTCTAGCAACTATCTCGAGTAGTACAGGCATTTTAGAAGGAAAAAATAGTTTTCTCTTAAATTAGATCATCCCCCAGCATCAAACCAAGTCTATTTGTGAGGAGTCTATGCTGACTAGAGGCAAAATAAGTAACGAGAACTTACTCCCATAGGCAATTGCTCCCAAGACATCGCTTAATCCACAGCCAGGCTGGAAGTCTCCCCCATTGGGGTAGATGTCAACGTGGCCTACAGGCATATGGATCCCGATGCTAACGCCTAGCATTTCCCTTGTGTAGGTGTGAAGGACATCCACAAAGTTAGCATCATCAGGGGAGAGGCGCTTGCTAGGGTCCACTCCTTCAAACATAGGGCCAGCCGGATCCAAGCCTGGTTTCAGAGACAGTAGGCAAGATGCCAGGGGAGAAATTGGGTTATTTCATACAGAATACAACCAGGAGCCCGCTGCTAGTAGCCCTCCTAACCAGGTGCTACACAGTCCCTGCCCCGTTGCAGATACTGTCCCCCAAGAGCTCTTCACCATGTGCTCACTGAGGGGACAAATGAAAATGTCCCATACCACTTTTGGTGCAATACAATCTGGTAGTAGCACCAGTCTGCTCTACGGCCATGGCTTCGGGTTGCTTGTTGGAAGCAATGAGTCTTTGCTCAGTCACAGTGAAGAGATACTTCCAGAGGCAGATGACTGAACACCAGAAGAGGTCTAGCACCCCATGAAGACCGTTGGTAGCCAAAGCTGCCTTAGCTGCATTTAGTCTATTTTCAGACTGGACATACAGAGGGACTGAGACAAGTTTAGGCAGCAGCCAAGGTAATTCCTGCATCTGAGATCCCATGATGAGTTTGGGACGTTCTGCTAACCTCTGAGCCTCACCCCCAACCTGAAGCTGTGCTCCTGAGCCGTTTCCCAACTTGACTGGTAGGTGATCTTTTCCTGCTTAACCAAATCTAGATATTTATCATTAGGCTCTGAGGAATTCTCACTGCCAGTGTCACATCTAAATGCTCAGTGCAACCCCTTGTACCATGCCTTAAGTTCTCACATGTTGAAATCAACTTTCCTCAGGAGTCAGAAGCGCTCTCTTCAAGATATTTTCAGAATGAGAGGGTTTGGGTGGGGGTTTTTTTTTAATCAAACATTTCGTGAAACAAACTGCACCCAATAGCCTTCACTCCCATTAGTTTATGAGCTATAATTACAGAAACAGTATCACTCAGAGGCTTAGGATTTGGATACTAACAGCTGGACTTATTTTGAACCCACACTCAACTTCAAATACACTCAAGATCAGGTTGTCCTCTGAAAGGGTTTTCACTGAACCTCCCCAGTGTCTGGGGTTCAAAATTAAGATACTTTCTCATGTCAAGAGACCCATACTCCCCACTGTCACCGCAGGTAGGAAACTCGTCATCTCTGACTAAGCAAGCCCAAAACAACATCGCAGCAACACAGGAAACTTGCTGCCGCTGAGGAAAGGTAAGAGATTGCTCAAGAAGTCACTTGCCTGTAATTCTGCCTATTGTCCCATGGACGTGGTTACCAGCAAAGCCGGCAACGTGGGCGCCCAGGCTGTACCCGATCAGGTGGACGTTCTTGAGCTGGAAGAGAGGGTTCTCCTGCAAGGAAAAAAAAAAAAAGATATGATCATTTGCCCTCCTGTCTTTCAGGACATCTGGCACCACTCCTGTCTGCAGGACTCTAGAGTCCAATTCTAGAATAGATTGGAAGGAGGGGGCAGACACGCATGCTTCATTCTTTATTTCATCAAGTAAAAGTTGAAGGGTTTGGGTGTCACTTGTGGCATGCCCCCACCCGCAGGACCCATCTTCCAACCCTAATTACAATGTTCTTCATTTAAGCAGCATCTGGAGCAGCCTTCCCCCAGGGAGCTGCCAGCAGACGTCAGTACCGGCCGTGGACTTAAGCGCCACGTGTAGCACCGTGGGCCTTCTCCTTTTCCACCCTCTTGCTAAGTCAATGCTGACTCTGAACGCCCAACTCCTGGGTTCACGTTGCTCAGACAGGAGGAAGGACTCCTAAATTTCAAGTCCACTTCAACTCCAAGCAACACCTCCTAGGAAAGCACCGCAGCACTTGCTCGCCCAAGGGCTGAGCACAGCACCTTAGCCACAAGCCATCGCCCCACTGAGCTTTGGGGTTTGGATTACGAGCCTTCCCCGCTCGTGAGCACTGGAGCTGGTGACTGCTCCGTTCCCTTGTGCAACGGCCCCTCGCGGAGCGTTACAGCAGAGACTGTTCTCAACTCGCGTTACCTGTAACCAGTCAAGCAGCCTCGCAATGCTTTTTCCAACGATCTGTGTGTTGTTCACCGCATCGGTATAGAGCTGGTGGGCAAGTAAAAGCCAGTCCACCACGACCACGTTGGCATCCTTCTCCCTCTCCCGAAGAGCGGATACCAAGCTGCCCAGCCAGGTTTCAAACATACCACTTATCTAGAAAGAGATTCAGGTGGTAGTTTCCAGCTCACAGGACCCAGATGACACATTCCCAGTTAAGTTATTTGTATATCATTTACCTATGCTGCTCCAGCTGTGTGCTGCTCCTCTGCGAGCCCCACTACTTTTCAGCACTGCACTAATGGTGTGAGGAAAACAGGTTTTGAGAGACCGGCTGTAATTAGTCGCCTTGCCTTTTAAGGCAGGAAGGAGAGGCATGCGTTACATGCCACCTTATCGCTCTTTGTCTCACGAGTTTCAGAAATTCTGACGGATTGCAAAATTATTTGCCAGCCCTGGCACCACTGTTTGCATAAGCCTTGGTAGAGGTGATAAGTCCCCGAGTCCCACACGCTCAGCCGCATCCAGTGCGGAAGAAGAAAGCTCAATAAAGTCTGTCTGCCCTCTGTTTCTTTATTGAGGAGACCACGCAGCAGCAGGCAGGGCTGCGGACACAGAGCTACGCTGACAGAAGGTCTGCGCGTCTGTCGAGCCAAGTGCCACCTTCCTAGCGGTCAGTGAGTTGGATTTTAGGGAAAAATCTCAAGGTCCCTTTACCTCATTCATGTTACATGGGCATAAAATCATTCGGGTTGGAAAAGACCCTTAAGATCATGGAGTCTGTGGAGATGAAGCGATCTTGGGCAGCTGTGAACGAGTTGGGTGGTTTCACAGGGCGAAGCACGACCCGCATCGCTTTGCTCCAGAGACCCCAGGTGCAGCTACGAAGCCACAGTCCTCGAAACGTGACAAGTCGTCCCAAATCCTGTGTGTTCGAGAGACGCAGACCATCTGCAGGGTGCTTTGCTCTCTCCAAGCAGCCAGCCCGAACGCCAAGCATCACCTAGAGCCACGCGGGACCCTCCCGACTTACTGTCCAGCCGTGGATGATGAAGAAGGTTTTCGCCGTCACATTGAACTTGCAGTGCTCCAGACACTCGTGCTGGCCGATGGCGAGCGCGCAACTGTCCTCTTCGGCGTCCGGTGTGGAGCAGAGGTTGAACTTCACCTGCGGTTTCGGTGTCGGCATACGCTCCTGCTCGTCCTCCAGCGGCTCGGCGACGGTGGCATCTACAAACCCACGGAGGGGAGAGGAGGAAGGGTCAGCCAAGCGGCTCCCAACCCACCGCCGGGCATCAGTCTCCCGTCCGCGGGAGAGGGGAAACCCGCGTTGAGCCAGCTCTCGCCCACCTCCCCGCAGCAGAGCGGGCTCGGCCGCCCGCGGGGCGCCTTCCGCCGAGACGCTACAGGTCACGGCGATGCAGAGCAGGAAGACCAGGCTCCACATAGCTGGGACGGACAGACGGGCGGCCGGCGGGGCGCTTTAAGGGGCCGAGCGGGGCGGTGCTCGTGGCCCGATGGGGCCGGTCCGCCGCGCCGCTCCTATTGGTCACGCCCTCGCTGACGTCGCCCTAAAGCTTGAATGGGGGCGAGGCGCTCACGCGTGGGGGCCGGCCCAGAGGGAAGGGTGCTGGGGGGGCGCGGCGCGGGGCGGGGCGGGGCGGGGCGGCGCGGCGCGCGCTTTTCTGGGGTCTTTATTTCATTTTGTGTCCAGCTCTGGAGCTCTCAGGCACAGGACAGACCCGGAGCTGTTGGAGCGGGGCCGGAGGAGGCCACAGCAATGATCACAGAACCATAGGTTGAGAAAGACCTCTAAGATCATCAAGTCCAACCGATGGCCCGAGGGCTGGAACCCCTCTGCTATGGGGAAAGGCTGGGAGAGCTGGGGATGTTCAGCCTGGGGAAGAGAAGGCTGCGGGGAGACCTTAGAGCAGCTGCCAGTGCCTGGAGGGGGGCTTAGAAGAAAGATGGGGACAGGCTTTTTAGTAGGGCCTATTGCAACAGGCGAAGGGGTGATGGCTTTACACTAAAAGAGGGGAGATTCAGGCTAGAAATAAGGAAGAAATTCTTTACACTGAGGGTGGTGAGACCCTGGCCCAGGTTGTCCAGAGAGGTGGTCGATGCCCCGTCCCTGGGAACATCCCAGGCCGGGTTGGACAGGGCTCTGAGCAACCTTGTCTAGCTGAAGACATCCCTGCTGACAGCAAGGGGGTTGGACTAGATGGCCTTCAAAGGTCCCTTCTCACCCAAACCGTTCCGTGACTCTGTGATAGGATTTTCTTCCCCTTCTGTGGCTCCTTCGCTTTCCCTCCAAACTCGCAGCAGAAAGCAAGGAGAGGGCACCAGGGTCTGCGGTGCATAAAAATGACAGGGGAGAAGGCAGGAAAAACGTACAGGCAGAGGAGGAAAAGCTGGAGGCCTAAAACCAGTCACCAGCAAGGGAAATAATGGGAAATCAGGTACGGTCATGGCTTTAGCCCTCACTAGTAGATACTGATGGAGAGCATTAATCTGACTTTCCAGCAGCGCTTTCCCGAAGTGCTGAGTTTGTACCCCATGTCCCTACGAGCCTCACTCAAGTCAGCCACCTCCTGACTCCACCTGGGTCGGGAGCTGGACAAGATGATCGTTGTAGCTCCCTTCCCACTGAAATATAATATTCTATTCTATTCTATTCTATTCTATTCTATTCTATTCTATTCTATTCTATTCTCTTCTGTTTCTAAAAGATTTTCTCATAGCTCCCGTGCAAGCAGCAGGTTGTGGCTGGGGACTGCTGCTCTTCTCCTCTTGGGTATCATTTCCAGAGCCTCTTTGTTTCTGACCCTGCAGAATGAATACGTGTCCCAGGAGGTATTCAAGCACCTCCTGTTTCAGGAGGCTGGAGATGACGCTAACTGCTTCTCCCCAGGGAGCGTGGGTTTGCGTGGAGCGTCCTGGGGACGCAGCCTCTCTCGCAGCTGCGTGGTCCCTCTCGAGGTGCAGCATCCTGACAGCAGCAGCCTGAAAAAGAAAGGATAGAGGTTTCTCAGCTGCTAGCCCATGGCCAGACTTACTCCCGCAGGAAATGAATCAGCCAAGCCTCATCACCAAACGCTTCATCATTTTAAAAAAAATCCCTGGTGCCAACAAACCCCTGCCAGACCATCGGCCACTGCGACATCTTCTCATTCTTCCTCCCGTGCCTTTGCATTCAGCTGTTGCCTCTTGGCATTGTAAAGCTGCGCCGGGTGGGGACGTGCCCTCCTTTTGTCTGTGCAAGGCCAGGCTCCGGGGAGGTCCTGCTCTTCACCTCTGGCTTCCAAGAATGACAGTAGCAGTGAGGATAGCTTAGCAACAGCGAGGAAGAAGCGCATCCAAATAATCCCTGGCCGCTTTGGCCAAGAGGTGACGATCGTCCGGGGAGATGCGCAGGAACTGTGGTGATGGACATCGTATCAATGCAGCGAGTGCGGCTCTGCACTGACCTCTCCGTAACCCTAATGGCCCGGGAGAAAGAAGGCTCCCACCCAGAGTTGCTGGGAAAATAATAGTTCGTTAAGCCCAATAATTTTAAGGAGAAATTCCTAGTTTTGATTAGTTTTTCACTGGGAAAGATTTCATGGCTCCCAGATGGAATTTCTGGATATTGTAATAAGTAATAAACCAGGGTAAAATGGATAATAATCCGCCTTAGAAGAGCTGGAAGCTCAATATTTACAGCAGTTGTAGGAACTCTGGAAGCTTTATCCCAGCAGCTGGTGCAAGCAGGGCAATGCCCGGGGAGATAACGGCTGTTCTTGGATGCGTCTTTCTGGCTCTCCTACTCTCCATCCCCACTGTGATTTCCTAAGGATCTCAGTCAGTCCAAGAGCAGAACAGGAACGTTTCTGAAATTGCAAGCGTTTTTATACGAAATAGAAAAACATCCCGCTCAGCTGCAGTCACAAGCTCTTTGCAGGTGGGTGCTGGGTGGCTGAGGCCGGTTTCTTCTTCAGCACCAGATGTGGTGAGTCAGAGCGGAGGCAGAAAGGACGTGAGAGGACCTAAGCCTCTTTCTTTGTAGCAAAAAGCTAAGATCAGTATGATTTGTAAATTAACATGCCAAAATATTTAAAGGTCTGGAGACTGCTGATGATCCCGGGGAAGGATTAGACAGGTTTTTCATTAGCAGCAATTAATTTGAGAGGTTTCCATGCCTGCACATCCAGCAATGAGACCCTTTCAATACCGTTTCCATATGAGCAGAACATCTCAGACTGGGTTAGAGTCAGTATCTTCTGCAGGAGCTGGGCAGAAGGAAACTGAAATCGGGAGCCTTCTGCAAAATAACTGTCTTTAATGCTTCTATTTCCCTGTTTTTAAAATTAGCATACTGCCATCTCCTTTCCTTGCAGAAATTACAGCAAGAAGTGTAAACGAGATGCACCTTTGAAGAGCTGAGCATTAAGGGAAAAGGGAAAGGCCTTCAGCATCGCATGACCTCTTTAAAGACCTGCAGAGATAGAGTAATTTTGGCGTGAGTGGCTCTGGAGATCACAAGGATAACAAAAAGCATCACAGTGCACAAACAGCGCTGCCAACATCGCATCCCGCATTCTCCCAGGGACAACCCGCCATGGAAAGAGCAGCAGAAAGAGTGTTTTGCTGCCCGGAACAGGGTACTGCTGCCTCGGTGAGTGGCTGCAGGAGGGATTTGCACAGTATTCCCACGGCTAACATTGCATCCCATCGCATCCACACCGCTAGGAAGGCGCAAGTGGAAGAAGAACTTGGCCCGAGTGAGCCCTCCTGATGGGGGAGAATTGTGGCTCTTGGGGTCGTGGGGTGCTTGTTACTGAAAGCAATGGCACGGTGAGAGTCAAAGATGCTCCTATTAAGGATTGCTCCTTTGCACGAGCCAAAGATTGATTTCATTGCTTTAGATCAGCTCTTCAGTGTCAGGGAGTGATTATCGCTATTCTGCAAATTTTTCATTCCACATATCGAAACCTGAGAGTATTTTACACACCCTCCATTCTTCCTGCCTGTTTTTTCTCTATTTTCATTCCTTTTCTCCAATGAAAGAGGAAGTAGGATTTGCAGGAGAGAAGGAGGAGGAGGAGGAGTAAGGGAGAGAGAGGAATTGTTCTCTTTTTTTTTAAGTTATAAAACAGTTTTTCTTTTCAATTACAAAACACAGTCCAGGTGGTAGAATTTAATGGTATTGGTGTTAGTTTCCCTCTTGGCTCCTTCTGCCTAATTTGTTTCTGAGATGATTAGGGAGGAGGGGTAGAGACGGGGCCGGAGAACAAACCGAGAGAGGGAAGGGCTGCTCAGAAGGCAGCGACCTCAAGGTGCGCTGAGCTGGGGAGAAGGCTGTGGGAGGACCCTCCCATCGGATGGGCGTGCAGAGCTGGCTGCACCTCAAAGGGTCTGCAGTCCTGGAGAGGCAGCTCTGCGGTGAAACAACATCCCAGGTTAATCCTGGCATCACCCTGTGCCTGCTCAAGCCCAGGACCGCTTGGTTTGTCGTACGTCCCCATCGCGCCACCAATTATTTGATACTTTGCGCTTACTGCAGAGAGGGGAGAGACTACTTTTGTGGCACAGTTTCTGCCCTGGATGTTTTTGCTCTGTGAGCATCAAACTGGGGGGAAAACAGGCCGCGGTGTGTTTGTTTCGCTGCCATTCCTAATCCCGCAAAGTCTCTCCTGCCCTCCTCAGCCTTTCAAACACAGCCCCTCTATGAATGTGCTGCGCAGGACCAATACTTCACATCCCTCGATAGCTTTGCTTGCTTACAGAAGAGGCTAATCTCTGTCAGGTTATGAAATCAGCTCACATGCTTCAGTGGCATTACTCACTATTGATATCCCCGGTCGATCCCCATTGAGCTCTCTTTGTTGGAGGTAACCCCTTCTCCTACTTCTAAGCTGATTTCTTAGGCCACATCATTCAAGTCCCACATCCCCATGGTATTTAGATGTAGTAAAAATGACTAGGGGGGGAAATAAATGGCAGCCAGCGAGCCAGCTAAACTGTCTGACTATTAATGGTCCTGTTAGTTGCAAATTCACTTTACCACAAAGCCCCCAGCATGTAACCCTTAGATGAATGCCTTTGATTGTGAGGGAATATTTACAGCTGACCCTGCCAGCAGTCTGCAAACCTGCAATGGGCCTCCTGTCCCACATTAAATCCGCTGGCATCTGTTCCTGGGTTCTTATCAAGCACATGCTCTGTCGGTGCAGTGTTTGGGCTGTAGCGCTCGCGGATACGGTGGGCCTTGAAGAATAAATCCCCGCATTCCTGCGAAATGCTAATTCTTCTGAACATTGTCACACAGGGAGGAACGTTACAGTTTGTACCTGCCTCCAGGCATCGCCATCTGCAGGGAGGGTTCCAGAAAGCTTTGATCCCCGCCAGCTGCCCCCCTCCCACGGCAGGTCTCCGGTCCTGCCACTGGACCACCCTTCACCAAGGACAAACTTCTTCTTGGCCTCTCTTTGTTGTGCCGTTTTCCCAGACGTGCCTGAGTGACACGAAGTGATTTTTGTGATGGTGTTTTTATCTCTTTTCACCCCCGCCCATGCCTTGCATTAGTCCCCAGGTTGCTCTCATGGAGCATGCTGTTCTTGCAGAGACTTTCAAATGATCTTACCCCATCTCTAGCCACAGCAGAGCTGTGCAGGAGCACAGGCTGAAAGCCGCTAAGAGCTCAGTGTGTCCTGACGCCTATTCCCTGTGTCCAAGCGGACAAGTGCAATTCAGCGGCTTGTCATTCCCAGCACATCGCATGGTACGCGAGATGGATCCAGACCACCTGACTGCTTTGTGTCGGACAGAAGACCTGGTGGTGGGTGGTGGGCCTGCTCCATCCACTCTGCAGACAGGGATGTCTGTAGGGCTGTGCCGAGGAATGACGTATGTTTTCTCTCTTCTTACGCCTTTACCCAAAGCCCACGCTTTTCCATCCAAGCTGTATGAATGCTGAGCATGTTTGGGCTTGAACGTGGACTTGGAGCCAAGCCCGTTGGCAGTGCAGAGGTGTCGTGGGTGGTCAGGGGGGTGTTTGCTTCTGCTCCTTTCTGAGGTCCTGTTTTGGGGGGGGGGGGGGGGGATTGGAGAAATGTTTCAGTTTTTGATCGCTTGACCCTTCAGATGGTGGATGGTGAGCCCCCAGCCGGCGCTTCTGCCTTAACTCTCCTGCATCCAGCAAAGGGAAAAGATTAAAAAAATAATCCATTACTAACACTACTCCTCTGACTTTTTAGTAAGTGGAGCCTGAGGGTGCTCGAGAGGCCAGAGAGGAGTTTGGAGGACAGTTGCTTGGTTTAGGGATTGCTTTAGAGTGCATATCCTTATCCACGTGCTTTTTCTTCATATCTGCAGGGATATTTGGCCCAAGTCTGGAGTGGATGAGGTAGCACCATCAGTGAGAGGTACTCAACACGCAGCTGGACTGCAGCTCGAGAGGAGACCCTAAGAACTGGCAGAGCAGGCAGCAGCTCTCCTGCCTGCTTAGAGGGGTTGTCAGGCCGGGCCATGGCTCTGTCTTTAGGCTCATTTCTGCTAATTAGCAGCTAAAAGCTCTTGCAAGTTGGTATTTTGTGAGAATAATTCAAAAGCTGACATCTCCTCCTTCTCCGCAAACTTCCCAAACCAGCCATCTAGAGCTCGATTTTCAGCACTCCTAAAGCCACTTTAAATTGATCTCAGTGGCACTCAGGCTTTCAAAGCTGATTCTGCAAATCCGAATGGACACCAAAACGAGGAAGCTCTGAGTGTGCCACTCGACTTGCCAGCGCCCACAGGAAAGAATAGGAGGTATTTATTAAAAGCAAGTAATTTGCTGCTTGCTTTAGCAAAGCCTTATAAAAGCATATAATGTTAGTTCTCACCATCATTGCTAATTTGCACCCAAGCTTTATGGCTGCAAATCCCAGATAATTCTTTCTTCCTGGGCTGTGTTGGGTCAGACAGCTCGTGCACGTTCTCCCTCTCCTTGCGGTCCTGATTGCTGATTTGGCTGGGTTTTTAGGAGATCCTTTGGCAATGTTTTGCTGTGATTCACATTAAAGTGGAATGGTATTTTAAACCACAAACATAGGCTTTACGCGATATCTTCTATTTTTCAGAAAAAGGGTGACCTACAGTTTGGGGCACGGAAATAAGCAGTGCAAGATGGTGCTGTGTATCATCATGGCCAGGGTATCGTTTGTTCTCCAGCACCCTGCTTTTCGTTTACCTTCTCTTTTGAACCTTTTGCCTTCTCAAATCTGAGCTGGGCTTAGTGCTGGCACCTGCCTGAGACAGGGCAAAGCCTCAAGCCATCCTCGGGAGATACATGGAGCCTCCTGCTCTCCTCAGATGTTGGCTTTACCTATACTGACAATATTATTTGTTTCATTTTTGTTTCATTATTGGTTTTCATTCGCTTGCACATTTTACTTTTTGAGAACCCATCAGTTATCCCATCCCTGAATCCAGCCTCACTCCTTGGTGTCCCCGTGAAAAGCTAAGGACATCTATCACATGCGGTCACAGCGTGTGCAATGTGAAGATGGGAAAGAATGCAGCGTCCCTGAGGATGTTGGTCCCCCACCGGGCTCTGCTTCAGCCTCTGGCCATTTGTTCCCAATTGCCTAACTTCTCCCATTTCTTGTGTTTGTTGAGCGTGTGGATCTTATTAGGAAGAGTCAGCGACTCTGTAATTAATTAAGAAAAGCTTGGGGCATTTCTTAGTACTCTGTACTCGTGTTCCTGCCTGTGATGTACAGACATTGCTGATGTTCATCCCAGGAACTCCCAGTCCAAGGACAGGCAGACAGACTAAGGTCAGGGCACAGACAAAACAAGAGGGCTTTTCCGTACAGGTCGGTGTTACGCTTCGCAGAGCAAGGGTGCTATTTCCCAAGCAGAGCACAACATAGGAGGTGCGAGCGGAGAGCTGCTGGGTGGGCAGGCCAGGGGAGCAGCGGCAGCAGACCTGCCTGGTCTGGGACACAGGTGCAGGATTTGCATTTGCAATGCAGCTCCACAGCCCCTGCCTCCCATGCCGTGCCCGTGCCGTCAGCGTTGCGTCCCCGCAGGCTGCTGGTCAGGCATATGGCTGTGTCACGGGGTGGCTGGTGGCCGTGGGATGGGGTGGGAGATGGAGGTGTCCCACCGAACGAGGTCCTGCCGCAGCCTTGCCTGGCGGTCCCTGCCCATCATATGACCCTCCCGAGCATCGGCATGTGACTGGGCCATGCGCGCTGGGAAAGACCATGCGGAGCGGAGAGGAGAGGTTGGAGAAGGGGAGGGCAGCTCGGCTAGAGAGGATTAGTGAGCGTGGACAGATAGGGAAGGTTTTGAAAGAGGAGGCTTGTGTCAGAGTTGTTGCAATGGCGAAGAGGGAGGTAGCTGGGTGATTGGAAGGGGGAGGGAGGGAGTGAGCCAGGAGGGAGGGCTGACCTCAGAGGTGACATTTGGGATCAAAGTGGGGAAGTCTGCAGCTTGTGGAGAGGAAGATGCTGCGAAAGTCAGAGCAGGAGCAGCAACTTGGGGAAAATCTCTGACAGTAAGAATAGGAAGGAATGAAGACAGAAACTGCGTGCTGGGATGATAAGGAAAGATGCCAGAAGGGTCGCTACGGACATTAAGTTTGGAAGAAGGGAAGAGATGCTCAGGGCTGTAGCTTCTCACCATGCCACGAACAGAACCCTGTCAGCTGGCTGAAGCTTTTGCACAGGCTGTGTTAACAGGCATCATCCCACTTCGTCTCCCAGGCTCTGAGCAGGTCTCCACCTTGGTTCAGAACAGAGAGGGCTGTGGTGGTGACAAAGATGGGTCCTGGCTTCAAGGACCGTTCCTGCCCCAGGTCCCTCCGTGCGGTGTCTCTCAGCAGGGAGGTGGCGGTGCAGAAGCCCCTGGAAGAGAACAGGTTTGATTGTGGTTAACAGCTGATCCAGAGGAGCTCTCAAACAGGACAGCCACAAAAAGAAAGGGCAGATAATAAGAGGAGGAGACATCTTTGATCCATGTTGGTTAGGAGATGTAATGCAACAAATGGATGGAGTTTGAGGCTGTGTTTCCTAGCACAGGGTGCACTCGGCTTTAGAAATGTTTAGAGGATTCACAGATCGAGAGACGTTGAGGTTGGAAGGGGCCAGTGGAGATCGTATAGAGCAAGCACCCTGCAGCTCAAAGCAGGGTCAGCCAGAGCTGGTTGCCCAAGATATTGTCCAGCTGGTTTTTTAATACTTCCAAGGATGGAGACTCTATGGCCTCTCTGAGCGACCTGTTCCAGGGTTCAACCATCCTCACAGTACATAAAAAAAAGGTTTTCTCTTATGTTTAAACAGAATTCCCCATATTTTCATTTGTGCCTAAGTTGAGGATGTAAATTGCGGACAATATCCCTGACTCTGGGGATATATTTGGTTTCATTAACCAAAAACACATTTAAAGCAGTACTTCGCGGTTATGAGCCAGACAGGTTGGAGCAAACGTAAGCTGAGGATTTAATTTATCCCAAATAGTGTTTATGATCAGGCACTTAACACGATGTCAGGGCGATTGGCTGGTCCATTTCTGGCAATTAAAGCCATGAACGAGCAGTCACAGCCCTGCACAACCTGCGTAAATGATTTGCTGGCAAGAAAGACACCGAGCAAACACAAACTTCAGCTACAAGGTTATTTAATCACATACGAGGTTTGTTTTACCGGTGATTCCCTCCTAGCTGGGCGTGCAGGGGGTGGATGAACCCCTTGCTCTAGGACAACATGCCAAAAAACATTGAGTGTTAAGACAATCTCACCGATTGCTGTGGGGTTTTTTTGCTTTGTTTTGACCGTGCTCCTGGCTGGCTGGTCACCAGCAGTGACAGGAAGGTGCTGTGCCTGCTGCGTCACGCTTCAGCAGTGGTGACGGTAAGGACGGATCCTCAGCTGTCCTGACGCCGAGGTCCCTTGGCTGTTTCGTCACCCCTGGACTGGGTACAGGATAGAACTAAATAGGCTGCGTAACCAACCTCTTCTTGTGAAGAATTGCCTGTGTTTTAGGAGGACCTGCAAGGAAACAGAAGCATTCCAGCTGTTCACATGTTTTATGTGATACACTTACGAAGATTTATATATGTACACATATATACAGATATATAAGCATAAATATATATAGATAAATAACTTTATATCTGCTTAAGTAGGGAATTTTTGCCCCCCTGTGGAAGCATCTCTTCTTAAAAATCACAGGGAGGAATATAACATAATGAACTCTTCAAGCGATCGAGTTACCGATGCAGAGTAAGCCCTAGAGCATTTATGACAATGGTCAGTCCACGTTGTGGAGATGCATTTCCTTCTTTTACGGGCCCACAGATTTTGCACCTGGGGCTCACTGCCTGGGTCAGTAGATTTTAAGATGTGATTGTGGTGAGTGGCTTAGCTGGAGAACTCACTTGCCGTGTGTCCAAATGCGGCTGCCTTGCTGACCGTGGGAGGAAAAGGCAAACAACGTGAGCGAGCTGTGCCTCTGGAGGAGGGAGTGCAAGAGTCCGTGGGCTGGTCAAGGAAAGAGGGAGTTCAGGGAGAGAAGGTGCAGGCAGACATCTGAAGGCTAGAAAGCTTCCGTGTTTCCAGCATTCAAGCTGGTTTCAATTTAAAATGTATGTCTTCAAGGTTTGCTGCTTTAACCATTAGGGCAAGCAACCCATTTGTATGTAATTTTGTGAATGACAGTTAATATCCCCACATAACCCCTGGACTCCAAAAACTGGTTCTGTAGGATAAATGCCAAAAAATCTGCAAAACATTTTGAGGAATTGGCTTCCGTTCCTGTGCAAAGAACAGGTCAAAACCCCTTCCTGCAGCACGGTGGACGCGCGGTGTGTTTTAGCGAGCCCGAGATAAGCTTGGCCAGGTCAGCCCCAGTGGGCCTGTCCATCACGGGGATTTTAGCCCAGACCCTCCTGTTGCTCCACCTGCCCCTCTGTTAGCAGTTGTGACCCTCGGGAAGGTGGCAGAGGTAGAGGTGTGCCTGAGCTGACAGCCGGAGCTGCGACGGAGTAGGGGCTGAAAGTCATGCCGTGGCCTCTGAACCGGCTGGCAGAGGACAGGCACGGGTTTGCTTGTCACATCTGCTGGAAGGTGAGCAGGGGGGTCCTATGGCGGGACGTGAGCTCTCTTTTTGGTTCCAGAGCTGCTGTGACAACTTAGCTGTGGCCAGTCTTGGAGCTCACCTCTCCCTCTGGCCAGGAGGGACGTTGGCTATCCAGGGTGTTGACTGCTTGTCACTTAGGATGACATTTGGCTTGGCAATTCCAGGAGCACTGATAAGGCCGCTTGTTTATTCACAGCTAAATCCACAAAAGGACTTATGTGATACAACGTTCCTGTACCCGTACGCTCCCCACTGCCTGCTGGGCTTTTCCAGGGCAGGTTGATGGGTGCAGCCCTGTTCCGGCCCCAGAAGCACATCCAGAGGAGAGGTGTGAAGCCAACGTATCACGGGCTGCTCAGCAGAAAACCTGCAGCAGGAAGGGTGGGAACATCTTTGCCCCAGAACAGCCTCTGGCCTCCCGGTTAGGGTGCAGCTTTGAAACTTCTCAAGGGAAGAAAATTGGAAGTGGGTCTCCCGCATCCTGGGAGTGTGCTGTGGCCACCGCGCCGCTGGGTTTAAGATGGGTGCTGTTGCTTTCTTCAGGTTTCTTCCTCAGGAGATGGTAGAAACCTTTGTTGCCCTTGTGATGAGTCCTTCGCGGGAGGATGCTACCAGGAGGAACTCCCAGAGCACAGAGTAGAGGAACAGTTCAGGTCTGAACACAGCTGGATCTTTGCTTTCAACGCTTGCTGAGAGAGTGAGGTCTTCCTGGGCATGCACAGCACAGTCCCCAGGGCTGGGTGGTATGGACGGGGGAGCTAAGAGGGATGGCACCAGGGGACTTGAAGGTAAAATCCTATGGAGTTGAGATTCCGGTAGGACTAGGAGGCGGCTGCCTCCTACGCAGGAGTTTTCAGGAACATGATTATGGACTTACGTGCCTAAAATTTCCGCTTAGGATCCAAAAGCTCTTTTCGAGTCAGTTCATGCAAGCTAAATATCCAAAGCAGTTGGTGCACTGGGGGAATAAGCTGGGTAAATCTCAATAAGGGCACGTGCTCAGCTGCCTCAGCCCTGATCTCAGCACCAGATACGAGCTAGGCTGCCTCTGAGAGCAGTTGTTCACCTCCCAACAAAGATGAAAGCATGCATCTCATTTCCTGACACCATCCGCAGAAGCTCCTACCTCTACACTTCCACCACCGCAAGCCCTCAGCAGCTGATCATAAACAGTTCCACGTGTCGCGGAAACAGAAAATGTAAGTAACAGAAAACGTGCCCTGTTTGTTTTGGATCCGGTTGATGAACACAATGACCATGTGATAATTCCCACCATGTGTCAACTCCTTATATTTCACATCTCTCTTCCAGCTTGCTCTGAATGTCCTGTTGCTTCTGTGCTCTGCTGCTAAGAAGCAGCTGCGCGTAGAGGTGCTTCCCAGGGAAAGGCTGGTTTCCCCCGCCAGCACTGGTGCCCTGTGTGGAGGCAGGTGCAGAGGGGAGGGCAGAAATGACTGAGGAGGAGGAAGAGGGAGGGCTGTGAGAGGAGATTCCCACAATATGGTGGGGAAGGCTGTGGAAGCATTTGAGGACCTCAGCTTTTGCTAGTTTTAATTTACTGCATGTGGAAACGTAACGCTCTTGGAAATATTACGGTTCTTGTTCCATAGGAAGGTGAACTGAAACACCAGTAAAGTGTTGGAAGCCATCGCTGGGATCTCTTTTTACATATTTATTGTTCCCTCGAAGTCATGAGACCCCAGAGAGGACACTTTTTTCTTGTCTGTTTATTTTTCTGTAGTAATGCGTGGCTTAGAAAGGCTGTCGTGCGTGTGTTTTGGCGGTGCTGATCCTTCTTCACGTGACCACTGTTCTGAAATGGCTGTGTGTGCTGAGGGGCTTCTGATCCTATGGACAACGGTGGAAGTGCTAATGGGTGAAAACCCATCTCGAGTATCTCAAAACAAGCATCTGCGACTGAAAGCTAGTGTGTTTTCTTGTGAGTATGGGCTCCCAACTCTTTTTTTGCACAGGAACTTTGTATATAAAAAGATGAAATAATATTTGCCTGCATCCCGGCAGGTTTTCCCTGCTTTGAGAGCAGAGCTTAGAAACTACTTGGAGGATTTGCAGAAAGCTTCTCCTTGAAAGCAAAGCAAAAGGCACCTTTTAAGGCAGGTAAATGGAGAGCTGCAGTCAAAATAAGTGCTCTACAGCTTCCAGCCATGTAAATATTTGTGATAATTCCAATATTTTCCTCTTCCCATCTGGGTGAAATGCTAGCTTCAAAGCTTTGGGGTTTTTTAGCACTAATTGAGAGATCCCAAAATAGCCTTGCAGTCCAAGCATTTACATGGGCAGTAAGTTCTTGCTCTGCTCTGCTTATTTCTGAACGCAAAGCTGCACCTGGGCTCTCTCACGCCAGGGAGGTGCCTGCACACCCGTCTGCCAGCTGCTCGGCAAGATGTTTCTCTTTTTTCCCCCGCTTTGTTAAAACTTTTCTCCATGAGGCTTTTGCTGGAGCTGGGTACCAGTTCCAGGAAATGTTTTGGTTTTATTGAATCGCTGCTTTCTTGGATTTCCCAAGCAGTTTGAGTTGCAAACGCAGCCTAAAATGGGGGGGGGGGGGGGGGGGGGAATCTTGTAACAATTAAGCATTTGAGTTTTGGTTTTGTTTGTTTGTTTTTATGGTGCACTAAATACCAGTTGCAACTCATAAACGTGAGTCTCTCTGATGGAACAGGTTGCCCAGAGAAGCTGTGGCTGCCCCCTCCCTGGTAGTGTTCAAGGCCAGGTTGGATGGAGCTCTGAGCAACCTGGGCTGGTGGAAGATGTCCCTGGTCATGGCAGGGGGGTTGGAACCGGATGGTCTTTAAGGTCCCTTCCAACACAAACCATTCTATGATTCACCTCTCGGGTGTCTCTGTGAAGCCCTGTGCCCCTCTCTATCCCCATCCTGAGCCGCCATCTAGCTGCAGCAATTGGGTTTGCTCCTTGCTCGAGTTCCGACCGATTTCTGGCCTGCCAGCAACACTGGCCTTGAGCTGGGGGCGTAACAAAACGACGTCTCGGCTCCAGAGTCGGGTTTTCCCGGCTAAACCAGCCGTCCTCCCTGCGCAAGACGCTGATCCCCCTCAGGGCGGCGGGCCCGCCGCCATCTTGCGGCGGTAAGCCCCGGGCTGTGGGGAGCCCCCCTGAGGAGCGCGGCCGGGCCCACACGCCCGCGCACAGCCACGTTTGGCCGGTGCACACGCACGTTTTATTTGTCACGTCGTGGGCTCCCACTCGGGACTGTGCTGCCCAGCCCGGCCCCCGCCGCCACTTTCTTGACGGTCTCTGCAGCGCCCTTTGTCCCGCGCGGCGTCCGCACCTCCGCGACACTCCTCGGGGCCGAACTCTCGCGAGAGCGCGCGGCTCTCCCGGCTCCCGGCCTGCCCCGCTCTTCCTCTTCCCTGCCGCTGCCCTGAGGTGAGGGAGCCATGGCGGTCAGGGAGCCGGCGCAATCCGCTCCCATCCGGCCCAGGTCGGCCCGGGGAGGCGATGAGGGGGCGAGGGCTCGGTCCGTCCCGCCGGACGCCCTCGGTATTTGCGGGGCTGGCGCGGGGGAGGGACGGGCAGGGGACGGAGGTGGGGGAGCCCGGGGAGGGGGAGCGGGCCCTGGCGAGAAGCCCTGGCTGCGGTGATGACTTCTTTTAGGACACCTTTGGATTTAACTGTGAAATAAAAAAGCGTGATTTCTGAGCAGCTCCTCCCGTTCACTGCAATACGAACGATGCGGGTTGTGCATGTCTGTATGAGAAGCGTAATGTGGGGGGGTTTAATTGCCCCTTATTAATTGCTTTTTTTGCAGTTGAGCTGGCAAGATGGTGCGCTACTCTCTGGACCCGGAGAACCCCACGAAATGTGAGTTGGGCTTATTCGTGAACGTTGGCGGAGGATTTCAGCCAAGCCGTTGGAAGTTTTAATTCCCAAAGTCGGTCTTTTCTCTCCACAGCGTGCAAGTCGCGGGGATCTAACCTGCGAGTCCATTTCAAGGTATGCGGTGTCTGCGTAGTGGGAAACGTGAATTCACTCCGGTTTTGGGGGTGTTTTTTTTTGAAGGAAGTGTCTTTTCTCCTCTATCATCACACAGTTACTTAGGGGTGGTAGTGCAAGTTATGATTTATGTTGGCTTTTGCTGCTTGTAATGGTTTTTATCCAAAAGATCAGTAATCAGATGGTGGGTCCTAAAGAGCTTATTGTCTTAACGTAGAGTTTTCCAACCGTATTTTATTATTATTTGTTTTTTTGGTTTGTTTGGAAGGAACACGCTGTTCATCTGAGCATGCTGCTGGTCGGGAGGTGTGTCAGGGGAGGGTTGCGGTGTTGGGCTTGAGGACGGAGGGTCCTCTGGAGAAGGTTTAGGTGCGGCAGTGAGTTGAGGACACGTTCGAGTTAACCATAAAAGCAGAGCTGAGCAGGTGCTTTTCTGCTTGGTGTTATGTAGTGCGGGTGAAAAGAGGTTGCAGGTATTTTGCTTTGTTCTTTTATTGTGACCAGGTAGGAGCTTCTCCCAAGTAACTAGCGATAGGACGAGAGGAAACAGTCTCAAGTTGGTCAGGGGGGATTTAGATGGGATATTAGGAAAAAATTTCTTTACTGCAAGAGTGGTCAGGCATTGGACCAGGCTGCCCAGGGCAGTGGTGGAGTCCCCATCCCTGGAGGGGTTCAAAAACCGTGTAGATGTGGCACTTGGGGACATGGTTTGGCAGGCATGGTGGTGTTGGGGTGACAGTTGGACTTGATGCTCTTAGAGGTCTTTTCCAACCTTAATGATTCCATGATTCTATGATTATAGTTAACATTCTTAATTCTTACGTTTTATATGCTGTCTTAAGCACTGATATTTTATTCTTGATTTTTCTTTCTGAGCCTTTTTCTGTCTCCCCTTTAAAATTCCCTTATATAGATAATGAGATTGCTTGTAGCTTGTTTGTGTAGCTTGTTTTCTCGTTGCTTCCTCTCTGAGGTGCCACATTTGACATTTTAGTAGGAATTTATCCTTGGGGCTCCTGTTTTGGTTTTTTTTATTAATGGCCAAAGAGGAGCTATGAGAACTATACATACCCAAATTTTAATTTTGCTGGTTGGAAAGATCTAGCTATTAGGTGAAAAACAATAAGGATGTGCGAAAGCTGCAAATTCAGTAATTGAAGTCATACTAAGGGTTGGAAGAGTAGGTAGCAGAAAAAAAAAAAGCATTTGTATTTATTCTTTAATTTTATTTTTTGTGTGAGTGCTTCTAAACTGAGTTTGTGGCAAAAAGAATAGGACCCAGGAGGGAGCGAGGAGCGCTTTTGCTCATGTTGTGGCTTGGAAAGAGCTGTTAAGAGGGACTCTGCTGTGCTCTGTGTTGCCAGAACACCCGTGAGACCGCCCAGGCCATCAAGGGGATGCACATCCGCAAGGCCACCAAGTACCTGAAGGATGTCACGCTGAAGAAGCAGTGCGTTCCTTTCCGCCGCTACAACGGGGGGGTCGGCCGCTGTGCCCAGGTGAGGCCCAAGCGTGGGGAGGACGCTGTGGCTGGGTAGAGGGGAGAGAAAAGACGATGTTGAGACAGTGTAGGAGCAGTCCGTTAATATATAGCATCAGCCTAAGAAGGAGGGAAGAGTTAATTGCAGCACAGCAAGCATTGCGTCTACTTGGAGTGCCAAGTTATTGATCAAATGTAATTATTTTTGTATGCAGTCTTAATAAAAGGGGGTATAATGGCAAATCACCGGCGTGTAAAGGGTGAGTTGTGCTGTACCAGGATAAACCCGGAGCTCTCCTCTCTTTTCAGGCCAAGCAGTGGGGCTGGACGCAGGGACGCTGGCCGAAGAAAAGCGCCGAGTTCCTGCTGCACATGCTCAAAAATGCAGAGAGCAACGCGGAGCTCAAGGTGGGTTGTGTGGGCGTCGTGAAGTGCAGCGTGTTGGTGTCGTGCTGCCTGTCGGCTCTCCCCAGCTCGGCGGCGGGGGGATGCCTGCGGTGCGGATGGAACCGAGCTGTGTAGAGGCCGTTGGCATACTGCTCATCTGAATTGGGCTGCGCGCGTTCTTTGGGCTAAAATGGGAGTGAGGGTTTTTCACAGGTAGCTCGTTTGTGCGTGGTTATTGGCTGTTTAAATATAGGTTAGAGCTCTGAAAATCTACAAAACCTGTGGGCTGTTGGTCAGTGTGTATCTTTGTCATCTGCTCAGCGCTTAATTGTCTACAACTACCTGAAAGGAGGTTGTAGTGAGGCAGGTGTTGGTCTCTTCTCCCAAGTAACTAGCAATAGGATGAGAGGAAACGGTCTCAAGTTGGTCAGGGGGGATTTAGATGGGATATTAGGAGAAAAATTTCTTTACTGCAAGAGTGGTCAGGCATTGGACCAGGCTGCCCAGGGCAGTGGTGGAGTCCCCATCCCTGGAGGTGTTCAAAAAACATGTAGATGTGGCACTTGGGACATGGTTTAGCAGGCATGGTGGTGTTGGGGTGATGGTTGGACTTGATGATCTTAGAGGTCTTTTCCAACCTTAATGATTCTGTGATTTGGTAGCCAATGGCAGTGATAACTATCTTAGGACACCTTTGGAACAGCCATGAAATAATAATTCCTTTTTTCTGAGCCATCGGCACCGTGTTAAAAACCCGCTGTGACGCGGTGAAGGACGGTCGGTGTCCTGCCTTCGGCTGGTCCTCACTTGGCGGACGCTCTGTTCTGTGACGCTGCCAAGCTCTGCCATTTTATTTGTTGGCGGTGATCATTCACGTTTTCGCTGCAGAGATGATTTATTTGAAGAGCAAACCAGGTCGCGGGTTTTCTTCCCTAGGGTCTGGACGTGGACTCTCTGGTCATTGAGCACATCCAGGTGAACAAGGCTCCCAAGATGCGCCGGCGCACCTACAGAGCCCACGGCCGGATCAACCCCTACATGAGCTCCCCGTGCCACATCGAGATGATCCTCACTGAGAAGGAGCAAATCGTCCCCAAGCCGGAGGAGGAGGTGGCCCAGAAGAAGAAGGTACCCAGCGCCGTGCCCTTGGTCCCCTCTCACCTCGCCATCGCGAAACCTGAGCGTTGAGGCGATGGGTTCTCTGGGTTGCTGTGATGACTATCTTAGGACACCTTTGGAACACCCGTGAAAAAATAACTTATTTCTGAGCAACCTGCATATTTATTGTCAGTACAGCAATGAGGACGTGGGAGAGTCGCCGAGGTGGTTGGGTCGGCACAGGCACTCGTGTGGATGCTCACTTGGGCGGACCGGGTTGCAGAGGGGCGCAGGAGCCCCCCCGCCGCCCTCACGCTGCCTTTTCCCTTTCAGATATCCCAGAAGAAGCTGAAGAAGCAGAAGCTGATGGCCCGGGAGTGAGGCAGCTGCTCGGAAACCTGAAACGCGTCAATAAATGTACATAAATAAAACCGAACCGGTCACGCTCGGCGTCTGCTGCTCTGCTCCCGCAGCCTGGAGCCGGGGTGGGGGGCTGGGGGCGGGTTACCGCCGGTATTCCGTGCTGCTACCGGGGACGGGCTCGGTGCCTTCCGTGCCGGGGGCCCTGCCCGCTCGGAGGCGGGGCGGGGTGTGGGCCACGTGATGCGTACGCCGCCTCCTCCTATTGGCTGCCGGGTGCGTCAGCCGGAAGTGCGGGGCCTGTTTCCGGTGCGGCGGAAGGAGGAGGCTGTGGCTGGCGGGGGAGGTGAGTGCGGGGCCGGGGCTGCTCACCCGGGGGTCCCTCCGTCCTCTACAGCTCCTCGCCTCGTGTGTCCGAGTGGCACCTCACCGGCTCGTAGCGGCCTTGGCGCCGGTACCGGTGGCGGGGGGGTGGAAGGCCGTTGGCTGCAGCAGCCCGGCGCTTGCCGTGCGGCGGGAGGCTCGGCCTGGACGCCGGGAATGCTGGTGCCTGGGAAGCATCCTTTCTGAGGAGAAAAAAGCGAGACAAAGGCGCCCTGTTGTCTGCGTGGCCTTTTTTCCCCGGTTTCCCCAATAACGGTTGAGTAACAAGCAAGCCACCTGAGCCCACGCACTTCAGTGTGCCGTGTCGCGCTCTCCTCACTGATCCTGATGTGCGGTGGCTCACGGAGACGGACACACTCTTGGGTCACAAAGACAGGAGGTCACTATTTAAACCGGACCATTTCCCCTTATTTTTTGTCTTCCTAAAAATTCATTGCCTGCGAACTAGGCAACGGAGCATCGCCAAGTCACGGAAGAAACGGGTGGAGAATATTTAAGGGTCTCGCTGGTGCTGCCTGCCTTGCGCAGCTTTGGCGGTGTTTTGGTGCGGAATCTGGAGGCAAGGAGGCTGCCTGCACACACAGGGCCTTCCCTCCGGCCCTGTCCGGCAGCCAACGGATGAATCCGCTGGAAATTCAGGAGTGAGGAAGTTCTGGTGGAGAGAGAGTACGTGAATTGTTGTTTTGAAGGGCTTTAATGGGTCGCCTCGGTCACGTCGTCTCAATTTAAGGTTCCTTTCTGATTTCGGAGACGGCAGATCCTGGGAAATTAGATCTGAAGTAGCCAAAACTGCACTTGGGAGTCATCAGTTGGAAATTGGTGTTTCTGCCACAGGGCCTGGGGTACAAATCTTTAGGATAGCTTAAAAAGTGAAAGTCTGATCCCATCTGCCTCTTCATTCTCCATCCCGGAAAGCTTTCGTTTTGCTTCGTAAGGTAAGAATTGAGCCTAGAAAGGAGGAGTGCAAAGGGCAGAGCTGTGCTGCGCAGCAGAGCGTGTCTGATATGTCACTCGTCGGCACTGAGAGGGATGGCAGCTCTCGTCCTGTGTCCTCTCCCGGTCGCACCTTTCTGCCCCGGCGCTTCGGTTTTCTGCCGCTTTTGTCACGGAGTTCAGGCTGCCATTCCTGAAGAATTCTTCCCGGTGTAGGGAGAGAGGGAAGGATTCATTTTCTAACGGTTTGGCCGATGGTGTGGGATCGAGCGATTCCAGAACCTGCGTCAGAGGAGGGAAGTAACCCATATTCTCCTCTTCTCAAATCCCGACTCGGATTTTCTTCCCTTCTCTCGCTGACCTGCCCTTAATCATTAGATGGACTGGCATCCTGCCATTTAATTTCACCTTAAATAAAAAAGGAATGAGAAAAGCAAACCTTTGGGACCTTCTGTTGCAATACAGTAAGAACTGGCTAATACCTGCAGCTTGCCGCTTAAACTTTTTTGGGGATGGTTTAAACAAAAACTTTTATTTTCTGAATGTGTTTTTTCTGAGTTCCAGCTGTAGGATTGAGGAATTAATAGCGAACTCTACTCCTTTCCTGTTAAACTGTCAAGAACGTTTCCCTTGTTGTGGGCTTTATAAGATTGGAACGTACAGCATTTTTGAAACTCTGACGGTTAATCTATTATCTTTCATGTTTGAATATCAGCTGCAATCTTTATTCATTATTTAAAACTGTTTTCTTAGCTCGTGGCGTACAAACACCGTCATCTTAAGTTGTTGTTGGTCTTTTTTTCCCCCTCACCAGCTTTGTCACAGAACAAGAGGAAGCCATGGTGTGCATTCCTTGCATTGTCATTCCCGTTCTCCTCTGGGTGTACAAGAAGTTCCTTGAACCCTACATCTATCCCGTTATCGTGCCCTTCATCAAGCGCGTATGGCCCAAGAAAGCTGTGCAAGAACCGACAGCCGCAAAACAAGGTCAAGCAGGCAGCGCTGGAAATCCATGGGCACCTTCCGCCACGAGAAGAGATCAAGAGGATGAGTCTGGGACGTATAAAGTAAGATTAATGCATTTAACTAACCAGAGAAATGCCGGATAAAGCACCCAGTAATAGTTCAGGGTGGGCACCACAAAAAAGTAGAGTTGGGTGTTTTTATGGAGGTTTTTGTGGCTGTTTTCTTATGAATGAAAGGGAGCAACCAGGAGTGAGCCAGCTGGAAGCAGAAGTTACTCCAAGACAGCTTCTGGTAGGTCTTGGAAGGATAGGAATTGCACCTGTTTTCTGAAACACCTTAGTTAATTTTATTTATTTATTTTTTTAATGACTGAGTATTCTTTCAGAGAAGGAAGAAGTCAAATAATTTGCTACACCGCACCAGATGCATGAAGCAGAATTAGAAAAAAAAAAACCCCACACTCTTCAGCTAGCTCTGCCACTCATAATGGGGGAAAATATTATTATTTATCTCTCCTAACAAAATGCAAAGCTTTGTGTGTGCCGTCTCTTGCCCTTATTTCCTCCCTGCCGCGTAATAATTATGTGTAAATCTAAAGAGACACCACCCCTTTGGTTCTCGCTGCAGATTGCTTTATAGATCTTCACCAGCCTGGCTTCTAAAAGCCGTTTTCATTACTGGCTGTTGCTGTTCTGGGTGAGGAGTCGTTTTTGGACACCCCGTTAACGACACTGCCCTTTATTTTGCAGTTTGAAAGTGATGGCATTGCAAATGGAATCGCTGCAAAGATATCCACAGAGGTTTCTGACAAGAAAACGGATTAAAGGCATTCACTCCTAAGGATTTTATTCCCTTGTGGCCAATATGAACTGGTGATATTTCTCTCACTTTGAGACTTTTTTCTTTGCACATTTTTGCTGAGTAAAACCCCTTATCACTTGCAGGAGAGGGTCTCCTTTGCCACTGGAACGGCAGCTAGAACATTTCTTTAAAATGTTTGAAAACCGAAGTTCTTTATTTTCCTCACTGGAACTACTTTTCATCTGTAAGCTATCTGGTGTGATTAGAGTTTAGGTTAAATAACTTATGAATAAATCTAGCTTTGGAAGGTAAATGTATCTTAGCATCTTAATCTCGCTAACTGCTGGTGCAATACTTCAGGATTTTACCTTAAAAGCTGTAGCTATGCTTGACCTTGCTAAAAACCTATGAATTGCATTCTGGCAATGTTAAGCATCATGGTTAAACTATGAAGAACATAGATTTTTTTTTTTTTTTTTTCATGTCAAATCTGTAGATGAACTAAAGGAGTTATGCTATGTGCAAAATTTACTTAGCTTACTAAAAGCAACGGCTTGATTTGCTGCTTCTGTTAATCATGTTTTCCTTGAAACATTGTGCCTTTCTTACCTGAAGAGGAGCAACAGGGGCATGACGCAAGAAAATTGTTGCTTCATATTCTGTTGCAGTGGTTTAAAACGGTGCAGTCTGTCCTTGAAAAAACAAATCCAACTAAAATCTCTTTAACTCGCTTGTGTAATTTGAATTCTAATAAACCAGGATTTTATTTAAAAATAAGTTGCTTGATACAACTGTTCATAGGCTGCTGACCTATAAATACGTAAAGTGGTAACAAAATCTTTGAAAAACCGTAGACAGGCCCCACGCAGGAGGAGGTCATAAAACTACTGACTTCATGATAGAGAAAGTGACCTCGGAAAGCCCAGCGTTGCCTGCTCCAGGGAAGATGCTTTCTGGCTCTGCCTTGCATCCCAACATGGTAGTGCAGTGGTGCAGCATTTTAGATGTCCCCAGGGGAACAGAAGGGATAATTCCTACTTTGTCCTCTCCGCCAAACCGGAGCGCTCTTGAAAAGATTCAAATGAAACCCATTTCAGCAATTTGGGATTGCTGTTTAGGACTTATCACTTTCCCAAAAGTCCTCAGTTAGGTATGCCTAGAATTGCATACCTTTTTACATACGCAGTCCTTGGACTGTCACCGAGGCCCAGCCTTGTTCTTGCAACGTGTTTTCTCCTACTAGATAATTAATTATTCCAAAGACTCGCTTGATGTCTGCCAAATGCCTCTGGTGAGGCGCATTGTTTCCTGCCACTACCCGGTTTTGTCAGCTCTTTTGTGAATCGATCTGCAGTGTTCGCAGGTGGGTATCAGGCCCTTGTTGCTACAGCCATTACTTCTGTAATGAGCTGAATCGCAGAAAACTCCTTCTAAGACGTACCCTAATACTGTTTGCTCTCCCTTAATGAGCTAGTCTGTTAGGAAGTGAATCTGGTATTGCTGCTTAATCGGCTTTCGCATCGTCCTTGGAACATGATCCCCCATCTGATCAGTGTATCACAATTAGAGCTTTCCCCTAGACGGGTGAAGTACCTGCCCTTTGTGATATGAAAACCTGGTTTTATTATTCTGAGCATGCACACATGGTGTAATTCATCCAATAAAGGATAACAATACTAACTGTGCAATCCTGTAAACTTCTCACAGATATTGTTGTGTGGATCATGTAGTAGAGAAGGCGGGGATTGGGAAGTGGAAGCGAGGGGAAGAGGCCACGCTAGTTTCTGATTGTTTTTGTCCTCCTTTGTCATAATTTTTGTCATCTTTGCATGTTTTGCCAATATTGTTGCAACAAATCGTACGCTATCCATCAAAACCTCAGCTGGTAAAAGGTGGGTGTAATCTCTGCTGCGGTGGATTGGGTTTTCTAAACCAGTCAACCCCCACCTCACCCCAAACAATCAATTCCTCTGCTGCCACTACTGTCAAAAGTCCATGCTCTAAACCTGAAAGCCGGGAACTTCTAAGGGTCTGAAATCACCTTGCAATGAGAAGGGAGTAAACTGCCTGAGAAAGCCACTCCAGAGCTGAGATCACGAGCACTCTCTTTCAAAGGGCTGTAGAAATGAAGGTGCCTTCCAGGTGCACATCTGAACACGTGCACGCATTGCTGAAAAGTTTGTCCCTTCCTCTCTGCTTCCTGTCCCAGGGCAGGTAGCCTCAGCCACTGGTTTAAAATGGTTGGGCGTCTCATAAAGAGGCCAAAGTTTTGGAGCAGTATTATTCACCTCTAACAGCTGTGAACACGACAAAAAGCAGAGCAAGAGCTGTACTGGGGCTCCTTTAATTTGTAAATGTGTGCAGTCAATTTATAAAGTGTACATAATTAATTATTTTGAGTTATTTAGGATATTATTATACAAGGAAGTGCATCAGGCAGTAACATGGAAAATCAACTGTATATAGTAAATCAGACTGCAGGCTGAACCGGGCTTCTGGCCATGTGCCGGCACCACATTTAAACAGCAAGCCTACTGGAAAAAGCAGAAGAGGCAGATATGCAAGTAAAATGACCCGGTCTGTGCTTTCTGGAATGGTGTTTCAGTACTTTGATTAGCTGCAGTTAAACACTAATGTGACTAATCCTCATCACAAAGCTTTCTTGAATGAGGTACTTCACTGGAAGTCCTGGCAGATTGGTGTTGGAAAATTTTCGAAGAATAGGTCAGTAATCCTATTGTGCTGTGACTAGTTAAGCAAAAAATAAAGTCAAAAAACAGGAACCGCTTGAGCCTGACCAGGAGTGCAGGAAATGATGTACTGGGACACAAAGAAGTGCACAGAGGAAAAGAAGTTTCAGGAAAATAACTAGACAGAAATTAAGGAAATCCTCACATGACAAAACAACATAGATCAAGTAAATTTTATTTAACTGAGGAAATTTCCATATGTTTGTTACTCACTAAAAGCAAGATTTACAAAAGAGCTTAGGCACGTAATGATAGCGTGTGAACATCTACCAGAATTTACTACAGCAAGCAACAGCTTCATTTCCACTGAAGGCTTCTAGAAAGTTGCAGATTGGGCACAGTTAGGGGCCAAAGTACTTCTGCACATCTAAGATTTGTCAGCATTACAGCTGTCTGGGTTTATTTAGATACTATTAAGGAAGAATCAATAAATCAACAAATATTTGAAAATATTTGAAAAAAATCACAAATCAACTAATTTCAAATATTTTTTTCTTTTTGGGAAGGACAAAATGTGACATGGTACCTTCCATGCATTGGTGTTATGGTTTGGCTGCAGCCGGCAACAAAAGTGCCACGCGGCCACCCCTCCCCCTGCCAGGGTGTGGAGGAGAATGGAAAGAAACAGGCAGAAACTGGTGGGTCAGGATAAGGGCAGTTTAACAGAACAGCAAACAGAGGGAAAACAGGAACAACAACGATACAGATAAGGAGAAAAACACAACACAAACCACACAACCCAGAGAGCCGCTCTCCAGGACCAGACCGGCGCCGCGCGCTCCCGAGCCGCGAGTGAGTTCCCGCCGCCCAGCTCTCTCCCACCGGAACCCAGCATGACAGCACATGGTATGGAATACCCTGCTCTGTTTGGCCAGGTGGGGTCAGCCCGCCCAGCTGTGCCCCTTCCTGGATTCCAGTGAAAATTAACCCTGTCCTGGCCGAACCCAGGACAGTTGGTTTGCGCAGGTAGTTGGATGCCAAGGACTTAACTGAAATACACCTTTAGAAAGCTGCATGGATATGCAAAAAGTTCTTAAGTAAAAGTCGAGAAAGTTTTATGTTGCCAATTATGTTGATGGGCCTGATTCTGGAAGCAAAGGAAATTCTGGCAGGTTAAACGGAACATGATCAGCCTCTAAGGATGTCTAAAGTGACAATGAATTCTGTGGAAAATGCTCTTTTTTCTGATGTGTTCATAGAACACAGTTAAATTCTATCCACTGAACTGATCTCATGACAGAAATGCAATGTGCTGTTATTCCCCAAATGTAGCAATCGCGCTCCAGGCTTCTGGGAGTAGTTGGACGTGCTGCTAAGGTTCAGTCCTTGGAGTCACTCCTTCTTGATTTCTGCACAACGCAGAACATTATTGCTGAAAGAGCAGTGTTTTCAGAGGCTGCAGGTAAAGGAAACGGAGAGAAATTTAATTTACACTTAGATTAACTAAATTTGCGTTCAATGAGAACTAATCCTGTCTCATTAAACTGAGTAATACATGAAAGAAGGGATTATCTTCCTTATGCAGTTTTCTGGTTGTTAGAACATTCTGGATGAACTAAATCCCATTTTGGGTTTTGCAGACTGTCATTATTTCTGCTTTTAAGTGAACCTGACTGCAGTGGTTTAACTAAAATGCTCCAGAAGACCGTATTTGCCACAGCGTTTCTCTTGGTTGAGAAATATGTTTAGATCATAGTGCTGTATCTTTCTTTCATTGTTGTATTTGAAACATGAATTATTTGTGTTGTGAACAGACGTATTGATATGTAGATGCAGCGATCCTTGTGTTTTGCACAAGGATTGTTTTTCAATTCCTTTTCTTTACCTCTTTGATAGCCACTCTGTTGACCAGGCACCATTTTTATTGCCACAGTGGTCTCATCAAATACTGTAGAAATGTGAGGCCAAACCCCATGCCAACGTTTTTGCTTTTACGTGGCAATGTATCTGCAGTGGTTAGACCTCACCTTTGCTCTCGTGCTGTTTCCATAAGCCCCATTTTCTTGCGCAGCCCATTCACAGGTACGTGTGAGAGACGGGCTACGTATTTAGTGCCGCGGGAACGAGATGATGCTCAGGATTAATTCCATTGGGAAGGCTTTCCCTTTTGAAGGAACCATCGGGTACTTACAGATGGCACAAAAACCACCTCAGATACGGTGACTGACTTTGCAGCCCCGAAAGCCAGCCATATCCTGGGCTGCATCAAGAGAAGCGTGGCCAGCAGGTCAAGGGAGGCGATTCTGCCCCTTTACTCAGCTCTTGTGAGACCCCACCTGGAGTCCTGCGTCCAGCTCTGGAGCCCCCAAGACAAGAAGGACATGGATGTGTTGGAGCGGGTCCAGAGGAGGGCCACGAAGATGATCCTAGGGCTGGAGTACCTCTCCTACGAGGACAGGCTCAGGGAGCTGGGGCTGTTCAGCCTGGAGAAGAGAAGGCTCCGGGGTGACCTTAGAGCAGCTGCCAGTGCCTGAAGGGGACCTACAGGAAGGGTGGAGAGGGACTTTTCACAAGGGTGTGTAGTGACAGGACAAGGGGGAACGGCTCTAAACTAAAAGAGGGTAGATTTAGATTAGAGATTAGGAAGCAATTCTTCCCCATGAGGGTGGTGAGGCACTGGCCCAGGTTGCCCAGAGAAGCTGTGGCTGCCCCCTCCCTGGCAGTGTTCAAGGCCAGGTTGGATGGAGCTCTGAGCACCCTGGTCTGGTGGAAGATGTCCCTGGTCATGGCAGGGGGGTTGGAACTAGATGATCTTTAAGGTCCCTTCCAACCCAAACCATTCTGTGATTCGATGACGGGGTGTTAACCAGAGGTAGAAACGGTGAATTAAAGCAGCATGAGGGCAGGACGGTGCCTGGGGAATCCTCCCTTCCCCTCGCTTCTGGTCCTGCTTGCTCCAGTTACCTCACGTCTCCCTGACTGGAAAGGCGGGTCGCAGAGGAGAGGTGAGGGGGCCGAAGCGGTTAGGGTTGCAGAGCGAAGCCTCCCGCCGCGGGAAGGGCACACCGGAGGGTGACAACCGGCCCAGCCCGTCCGTTCCGTCCCGTTCCGTCCCGTTCCCCTCAGTGCCTCGGCCTCCCGCCGCTGGACTACACTTCCCAGCGTGCCCCGCGGCGGAGTCCCCCTCCACCCCCCCCCTCCGTGCGCATGCGCGGCGGGACGCGCTGGCGACGTGGAAGGAGGGAGGCGGGCGGCAGCGGTGGGTGCGTGCATGCTCGGGCTGGGTCGTCGGGTAGCGCCCCCGCGGCGCGCGGAAGGAGTGGACACGCGGCTGCTGAGGGGCCCGAGCCCGGTGAGGGGAGCGCGGCCGCTGAGGGGCCCGCGGGAGCCGTCTCGGCGGCTGGGCCCCGGTTGCCGGTCGCCTTCCTGCCGTCCAGCGTGGCGGGGCCAGCGGACGCGGTAAGCGGGTGCCTCGGCGTTACTTCCGGGCCCGCCCTGTGGAGGGGGGCTGGCGGGGCGGCCGAGGGGCGCGGGCAGCGACCAGTGGGCCCCAGCGGCTCTGTCCCCCTGCCCCTTTCGGTAGGGGAGGGGGGGGAGCTGCCGCACGTCCCTAGACGTTCCGCTTGTCCCAACGCCCGCCGTAGCTCGACCCCATATCGCGATAGGGCTGCGCTTGTGTTGTGACTCTCAGAGGAGAGTTCCCGGGGCCGCCGCCGAGGCTGTGTCTCCGCTCCCGGGGCAGCGGCCCCGTCGTGTGCCCGCCCGGGTGGGGAGCGCGGGGGCCTGCGGGGCCCTCCGGGCCGGCCCTGCTCTCCGGAGTCCCTGGCTGTCCCGTTGTACGCAGTCAGAACCCGAGCGAGAGCGGTTCGTCCCTGCGTTCCTGGGTTGTGCTCTTCATGACACTTAGCGTGAAGGAAAAGACTATAAAATAGCGTGTTTTCCGTGAACCGGGCGGTTTTTGAGGTGCTCGGTGGTCACCCCTGCGGTGTAACGGGGCTGCTGGGGCTGGCTCTGCCTCCTGGTCGCTCCTGCCTGCTTGTTTTCCTGCATCTGTGGGGCAATGTTTATCGAGAATGGGAAATATTTTGGTTTCAAAGAGAGTTTTGTATCTTGCCGTAACTGACATCAGGTTTTGTCTTGTGGGCTTTCCTGCCAAGCGCTGTTTATTATTTTTTTAATATTTTGTGCTGAGTGTAGCGAATTTGCGAGGCCCTAATCTGATTTCTTTAGCTGCCTGTACCGAGGGATAACATGCTGGGCTGCAATTAGAATAATTTGAGGCATTTCCAGAAGTAAGTGGGTTGTCAATATTTCCTGCACTGAGCACTTTTTGAGTGCAGGGGAGTGGAGAGAAGCTCCCGAGTGGTTGGGTCCAGTTTCCTAATGCAGGCTGCTGGCTTGCGTAATCCCCCGTTTTTGGCAATTCCCAAGTGAAAACCATTGAAGTTGCTCTGGTTGGGGCGAATTCGGAATCGTCATCGCTCCTTAGGTTGCCGGGAGCTCAGGAAGGCCTCATTCTGCTCTCTCCCCGGGCTCTTTTCTCCTCGGATGTTGCTGCTGCGTCAGGAGGAAGTCCGTGGATGGCCCTGGGGATGTCGGACTCTGCTCAGCCCTCTCACCTGGCTGAAGCAACTGTCAGCTCCTTCTCTTCGGCCCCTGTACCGATATTTTACTAGCACGGCATCTACTGCTTAGTAGTTTGTGATAAATTCAGTAGAAAAGTATTTATAGCAAGTTAACAGTAAACTTAGATGGCTCTGGTGCTTCCAGTGGTTTTATTGGATGAATAGGAAGATTCTCAGGGTGTTTTTAACATGCCGATGACTGACAGAAGATATTAAAAGTGAGAAATAAATTAAAAATTAGAAACCCTGTTTCATGGCTGACGGACTGTTGTCAAAGTGGACGACTGAACATGATAATGATATTTCTTCCAAGTGTATTCTCTAGAGCAGAAAGCCTGTTGCACCTTAGAGTAATCAGGCACTTTGGCCAGTGTAATTTCATTTTGCAGTAGACCCTGGAGATAGATGATATAAATCATGATGTGTAGTATAATAGAAAGTTGGGTGTACGTACCAAACATATATGGTCTTCTGTACAACAAGTATTCTTCTATGCTGTAGCTAGATTTCTAGCTGTGGGAAACATTTAAAGCAGAGACAGATAGCGCTGTTGGAAAAATACACGTAATGCCCAAAGTGGAAAGAGTACAGATGCCAAAATGATTGTATAACCTTTGAAATACAGCAAAATATATCAGCAGTAAAAAAGTGCAGACATGTTAATGAACATCTGAGTATCTTTCTGAAGCTTAAAAGGGAGTTGAATTTTTCTTTTTGCAGCACCACTTTGGCCGTTAGACAAGTTTTAGTTATGTCGGAGAGTGAAATAGGGAGAAAAATCTTCAAGGGGCGTAACAGTAATCTTAATATCCCTTCCATAAAGAGATAACCATAGCAAGCCATTAGCTAGCTGGATTATTAAATCATGCTGGGTTTAGCAGGACTTGTGTCGTATCCAACCCAACTGCCTGTTTTAATTATGGTAGTAACTGAATGAGTTACTACAAATTGATTTTTAGGTAGGTAGCTATCTTGACTATTAAAAAAAAAACAGACGACAGTCAGCAATAATCATAAAACATTTTCATATCAAACCAAATTTACAGTGCTATAATCTGTCGTAGATTATCAGGTAATTTGTGTAAAATTGTGCTTTTGAAAGCCGTTGCTATATTTGTGGTAACAAAAGTCTCTTTTCGGCCACTGGAAAGAAGATATGATCAAACCAGTAATATTGGTACCGGTACACAGTTTATTCTTAAGCTGTAAAGTCAGGTCTCGGTATGAGTTGTGCATATTCTTGATTAGTCTTTTTTATTTTTTTAAGCTCCATATTCCATTGATACTCTGGTTTAAAGTTCAGTTTGTTCTTCTCATTTTATAGTTCCAGTACAGCTGTTCTGCAAGGAGCAGGAATCTCACTGGTGAGGGCAAATAAAACCTTTAAAGAAGTGTCTGCCCACTGCAAAGAGCAGAATTAACATTTCAGTTGTCACTTCTTGAAACTTTTGAAAAATGTTATGTACCTGTAGTGGTTATTTAACAGATGGAGAGAAGTTGAGCCTTTTACGGAGAAATACAAGGTGTGCTTGACCCAAACTCCCTCCCTTGTAAAGGTGTTTTGCTAAGCAGATTGAGGAAATTATTTCTGCATGTATTCTAGAAAACGCTTGCTATGTTTGAGTACTGACCTTTACTTGGGACGTAGGAATGTAGGAGTAAGGACAAAGGTAATTTTTTTTTTAATTGCCTCCCACACCACCTCTCCTTCCCTTGATGATGGGATGTGTTTCTAGAGCTGGTGCTGTCATTCTACCCACAGATTGGTAGGCTTGATGCAGTAACTACTTAATAAAATGTTATGACTGGAATTACGTAGCTGGTCAGAAAAATGATCTTTATGGTTTTTGTAGCTTTAAATTTTGTTAGTTCATGACAAATTTTAGAGGCTTTTGAACCTTCAGGGAGATTTGGCCACAAATACTGTGTTTTAGTGCGGGAGTGTAACTAGCAGCATTAAAAATGGACAAAATTAAAGAGCCTCTAACAGACCTTGGGGAATTTTATACTAATGAACTAGAGACAGGTTTCGTTGCATCTTTGTAAGTCAGACAAAGAAGTACTTAAATGCTGTAAATGCTTATTTACCTGTAAAAGTGAAGTGGAAGCTCTCTGAAGCGACATCAGCTTCTTAACAGCAAGGTATTGGTGGGGGTCACATCCCATCAGCAAAAGCTCCTTCAAGAGGCTTAATACCTACCAATTAATGGGTTTCTTACCCACTTAATGGGTGTGTGCTAATGTAAGGTCCAGTACCTGGTGGATGGAAATACGATAGTTTGGGGTTTTAGATCTTGTCCTGGGTTCGGCCAGGAGAGGGTTAATTTTCACTGGAATCCAGGAAGGGGCACAGCCGGGTGGGCTGACCCCACCTGGCCAAACAGAGCAGGGTATTCCATACCATGTGCTGTCATGCTGGGCTCCAGTGGGGGGGAGCTGGGGGGGCGGGAACTCTCTCGGCTCCGGAGCATGGGCGTCGGCTCGGTCCGGGAGAGTGGCTCTCTTGGTTGTGTGGTTTGTGTTGTGTTTTCTCCTTATCTGTGTCATTGTTGTTCCTGTTGCCTTTGTTTGCTGTTCTGTTAAACCGCCCTTATCGCAATCCACCAGTTTTCTGCCTGTTTCTTTCCATTCTCCTCCACACCCTGGCAGGGGGAGGGGCGGCCGCGTGGTGCTTTTGTTGCCGGCCGCAGCCAAACCATAACATTAAATTTGGCTCCCAACATGGGGTGGGGATAACGGCAGGGCTGAGCAGCATGTGTTAAAACAGCTTTCTTAGATTTTGTTATGATTTGTTGTACGCGTTTACTGTGTTAGTTAAATAGTCGCTGGTAAAAATGTTGCTGACTTTGATCAAATGGCTGTGGTATGTAAATCCGTACCTGGTGTACGCGTTCCCTGTGGTGGTGTTCATTACCTTGGGGAAAAGGATCAGGATGATGATTTTCCTGTACTGTACAATATCGACTTATGACATAACATCACTGTGCATGAAATTAGGCTTGTATTTGCATGCGGCACTGCGGTCATTTCCATACCTCGGATCCTATGTCTTAGAATTTGTTAATAATAGAACCCAGCCTGTGGGGAAAACCAGAGGGGATACCTAACCCCACTCTTTCACCCCCTCTCTCTCCTTCAGGCTGTTCCTAATGGCTTTTGAGAATTTCGAGTACCCGTGGGATGCTCAGGGCAGCACTCTCCTTTTGTTCTGCCTCCTGAATGGGTTTCAGGTTTTGTTTAGAGTTAAGCAAATCGTTAAGAACATCGTGCAGAGACCTGCCCCGGGGCCGGATAGCTGTGAGTGGCTGGGTGTGTGGGACAGCATGGGCAAGTACCTAGTGCAGTGGACACCCCCGATGTTTTTTAAACTGACCCCTGAGCAAGTACAGAATCCGGACAAACTAGTAAAATATCTGCAAAAAGTGTGCTGCCACCCTGGGAACTCGAGAGAGACACAGATCACCGCAACGTGGTGGGGTTTGGCCCACGCCTACTGAGCCCTGTTCAACACTGTTCAGTGCCTTAAAGGGAAAGGGGGGTAAACGAAGCAGCAGGCACCAGGACTGGCACTGCCCCCCCAGCCCAGCAGGCAGTCACAGCCCCCCCGACTGGCACCACCGCTGCTGCAGCCACTGGCGTTGTCCCGGCTTCCCTGGCAAGCATGGCAGTTGCTGCAGCTCCAGCTGCAGGCATCGCGACTGAGCCCAATAACCAACCTGTGCCTGTAGCAGTCGCCCCTGTAAAACTAAAGAAAGATGCAAAGAGAGCAGATCGCTCCGGGAGGGATGACAATGAGCCAGGGTCATCGCAGTAGATAGAGACAGAGATCATCACCTGGTCCCTGTCCCTGAGCGAGCTGCGACACATGCAGATAGATTTCAGCCGCCCCCCAGGCGAGCACATTGTCACCTGGCTGCTGCAGTGGTGGGATAACAGGGCCAGCAGTTTGGAATTAGAGGGCAAGGAAGCCAAGCAGCTGGGATCTCTGGCCAAGGAAGGGGGCATTGACAAGGCCATTGGGAAAAAGGCACAAGTCCTCAGCCTCTGGAGGAGACTTCTGTCAGGCATGAGGGAGAGGTACCCCTTCAGTGAGGATTTTGTATGTTATCCTGGCAAGTGGACCAATATGGAAAGGGGTATTCAGTATCTGAGGGAATTAGCTGTGCGGGAGCTGGTTTACCGTGAACCAGACGATGACCAGTTACCCACGGACCCAGATGAAGTCCAGTGCACAGCATCTATGTGGAGGAAGTTTGTGCGGAGCGCACCATCCTCATATGCCAACTCACTGGCAATAATAGACTGGAAAGGTAAGGAGGCACCAACAGTGGATGAGGTGGCTGTCCGACTCTGGCAATATGAGGAAAGTCTCTCTTTCTCCCTTGTCTCAGCTGTGGAGTAACTGGCCCGGGAGGTCCAGCAAATCAAAGAGAATATGTACTACTCCCCACCTGTACAGGCCAGCATCTCAGCTATTAGGGGCAGATGTTCCTCTGCTCAGGAGAGAGAATACAGAGGCTACACACCACGGGGCACCCTGTGGTTTTACCTGCGTGACCACGGAGAGGACATGAGGAAGTGGGATGGAAAACCCACCTCAAGTCTAGAGGCACGAGTACGTGAGTTGCGAGGTAAAACAATCACAAAAGGGGATTCTGTTAGGAAAAATGCCGCTCCAGTTTCAAGCAGCCAGCTCTCCAGACCAGGTAGACAGTTTGATCTTGATTCCGATCCTCTGGAGGGGACCTCCAAGTCATTCTTAAAGCAGGTGAGCAGCAAATTCTCTGACCAGGATTAGAGGGGCCCTGCCTCCAGCCAGGTGGAGGAAAGGGACAACCGCGTTTATTGGACGGTGTGGATTTGGTGGCCTGGCACGTCAGATCCACAAGAGTAGAAAGCTCTAGTGGACACTGGTGCACAGTGTACTTTAATGCCATCAGATTTCCAAGGGTCAGAGTCCATTTGCATTTCTGGAGTGACAGGGGGGTCCCAAGAGCTGAGTGTATTGGAGGCTGAAGTGAGCCTCACTGGGCAGGAGTGGCAGAAGCACCCCATTGTAACTGGCCCCTAGGCTCCGTGCATCCTTGGTATAGACTATCTTAGGAGAGGCTATTTCAAGGACCCAAAGGGGTATCGGTGGGCTTTTGGCATAGCTGCTGTGGAGACGGAAGAAATTAAACAGCTGTCCATTTTGTGTGGTCTCTCGAAGGATCCTTCTGTTGTGGGGTTGCTGAGGGTTGAAGAACAACAGGTGCCAATCGCAACCACCATGGTGCACCGGCGACAGTATCAGCAAAACTCGCTCACCCTTTAATAGTCCCATATGGCCAGTGAGAAAATCTATTGGAGAGTGGAGACTGACAATGGACTACCGTGGCCTGAATGAAGTCACAGCACCGCTGAGTGCTGCTGTGCCAGACATGCTAGAACTTCAGTATCAGCTGGAGTCCAAGGCAGCCAAGTGGTACGCTACAATTGACATTGCTAATGCATTCTTCTCCATCCCTTTGGCAGCAGAGTGCAGGCCACAGTTTGCTTTCACCTGGAGGGGCATCCAGTACACCTGGAATCGACTGCCCCAGGGGTGGAAACACAGTCCCACCATTTGCCATGGACTAATCCAGACTGCACTGGAAAAGGGTGAAGCTCCAGGACACCTGCAGTGCATTGATGATATCATTGTATGGGGTGACACCGCAGGGGAAGTTTTTGAGAAAGGGGAGAAAATAGTTCAGACCCTCCTGAAAGCCGGTTTCGCCATTAAGCGAAGTAAAGTCAAGGGACCTGCGCAAGAGATCCAGTTTTTGGGAATAAAATGGCAGGATGGGCGCCGTCAAATCCCAATGGATGTCATCAACAAAATAGCAGCTATGTCTCCACCAACCAGCAAAAAGGAAGCACAGGCCTTCCTGGGTGTTGTGGGTTTTTGGAGGATGCACATCCCAAATTACAGCCAGATTGTAAGTCCTCTGTACCACGTGACCCAGAAGAAGAATGATTTTGAATGGGGCCCTGAGCAACTACAGGCATTTGAACAAATTAAATGGGAGATAGTTCATGCCCTTGTGGGAGTCAGCTGCCCCCAGGTGGTCTTGATGATCTTGATGAATTTCAGCTATGTCCTTGAGCAAAAAATATTGTGCAGCTGTGGTTGAAGAACAGGAGGAAAGGAACAAAGAAACAGGATGTGAGACCCGAACTCCTAGCCAAGTGTGAAGGTCGGGTGAACGATGCAAGATGATCAGTCAGAAGAACAAAGGAACTGTGTGCCATGAGACCCTCACCAATGAGATTCTGGAGGTGAGGGACAAGGGAATATAAAAAAGTTATGGATACCAAATACAGTGCTTCTGCTTCTGTCTGCTTTCTTTTGCTTTGTATGCTTGCTTTTTGACTGCCGTAATCTTTTGTGGCGTGCTGCCACAAGTGGTGACCCCGACGTGATGAAATCTCGCTGAGGCACCAGCCGCGGATGGTGAGCGGTGACGGCAGAGCCCAACGAAGCTATTGGACGGACAAGGAGAGTCCGTAGCTGGCCGGCAATTTCAACACCTGAAGAGGTGAGCCGTTGGGAACATGAGTGCGCAAATTTCTGTAGAAGAAAGGTCTATCCTGAATATAGTAATGTGTATACTCAAAAAGCGCGGCATTAAGTATGAAGAACGAGCTGTGCGCACGCTTTTGCTATGCTGTAATCGTAATGAGCTGCTTGCTACTGCTAAAACTGTCTTTGATATAGAAACATGGGAGAAAGCAGAAAAGAAACTGTTTGAGGCTGCTTCTAAAGGGGATCAGGTTGCAACCCAGTCTCTGATGATATGGCTATTCGTTAAAGACTCAGTAGCTCAGCTGCGGTCGGATAAAAAAGCAAAAGCTGCTGCTGCCAGTGCTACGGACCCTGAGCCTTCTCCTCAGCCAGTGTCACCTTCTACCTTCCCCGTGCCCACGGCACCACAACTCTCCCCTACTGAAGGGGCTCAACAGACTGCGGGAGAATTGATTGATGCTGCATCAATACCTCTCCCTGAGTCTCGTCATTCCTCATCACCTGAGCCTCCACTGATTGACTTGTCTGATATGGGGGTAATGGGATGGGACATACACCTTGTGTTAATAGGGCTGGGGTGTCTGAGTCTTGTGTTGTTAGTGAGTTGTGTAGTGTCTCCCCAGCGCGTGTAACTATCGCTGGTCCTTATCCAGCTAAGTTTTGGAAACACCTATGCCAACAGGCTTGGGATGATGGCGATGTAGAAGGAGCTAAGGCAATGAGGGTGGAAATAGCCGCTTATCCGGTTTATCGGGCTGAAGGTGCAGCAGTAGAATGGAACCTTTTCAGTGGGGAGTCATCAAGGAATTGCGTTCGACATGCATGCAACATGGCTTAGGATCCCCATATGCTCAGTCACTATTACGCTCAATTTTTACTGCTGAGCTCATACCACATGACTGCAAGGGTATCGCACAAACCATCTTAACCAGGGGCAGGAGCCGTGAGCAGGGGCTGGGTCCAACAGACCCTGAGCAGGAAGCAGGTCTGTTCCCCCCTGGCTCACTAAAGGATGGGACAGTCAGCTAGAAAGGAACGAAAGCTCCATGAAAAGATTTTACAGAGAATTTTGAAAGAACAAAGTCTTGCAGCTTAAAATCCCTGAGGACATCATTACTTGGAAATCAGTGCATACAGCTTTAAATGCTCTAAAACCTGCAGAAACTATCTTACAAGCGGCTGCTACTCCTCCACCGTTATCTCAAAAGCAGGGACAGAGCCGCAGTCTTTAGAAATATTTAACCCCACATACGATGCAATTCCTAACCCAACGCGAGAAATGTGGGAGGTAAATCCGCCAGAACCTGACGATCCTTTTAATCCAGAGAAACAGGAAGAGGGGTGCAGAACCCGGCACCCCGAAAGTGTAAAAGAGGGTCCCTCTGCAGCAATCGGCAGACCCGACCCGGGATCAGAGCAGGGTGAACTCCAGTGTAAAGCCGCGCAGTCCCTCCAACACAGCACGGCTGCAGCGCCGGGCCGGGTATGGCTGCAGCGCCAGCGGTCACCGGACAGGTCAGCGAACCGGAGACTGCTGGGGCCTGGGGCTCCCTTGGGCCGCGTCTGCTGTGCACCACGGCCCAACCTGGCACTCCCCCCCCACCCCGGCGCACCCGCCCGGCCCGGCCCGACAACGGCGTGGCGAGAACCGTCTTTCTTGCATTCAAGCCCTTGGTTGGAAAAAGTGTGTACAGCTCAGTTACTGCAGCAGAACTCCTTGTGGACAAGCAGCTGGCATTAGGTCACCTGGTGCCATCTACCAGCCCACGGAATACCCCTATATCTGTCATTCCAAAAAAGTCTGGTACATGGAGATTATTACAAGATCTGTGGGCTATAAATGCAGTGATGAGCCCAATGGGGCCACTACAACCTGGTGTCCCTAACCCAACTATAATTCCAGAAGATTGGCCTCCTCTTGTTATTGCTTTAAAGGATGGATTTTTACAATTTTTTTGCACCCTGATGATTGTGCCCATTTTGCATTTTCAGTGCCTTCAATTAACAACAGTAAACCCACGCAGCGATACCGTTGGGTCGTTCTGCCACAGGGCATGATGAATAGCCCCACGATTTGCCAGGTAGTCGTGGATGCAGCGCTAAAAGAAGTACGGCAATCTTTTAAACAGATTTAGTTATATCACTATATGGATGACATCCTCCTTGCTGCTGAAACACAAAATGTACTGCTCACTGTTTTCGCTAAATTAGAGTTGTCATTCAAGATCTACGGGTTACAGATAGCCCCGGAAAAGGTGCAGACAGAGCAGCCCTGGAAGTATCTAGGATGGAAACTTTTTACTTCACGAGTGTTCCCACAACCATTGGGTATTGTTGATCAGGTCGCCACTCTTCATGATTTACAAAAAATTACTAGGAACAATTAATTGGGTACGACCCCTTTTGGGCATTACGACTGAAGAGTTGTCCCCTCTATTTACCTTGTTGAAAGGGGACTCAGATTTGTTATCTTCCAGGAGATTGACACCAGAAGCAAAAACTGTCTTGCAGAAAGTTTCAGATAAAATAGCAACTTCCTTTGCCTCCAGAATCAATCTCAAGTTGCCAATAGATTTGTATATAATTTATGGTTTTTTTTTTTTTTTTTCCAGCCTTATGCTCTTTTAGGTCAGTGGTGTGTTAACGTGCAGGAGTTGAAGACTCTGGAATGGATCTTTTTGTCTCATATGCCCATGAAAACAGTAACCACAAAGGTAGATATGATAGTGTCCTTAATAGCACAAGGTTGGAATCGTTGTCAGCAATTGACAGGACGTGATCCTGATACTATTGACCTGCTGTTGGCTACAGACGACTCTGTGGTATTAAATAGAGAATCCTTATTGCTGCAAGCCGCTCTAGCTAATTATGATATTAATATATGCTAATGAGTTCTCGAGAGTGCCTGCTTTCTAGGGCTCCGGGTTTAAGTTTTGGAAAGTAAATTATTTTGCTCCTTTCTGGGAATAGATTTTGGGTAGCCAGGTAGGACCCTGCTCTTGAACATCATTGGTCCGAGGGATCGCAGGACCTCCAGCCGGCACCGAGGGATTCTCGGGGAGAACCTCTGATCCCTGGACCAAAAAGTTCTGAGCAGGGACCATTAATAAGGTAAAGGCATTCTTCCAGTATTATTTCTTGTTGCCTGCCTGCTAGTCATAGTGAAAGCTTCACAACATTTGGCTGTATCCCTGGGGAGAAGGGAAAGTGCCCATTCCTAAAACAGAATTGAAAAGAGAGTACTCTTCCTGAAACTGAGGCTTGGGAATTTGTGTCTTAAATGTTGAATATTATTTTAAGTCCTTGTCTGTTCATAAGTCTTTGTAATATTTGGTTTTCTGTTGGAAACTTGGTGTGCTTGTGCGTGTGTGGTCGTGATTATAAATGTGTGATTTTATGTGTTTGTTGTCATAGTGTTTGTATTTCTGTGATCTAACAGATTTGTCTGGACTAAGTAACTGCCTTTGCATCTTCGGTTTGGTGAGTTCTGCAGGTATTGATTATTTCAGTTTTTGACTTTAGACTGTTGCATTTCGACTCTGATTTATCGGGACTTCGGAAGCATTTGATGCAGCAGGGAATAGATGTGTTGATGTTTGCAGATTTATGCTTTTATGTACATTAATTTTAGCCTATATAGTTAATGAGTCATAGTTCTAGATACATTGATCTTAACCTAGGTGATTAATGTGGATAGCCAATACTGAATGTTATGGATATTTGCATGTGTGATAAGTATACCTATAACCCAAGCACAAATTTACTGAGCTCATGTCATTGATACACCATTATTTCAATGCCTGGCATGGGGGGATGCATCCCTTCCAATTGGCAGTGCTTGGGTCCCACCATCCACACAGGAAGAAAATTGGATGCAGGTAAATCAGTCTACACCCATATGTTAGGTAACAGATTTGCCATCAATATGTACCATTCTCAGGCTAATTTAACCCTTCTTTACACCTGGCAGGTTATGGTATGCACTTCACATCTATATGTCTTTTTATTAGCATTTGTGTTCTTATGTTTGTTTTTAGTGTTGCATTGTAGCGGGGCTGTTACTGGACCATAATGCCAACAGTGATGCTTACACATGTCAATGTAGCGCTTGCTTTAAATTCATTAAATAAAAACGGGGGAGAGGTAGAGGAACGGGACAAAAGCAGATTGCTGTAATAAACAGAAGAGAAAAATGCTGAAGTAAACAGGACTTGTGGATGTGCTGAAGGAGCCGAGTACATGATCAGGAGTTAAAAAGTAGCGGTTGTGTACTGCCAGCCAGCGCATGGGCAGTGTGTGATCAGCAACCTCATCGGCTGACCTGGCGTGTGATATGGCTATGGATTGCACAGAAGCAGAACAGAGACCCTCGTGCAAATAGCTGCCTGATGGGGATAGAAAGTTCCCAGGAACTAACGTCTGGGTATATGACTGTTTGCACAAAGCCGTGTTCACCTGGAACCACCTAACGCTTCCGGCATCTCGAGAATCGCCTCCAATCCTAACTCCTTTTCTGTCTTTACAGAGTGCTGCTATACGGCCTCAGGCAAAGGTGTTGGCATGGGATCTGCAATCAGGAGCTTGGACAGGGCCGTGGGAACTATTAATGTGGGGGCGCGGGTATGCTTGTGTTTCCACAGCTGTAGGACCTAAATGGTTCCCAGCGAAGTGCATTAAGCCGGCTCTAGACAAGCAGCAAACAACCACAAAAGACCCTGAAGCACCTGCTGAAGCATCAGAAGACGTTTTGAGTAATAACACACTGTTTGGGAAGTGATTGGTTTGAGACTGTAAGGAGTGGTGTATCAGGCCTCACTAGGCCGCAGGTGTCTATACGTTTAGTCTGTAAGCACTGTTGTGGATATATTATTGCACATGACATATTTTGTAAAAGGCATTTGATTTATTTTAATGGTAATCAACACATTTATCTGAATCATACCTTAACACCATTGTGCATTCGTTGTAAAAGAATTAATACCGTAAGTGAGATCTATTCAATCCCCTATTTTGGCTGTAACATAGATTGATATATAAGATGGAAATGATAATGATCCTCTTAAGCTTGATGGGGTGTATGCAAGCAATATGGGTGCCACCACAACCAAAAACAAATGTGTGGGTCTCGCTAGCGAATCTGACAGGACCAGATTCGATTTGCCTGTCCATTGCATCTCCAGGGAACCCCTTTTCAACATGCCTTGTTGGTGTCCCTTTGGATGCATGGCCCATACCACCGGCACTGACCAGTGTGGTTTCCCCTGATCAATGGCACAGTCACTGATATGTGGGACATATGGACTGTTCAACTGCCGCTGGAACAATTAGAGCCTCGGGAAACAGAGTTACTTGGCTCCATACGAATGGATTTTTGTTTGTTTAACTATACAGGGAGAAATCAAACACATGCATGGAGCGTTAATACATTGAATATTATATATTGCAATGCAAGCGCTTGGTGCAACTATACCACAAGCAACATATCTAAATCGACTGATCAACCACTTGCTTTACCCCATGGAGTATTTCTCATTAGTGGGGATTGTGCTTGGCCGGCCATCCCATCCCATATAAAGGGAGGTCCCTGTAGTCCAGGGAGATTAACGCTTTTAACACCAAATCAGATCATGATAATTGGCCACCGAAATACACGATACCGAGGGAAAAGAGCAATTCATGCTTTTATCCCAGATTGCAATGGCGATATCAGATTTTGGAATAGTGGTGAAATAATCACTGCATCATTTTGGGCTTCCGGGACTGCAGCCTCCCAGACTCTAGCTACCCCAAAGAAATTGGGATGTTGGCTAGCCAAGAAGACTAATGCTACTTCTCAGGCCTTAAGTAGTTTGCTTTTAGATGTTGATTCGCTTGGACACGCAACATCACAAAATCGTGCAGCAATTGATTTTTTACTTTTAGCACAAGGGCATGGGTGTGAAGGATTTGACAGTATGTGTTGTATGAATCTCTCCGATCATTCAGAATCTATTCACCATAGTCTTCAATGACTGAAACAGGAAGTTAAAAACCTGCAAATTGATGATGGATGGGGTTGGACAGAAAGTCTTTTCAATGATTGGGGAATTAGTGGTTGGCTTAAAGGTTTGATGAAGATGGGGTTAATTCTATTGTGTGTTGTGTGGCCTCCTTCTCATCATTCCGTGTTTGCTATCCTGTCTGCATAGGGCCGTGCAGAGGATGGTAAACACTTCATTTTTGGTAGAAAAACAAAAAGGGGGGGATGTGGGAGTCAGCTGGGCTGCAGGCGGCCTTGACGATCTTGATGAATTTCAGCTATATCCTTGAGCAAAAAATATTGTGCAGCTGTGGTTGAAGAACAGGAGGAAAAGAACAAAGAAACAGGATGCGAGACCACAACTCCTAGCCAAGTATGAAAGTCGGGTGAACGACGCAAGATGATCAATCAGAAGAACAAAGGAACCGTGTGCCAAGAGACCCTCACCAATGAGACTCTGGGGGTGGGGGACAAGGGAATATAAAAAAGTTATGGATACCAAATACAATGCTTCTGCTTCTGTCTGCTTTCTTTTGCTTTGCATGCCACCTACTGTGGCTCTACACCGCAGCCGGGGAGAATGGCCCAACCTGGAGTCTCTGGCAGAAAGCACCAGGGGAGACTTGAGGTCGACCTCTGGGGTTTTGGAGCCGGGGATACAAAGGATCCGAGGCCCGTTATACTCCCACTGAAAAAGAGATTCTGGCAGCATATGAAGGCATTTGAGCTGCTTCAGAAGTGGTCGGCACTGAAGCACAGCTCCTTCTAGCACCACGATTGCCGGTCCTGGCCTGGATGTTCAAAGAGAGGGTCCCCTCTACGCATCATGCCACCGATGCTACATGGAGTAAGTGGGTCGCGCTGATCGCCCAGTGCGCCCAAATGGGAAACCCCAGTCGCCCAGGAATTCTGGAGGTAATCATGGACTGGCCAGAAGGCAAAGATTTTGGAGCATCGCCAGAGGAGGAGGTGACACGTGCTGAAGAGGCCCCACTGTATAACCAGCTGCCAGAAGAGAAGAAACAGTATGCCCTGTTCATGGATGGGTCCTGTCGCATTTTGGGGAAGCAGCGGAGGTGGAAGGCTGCTGTATGGAGCCCTACACGACAAGTCACAGAAACTGCCGAGGGAGAAGGTGAGTCGAGCCAGTTTGCAGAGGTGAAAGCCATCCAGCTGGCTTTGGAGATTGCCAGTCGAGAGAAGTGGCCAGTGTTCTATCTTTACACCGACTCCTGGATGGTGGCCGATGCCTTGTGGGGGTGGCTGCAGCAATGGAAGAAGAACAACTGGCAGCGCAGAGGCAAACCCATCTGGGCTGCCCCATTGCGGCAAGATATTGCTGCCCGTCTGGAGCAGTTGGTTGTAAAAGTCCATCACATGGACGCCCACGTCCCTAAGAGTCAGGCTACTGAGGAAGATCAAAACAACCAGCAGGTGGATCAGGCTGCCAAGATTGAAGTGGCTCAGGTGCATCTGGACTGGCAACATAAGGGTGAACTGTTTATAGCTGGGTGGGCCCATGACACCTCGGGCCACCAAGGAAGAGATGCGACATACAGATGGGCTCGTGACCGAGGGGTGGACTTGACCATGGACACCATCGCATAGGTTATCCATGAATGTGAGACATGCGCTGCAATCAAGCAAGCCAAGCGGGTAAAGCCTCAGTGGTGTGGAGGACGATGGCTAAAATATAAATATGGGGAGGCTTGGCAGATTGACTACATCACACTGCCACAAACCCGCCAAGGGAAGCACTATGTGCTTGCAATGGTGGAGGCCACCGGATGGCTGGAAACCTACCCTGTGCCCCATGCCACCGCCCGGAATACCATCCTGGGCCTGGAAAAAGAAGTCCTGTGGCGACATGGCACTCCCGAAAGAATTGAGTCGGACAACGGGACTCACTTTCGTAACAGCCTCATAGACACGTGGGCCAAAGTACATGGTATGGAGTGGGTGTACCACATCCCCTACCATGCACCAGCCTCTGGAAAGATCGAGCGGTACAATGGGCTGCTAAAAACCACTTTGAGGGCAATGGGGGGTGGGACTTTCAAAAACTGGGATACTCATTTAGCAAAGGCCACCTGGTTGGTGAACACCAGGGGATCCACCAACCGGTCTGGTCCTGCCCAGTCAACACCTCAGCGCCCCGTAGAAGGGGATAAAGTCCCCGTAGTGCACATGCGGAACATAGAATCACAGAATCACAGAATCACAGAATAGTAGGGGTTGGAAGGGACCTCTGTGGGTCATCTAGTCCAACCCCCCCGCCGAAGCAGGGTCACCTACAGCAGGCTGCACAGGACCTTGTCCAGTCGGGTCTTGAATATCTCCAGAGAAGGAGACTCCACAACCTCCCTGGGCAGCCTGTTCCAGTGCTCCGTCACCCTCAGAGAGAAGAAGTTCCTCCTCATGTTCAGACGGAACTTCCTGTGCCTCAGTTTGTGCCCATTACCCCTTGTCCTGTCACTGGGCACCACTGAAAAGAGCTTGGCCCCATCCTCCTGACACCCACCCTTCAGATATTTGTAGGCATTTATAAGGTCCCCTCGCAGCCTTCTCTTCTTCAGGCTGAACAAGCCCAGTTCCCTCAACCTCTCCTCGTAGTGGAGATGCTCCAGTCCCCTCACCATCCTTGTAGCCCTCCGCTGGACTCTCTCCAGTAGCTCTTCATCCTTCTTGAACTGGGGAGCCCAGAACTGGACACAGTACTCCAGATGAGGCCTCACCAGGGTAGTGTAGAGGGGAAGGAGAACCTCCCTTGTCCTGCTGGCCACACTCTTCTTGATGCATCCCAGGATCCCATTGGCCTTCTTGGCAGCCAGGGCACACTGCTGGCTCATAGTTAACCTGTCGTCCACCAGGACACCCAGGTCCCTCTCCGCAGAGCTGCTCTCCAGCAGGTCCACCCCAAGCCTGTACTGGTGCATGAGGTTGTTCCTCCCCAGGTGCAGGACCCTGCACTTGCCCTTGTTGAACCTCATCAGGTTCCTCTCTGCCCAGCTCTCCAGCCTATCCAGGTCACGCTGAATGGCAGCACAGCCTTCCGGTGTATCTACCACACCTCCCAGTTTGGTGTCGTCAGCAAACTTGCTGAGGGTACATTCTAACTCTTCATCCAGGTCGTTGATGAAGAAGCTAAACAAGACTGGGCCCAGTACTGACCCCTGAGGGACACCACTTGTCACCAGCCTCCAACTAGACTCAGCGCCCCTGATGACAACCCTCTGAGTTCTGCCATTCAGCCAGTTCTCTATCCACTTCACCGACCACTCATCCAGCCCACACTTCCTCAGCTTCCCCAGGAGGATATCATGGGAGACTGTGTCGAAAGCCTTGCTGAAGTCAAGGTAGATAACATCCACAGCTCTCCCTTCGTCTACCCAGCCAGTCATGTCATCATAGAAAGCTATCAGATTGGTCAGGCATGATTTCCCCTTGGTGAATCCATGCTGACTACTCCTGATAACCTTCTTTTCTTCCACTTGCTTGATGATGGCCTCCAGGATAAGCTGCTCCATCACCTTTCCCGGGATGGAGGTGAGGCTGACCGGCCTGTAGTTCCCTGGGTCCTCCTTCTTGCCCTTTTTGAAGATTGGAGTGACATTGGCCTTTCTCCAGTCCTCGGGCACCTCTCCAGTCCTCCAGGACCTCTCAAAGATGATGGAGAGTGGCTCAGCAATGACATCCGCCAGCTCCCTCAGCACTCGTGGGTGCATTCCGTCGGGGCCCATGGATTTGTGGACATCCAGATCGCTTAAGCGATCCCTCACACAGTCCTCCTCGACCAAGGGAAAGTCGTCCTCTCTGTAGGCTTCTTCTCTTACCTCCGGGGCCTGGGATTCCTGAGGGCCAGTCTTAGCACTGAAGACTGAAGCAAAGAAGGCATTCAGTAGCTCTGCCTTCTCCGCATCCTCCGTCACCAGGACACCCGCCTCATTCAGCAGCGGCCCCACGTTGTCCCTAGCCTTCCTTTTGCTGCTGATGTAGTTGAAGAAGCCCTTCTTGTTGTTTTTGACATCCCTTGCCAGCTTCAATTCCAGGTGAGCCTTGGCCTTCCTCGTCGCATCCCTGCATGCTCTCACTATGTTTCTGTACTCTTCCCAAGTGGCCTGTCCCTCTTTCCACATGCCATGCACCTTTCTCTTCTGCCTGATCTCCGCTAGAAGCTCCTTGTTTAACCATGCACCATGTTAGGGAAGACAGTCTGGGTTAGTCCTGCCTCGGGAAAAGGCAAGCCCATCCGGGGGATTGCTTTTGCTCAAGGACCTGGGTGTACCTGGTGGGTAATGCGGAAGGATGGGGGAGTCCAATGTGTACCTCATGGGGATTTGATATTGGGGGAGAATAGTCCATAAATAAATTGTATAAAGTTAATTGTTAAATAACCCTGTCACTGTCTGGTGATGGGACTGGACCTGGTTTTCAACAACTGGCACCCAGCAACTTCATCGAGATCGACATCTCCTGCAGACTGTGGGCACGGGCCGCACCAGATGCATCAGCCGTGAGCTCTGGATGCAGCAAGTGACCACCCATCACCACACATCACCTCTCCTGCCAGGGAAGACCATTACGACAGATGGAGCCCGAAGACATGGGTTAAATGAACTCAGCGGACACTTTAGAGTGATGATCCATAGACTAAGGGAACGATATCTGGAGACAGGAGAAGTGGTGGTGATCAACTGGACAATGGGGGACCTGGGCATGACGTAGATGGTATGGAATAAGGGGTGGATAATGTCCTGGGTTTGGCCAGGACAGGGATAGTTTTCACCAGAATCCAGGAAGGGGCACAGCCGGGTGGGCTGACCCCACCTGGCCAAACAGAGCAGGGTATTCCATACCATGTGCCGTCATGCTGGGTTCCGGTGGGGGGGAGTGGGACGGCAGGAACTCACTCGAGGCTTGGGAGTGCGTTGCGGTTGTCCGGTCCGGGAGAGGGGCTCTCTGGGTTGTGCAGTTTGTGTTGTGTTTTCTCCTTATCTGTGTCATTGTTGTTACTGTTCCGTTTGTTTGCTGTTCTGTTAAACTGCCCTTATCCTGACCCACCGGTTTCTGCCTGTTTCTTTCCATTCTCCTCCGCACCCTGGCGGGGGGAGGGGCAGCCGCGTGGCGCTTTTATTGCCGACCACAGCCAAACCAGAACAGATCTTCAAAACAAGATCATCGTTTGCCACAAGCATGGATTTACTTATTGGTGTCCAATGCCATAATGTAACATTGTCCGATTTCATAGATCGCGGTTTGTCAGATGGTTTTGTTTTGAGGCTAGAGGTTGGACCAGTGAGAAGGAATGGCATTTTTATGTCAAGCTTTTTTGGATCTTGTATAGCTTTAGAGAAAGACACTTTGAGCAAGGTTTTTCTTTCCCTGTGAGTCAGTAGTTTCAGTTCAGGACAAGGCCATAAAGATGACTGCCGAAAGTGGCTAGTAGTTCATCTGAAATAAACTATTTTGAGATTAGTAAACAGGCATCTCCTTAGTGATCAAAATTAGTAGTTTTGATCACCACAACAGTAACCTGTTGGTTAGTGATTATATGTTGTTATAAAGAATGAAAGAAAATGTGTGTTAGGTTCCTGAGGTTGCACTGAGAAGAGACATCTTAGCCTCATTTGTAGAATTTAGGTTTTTATTTTTCTGTCAACTCCTTTTCAGAACCCTGCACTGAAAATCAGCGAACTGTGGGATTACCGCGGGGTCACCTGTCAAAGAGAAAGGTGATTTATAGATAACATCTCTTGTGTAGCAGTTTGGTCAATGACCACAGTGTCTGGGCTCGCTCGCATCCAATGTCTTCTACTTGAAATACACTGCTTAACCAAGAAGGTCTTGAAAAATCCTGTCTTCAGTTGTGAGCAGAACAACTGTCTTGTAGGTGGGATGTGAAGTAAGCAGATTGTGCTCTTCAGAATTAGGCTTTTATTGACGACTGACTTCCACATGAAGTGCGTGTGGAAAAGGATCTGGAGCAGAAAATGCAGTATTGTCACTGTCTTTTTCAGCTGCTGTTTGCCTTCCTTGTGAGGGGCCTTCTTTGCCTGCAGTAAAGCTATGAAAATTAATCACTTCTGCTACGTGCAAGACTCTTTAGGCTTCGGTGCAACCCGTAAGGACCAGACTTATGTCACTGCAGTGCTGCTTTGTTCAGGCTCTTGCTACAGAAGAGGAAGGTACTAGAACAAGTTACTGGCCAGGAGGACCAGAAAAGATGCTGTGTGAGTTCATCCAGCAGAATAAACAGTGGATAAATCAGATTAAATTATCTTCAAAGCGACCTTCAGATATTAAAATGTGATTTTCTTTGTTTTTCTTGTACTTAAGCATGGCGTGGACCACTTCATGATTGTGTTGCACTTCTTAGTGCTGTCCAAAAGTACATCTGTCCTAAGGTATTGAGCTTTAAGGAAATGTACTTTGGTACCTGGTGAATGGTTTGTGGGCTGTGCTGCTGCAAAAATATATCGAAGGACTGTAGATACAGCGGAGACTGTCAGACGGTAGGCATCAAACTTGGTAGAGCCTGGAAAATAGTGGGTAGAGGAGAAATGAAGAGTTTGGCCAGTATCTAGAAAGCCGTGATAGATGGTATTTGCCCCTAGGGTGCAAAGATAAATCCCTTTGTGGCCACCCATATTCTCTAAAAGTGCTCATGTGTTGTATTTTTCACAAAACCAGCTTGCCTGTCTCTTTCTGCTTTGCACAAAACCTGTTTTTTTTGTGATTTTTTTTTTTTTGGTGCTTGTATGTGTCTGAACACTGAGTGTGGAAAAGTAAGAGGTGTGGGTAAAAGGAATTGGAGAAAGGAGTGGGCGCCAAATATGCAGTAGAAAAGGGGAGGAAAACTACAAATTGGTGCAGTGAAAAGTAAAATTAGCAGAAACAGTATTTTCTGCATAACTCATTACCTTAAAACCAGTAGGAAATGTTTTTAGTTCGTAGTCATGAAGGATGCATTTATTCTGTTCTGAAATCTCCCCTGCCGCTTGCTTGGGACTGGTGTATAAGAGAAGGTGAATTCTGAGTAGTGTCTCAGTTGCATTTGATGATTGCCAGGCATTAAGTTATAGCTGAAATATTTTTGACTCGTTAACATGCTTTAAAAGCAAAGATTATTTCAGTGCTTTTTCTCTGATTAAAAGTGGCAAAAATTGCTAAGTTCTGAGGATTGTAAAGATTTCTTTTTAAAGTTCTCTTTTATAGGTATGAATTCTCATTGTCGTGTATTTCTGCGTCATTAGTTTTATTTAGCAAAATTTTACCAATTTAATTGGTTAAAACAATATTCTTACACTTTTGTACCTCGTTTTGGAGTATGTGTGAAGTCTAATGAGTGAGCTCTTGGCACGAGTGAAATATTTGTATAACTGCTTTTGGTCTTTGAAGAAAGCTCAAATCACATTTCGTGGTTGTGGTTTTTTTTTTCAGCCTGACTAACAGCACCAAAACTTCCCCAAAACAATTCCCCAAACAGTACCGTTGAATAAACACTTTATAGGCCAGGAAAGCTGCAAAACCATCCTTGTTAAGGGAGCTTTACCGCTTTGCTTTTCGGGTGTGTAAGTGTACGCTTCAGAGAACGAATTTAACTGTGATTTAAATGACAAGGGCTGCTTACTGTTGTTTGCCTTCTTTTCTGGAAGTGGACAGAAGGCAACCAGAGGCTACGTAGAGAAGAGAAACTGTAGTTTAGCTGCTGAAATCAAAGCTTTTTGTTTTTTACAGCATCAACGTTCGTTTCTACAGTTAAGATCTGTTCATCCTTTTCTGGTGCAGTATCCAATTCGCTGTCCTCGTGGAAAATTGTTCCGTACGGACACCACAGGTATTCCTAGCAGCAATTAAAGTTAATCAATACAAAGATTCTGATATTGAGATACATTGGGGAACCAGGTGACATTGTGTTTTCATTTGGAACATTTTTTTCATGTCCCAAAGTGCTGCGTGGTTGTTTGCTGATGGACAGAATAACACCTCTTACGTGTACCTTATGGAGGTTTTGCAGTCGTGGGGATATGATGAAACGTGGTACAGGCTTAGCAAAGCTGAGGTGCGGAGGGGCGAGGATTAAAGCAGTACAGGCAAGCACTTGCGGAGACCAGCTGGGACCTGTTTGATCTCTGTCTTTGGTTTGACTACCTCCCTTGCAGTGGGATGTTTTGGGATACGTTGTGTTGCCTGGAAAACAGGAACACCTCGTATTGGAATAAGCTAGGACAGCGCATTGAGACCGTGACAGAAATAGGCTAGCGAGTTGCGAAAGCTGATGTGCTGGGAGCAGAAAGTTGAGGATCTTGATGGCCGGAGAAGCAGGGCTTCTGGTTTACTGCAGCTTTCCCTGCTCTAGTAAAGCAGAATGGAACACATTAAATATATATTTTCTGTGAATAAACACTAGGTCTGCCTTAGACCACTGGCTCTGATCCTGCACGTGAAAATACACCTACAAGGTGTAACTTAAGTTTTTTTCAGACTGTTCTTATCTGTGGATGTGGTATCTGTTCGTAAGTTGTGTAGGTAAGCGTTGCGTATGGTACGTGGTCCACAAAGCATATATATATACAACTTGGGTATAACTATTATTGTAATATGGATGGGTAGGCAGAATTCAAATATATTGTGTGGACTGTAAAATTCAACGTTTGGAGCTGAACAATACCTACTGTGAATATATCTTCTGTGTCTTCTGTTGCATGGAGAGTTGTATATATATTGCAGTAGTGTCAAAACTGTGTGGGAAGTTTTATGCTAGGATTTTGTGGGACGTTGTAGTGTCTCACAGGTGAACGATGGTCTGAAACCTACAGTTCTTGGAAGAAACAGGAATCAGCCAAACACCTCGGTGCGGCAGCTTGGCTAGTACTTGACTAAGCAGCATTACGCCTCATACGTGCTCATCTTTACAGAGATATTGGCTGTTTTGCTTGAAAGGAACACAGTGTCCATTTTTTTTAGTTCATAAAGCAGCAAACTATGAAGGTAACCAAAGTGCTGTTATATATGGAAATGAAATTTTTTTAGGTTTTCAAAGGTATAACAGCATCACTTCTTAATTTATTTTCATATGGTTGTGACAAAGACCCAACCTAGAGACCAGATCTCAGATGGCATGGTAAAATCATCTGCGTGACCGTCTCAAATTCTTGCACTTTAAAGTACTCATTTAAAAAAAAAAAAAGTATGTATAATATATATTATTCAGACTGTCTGCAGTCTCAGCCAGACAATCATGGCAAGGATAGTTTTGGAAGGGGGAGCTGGATGTACTGGATGGATTAGCAAAAAGTTAACACTGGCAATGAAGTTGAGACCAGTAGGAGATTTAATACTTAATGGGACTGTAATTACTTGTCTAAAATTATTTAAATAGAAGGCTTAGAGAGCGTGACAAGAGTTTCTCCAAGTTCAACAGTACACATACCGCACCTTGAGTTCCACTTATGAGCTCAGACGCAGCATGTATCTATTGCTGGATTGCTTTTAGCTTGAAGAGGAAAAATTATATTCTTGTAAACATTGTTAATAATTAATATTAAAATCTTTTAGAAGGGACAGTAAACTCGGGATTTATATCTACTCCTAGCTATTTGAGATTATTTTGCACATCAGGACTCATTCCAAACTCCCTTGTGCTTGCCCTGAAGCGTCTGCTGCTGCATCGTGGAGCCAAGTTCTGGGACTAAACAGATGTTGAGTTTAATATAGAGCATGACACTTGTAGACCAGGCTATGATTATTTGGGGGTGTTTCCAGCTTGTTTAGAAACAAAAGAGCTCTTGGTGGTGGTGATAATGATACTGTGTTAAACTAAATTACTTGCTAAGAAGTTGTGTCTATTTTTTTCAGCAAATAATTAGATTAATTTTTTTCAAGGAAAGACTTAACCTTTTTTTCTCCAGTGAACCATGCGTTTATTTAATGTGCATGGGAAAAAAAGAATGTATTTCATTGGTGATTTACTGCTGGGGTTAGGACTGACTTTTCTGGAGTGAAAGGAGATTTCCTATTATTTGGTGTTTCTTGTGGTTGTCCCACTTCAGCGTGTGAGCAGGCAGAATCTGTTTAACCTTGTCTTCTGCAGTGTCTGGGATCTCCTGGACCTGCCTTTCTGTGCAATGGGGGCTGTTAGGAAAGTCAAGTTTAGGGAAAATCATGGGTGAGAATTTAAAATTTAAAAAATAACAATTTAAAAAAATATTGTGTTGTGTTCCAAATACTGACCAACCTTTTATGTCGTCTAAAGATTTGAACCTGTACTGCTTTAACCAGCATGCAGTTAGAGGCACAGCAGTAGGGCCTCTTGATCAAAAGCAGTTTGCTAATTTTGAGTGATAATTTCTGCTAACGGCAGCTGTTTCTAAAAGAAACATGTCTGCTATTTAATAGCGTGTTTGAAAATGATTTAGGGTGGTGAATGGAGAATAGCATCTGTCTTGGAGAGGCGTTGGAGCTCATGGATAGCATGTAGCCATCAAAGTTAAAGCATTGGGGTTCATCTGTTACCAGTGTTAAAATGCTGGGGAATAGTCTTGATTATTTTTTTAATTTTTAATTATTTTTAGACATTTTTCCTGCAGTATATTTGTGGACTCTGAAGGAGAGCCTTGTTTCCTCTGTCACCTGGAGTTCCTTCAGAAATGTCTTACTTATGTAAAGCTGGGCCTCTGGCTGTTAAGGTTGTAGGAGCTGAAGGTGCTCAGGCTGCATCACAGAATTGCTGCAGAGCACTTCAGCAAGTTTTGAGATAATGTAAATTCCACATGGAAGGAGTTAGCTTTGTTACACCCATTGTATGTTGTTTCTAAGTATGGTCATCTACAATAAGTATCAGTAGAACTTGCTGAGATTTTTTTACTTTAGAGGAGTACAGTGAATATAATGTTCTTAGGAGAGGAAAAAAACCCTCCTGGGACATAACAGAGAGAAAAATCTCCATGTTTATTTGATTGCACCAAGATTTGTTGGCTCACAAATAAGTAGAAGGCAAAGCTTGCAAAGTCCACATAGCTACTAACTAGCTCTAGAAGTGTTTAGAGCTCAAGCTAGCAATTGGGTTCTTCTGACAGACCTCAATGGCTTGATGTTTATTTCATTTAGAGGAAAAAAAGATAGACTAGTGCCGTATTTTTCTGTCACTTTGAGGAAGTGCTGTGGAGTAACAAATACAGTTTGGAAGGAGCCGGGCGGGCGGTAGGGTGCGGGGAGAGCTCACAAGCCAGCAGCTCACCCAGTTGCTCTGGAGTACAGCTTTGGCCACAGAAGTGGGCGTGTTCTTGGGCAATGTCCATTTGACACTGATGCTGAAAATAGGCAATAAATCATTTATTTAAACTTGCTTTGACAGCACTATTTGTTTTGGAGGGTTTGATTTAATGGAATTTAATCTACTGGGATTGATCTGCAGGAAATGTGGAAAGTATGCAGACTCTTCCAGAACTAGCTTGCAAGCTGTTTCCATCGCTCCCCTATTGCTGGGGAAGTGGGTTAAATGGAGAGCTTTGGGAGCTGCAGCAAGCTGTGAGAATAGCTTGTGAAACAGAGAATAAAGTGGAGTTGCTCGCTGTAGGAGGATGGGCTAAGGATTTAGGGCACAGTTGGAGCGCTGGCACGGGGAACTCGAGCTGTAGGCTAAGGTGGAGGAATTTGAAGGCAGAGCTCCAGCTACCTCTTGTTTGTCTTTTCCCTTAGGTGTTCGTCTTGGAGCAAGTGAGCTTCTCCTTACGTGAGCTGAAAAGCACTAGCAGAGGACACGAACTTGAAGCAGAGACGGAATTGAGCTGTCTGTACTCCCAAGAAATAACGGTTTAAATGTATGACCTTTAAGTCATTTAAAGGTGCAGGGAAAGGACTTGCGCCAAGATACAGGTCCAGGGCCAAGAGCATTGTTGTTGGCTTTTGCAGGAGTTGGGCATGTGCAGCCCAGGGGCTGCAGAGCTGAGACATCTGTGTACAAGCTGAACCTTGATTCTTCTACTTTGAAGTGATGATCCAGTATTCTCATATATTATGCAAACGGGCTTCTCTTCTACTATATTCTCTAGCTTTAGTAATCATTGGCTTTATTTCAAAGGTAGCGTGCACTGAGTCTGAGGCTTTTTTCTTTGAAGCAGCAAAATTTGTGTTCAAGTGAGGTGCATTCATTCTGTTCTGTAAGAACTTCAACCAAAGTTCTAGAAATCCTCTTAATATAATTACGTTTTATAATCCTTTAGTGCTTCTCTACAGAATTCCCTGGCACAAACTTCCATTTTTCACTCCTAGGCCACTTTTAAATTTCTCTTCCTGCAGGTAGTCCCCATGAAAACAATGGCTTCTGCAAATGGTACAGACAGTGTCTTCAGAGCTTTTTGCTAAATGAGACATAGATGAGGTTATAAGGTTATCGTGTGTGTCTCCGCTTTGGTCAGATATAAAGGGAGATGGTAGAAACCAAACTGCCTCGTGAAAATAGAGCTCCCTGGGTGCATGATGGAAGAGTTCCAGTGGTGGAGTTGTTGTAAGAGCAGATGTACTGAGACAGTGTAAAGTTTCATCTCACTGTGTTCTGCTCTGTCTTCTAGAGCAGCGAATAACGATGGTTGAGGATGGAGTACTAGAATGGAGAGGAGTGTGGAGTGGCATTTTCCCAGCCTATAGTGTCCCCTACCAACAAAATGTAGAAAATAATAAATATTTTTCTCATTTTTGTAGGATCTCACCTTTTAAAGACCTCTTTATTACTTAGTAGTGTCCTGTAGGACGAGAGGCAATGGCCTCAAGTTGCATCAGGGGAGGTTTAGATTAGGTATTAGGAAAAATTTCTTTACTGAAGGAGTGGTCAGGCATTGGAATAGGCTGCCCAGGGCAGTGGTGGAGTCCCCATCCATGGAGGGGTTTAAAAAATGTGTAGATATGGCACTTGGGGACATGGTTTAGTAGGCATGGTGGTGATGGGTGGATGGTTGGACTTGATGATCTTAGAGGTCTTTTCCAGCCTATGATTCTATATTCTAGTCTCTGTGCTGGCATTTTGTTGTTTCTGAAATATTTGGGTACTGTGCATTCACTCCAAATCTCAAATGTAAGTTCTTCAGATAGCCTCCGTGATGGCTTCAAACATTGCAGCTTTTTGTTGCATCTCTTTGTTTCTTTGTAGTAACTTTTCCTCATTTTTATACTGTTCTTTATTAAAAATAACTGGTACTAGAATGGTCTTTTCTGGACGTAACTGCTTCTGTAAAGATGAGGAGTCTAAGAGAATTAGTACTGGAGTGATTCCTAGAATCATAAAATAGAATCATTAAGGTTAGAAAAGACCTCTAAGATCATCAAGTTCAAATGTCACCCCAACACCACCATGCCTGCTAAACCATGTCCCCAAGTGCCACATCTACGCGTTTTATAAACCCCTCCATGGATGGGGACTCCACCACTGCCCTGGGCAGCCTGGTCCAATGCCTGACCACTCCTTCAGTAAAGAAATTTTTCCTAATACCTAATCTAAACCTCCCCTGACGCAACCTGAGGCCATTGCCTCTCATCCTGTCACTAGTTACTTGGGAGAAGAGACCAACACCTGCCTCACTACAACCTCCTTTCAGGTAGTTGTAGAGAGCGATAAAGTCTTCCCTCAGCCTCCTCTTCTCCAGACTGAACAACCCCAGTTCCCTCAGCCGCTCCTCATCAGACTTGTTCTCTAGACCCTTCCTTGAGTTCTTCAAGAATTCTTGCAACAGATCCTGTATCTTTGTCAAGACCGAGGGAAGAGTTGCTGCTGGGTAGTAGCTGACATCTTCCAATTTAGCTTTTCCTGTTCTCATGTCTTATGATATCTCAGGAGGGAGTATTTAGGTTACATAGTAATACCTTGTACAGCGCTTTTATCTTGATGGGGGTGCTTTTTTTTAAAATATAAACTTTTAAACTATTAGTCACAGTTATTTCTTCTCAAAAGATGGGAGATTATTGAAGCTGATGTCCTGGAAGACATAAGATGCTTAGGAGCATCCCTGGCACATAGTTAATAGCATCATGGTGGGTTTTCCTTTAATTAAATTGTTGATAAAGGTGCGAAGCACTGATAAGCACCGTGGAGAATTGAAATCTTCTCGTTCCTCACACAGATCAGGTACAACATAGCTAGTAACGACAAGAGGGTTTGGAGTGCGTCTCTACCAACTACTGTGGCGTTGCTTCAAAAAGCAGTTGTGCTTCTGATGTGTCCATTTTTTAGCTTTTTTCCCCCTTGAAGTAGCTGACTAGAACCAACCACATGATTTTACAAAGATCAGCAGGTTCATGTGTGGTCAGTAGTACCTTTCTTCACTTTATTCAGGTTAACTGTGCAGCATAAGGCTGTGCTGCTTTTGGCGAGGTGGGAGCTTTCAAGGTGTAGATCACCGATGGCACGCAGGAATTAGAATCATAGAATCATAGAATCATAGAATCATAGAAAGTTTTGGGTTGGAAGGGACCCCTAGAGGTCATCTAGTCCAACCCCCCCTGCAGCAAGCAGGGATACCGCCAACTAGATCAGGTTACTCAGAGCCCTGTCCAACCTGGTCTTGAATGTTTCCAGGGATGGGGCCTCCACTACCTCTCTGGGCAACCCGTTCCAGTGTTTCACCACCCTCATTGTAAAGAATTTCTTCCTTATATCCAGCCTAAACCTACCCTGTTTTAGTTTAAAACCATTACCCCTCGTCCTGTCACTGCTGTCTCTACTAAAAAGATTGTCTCCATCTTTCCTATAGGCTCCCTTTAAGTACTGAAAGGCTGCAATCAGGTCTCCCCGCAGCCTTCTCTTCTCCAGGCTGAACAGCCCCAACTCTCTCAGCCTGTCCTCATAGGAGAGGTGCTCCAGCTCTCGGATCATTTTTGTAGCTCTCCTTTGGACCCGCTCCAACAGTTCCATGTCCTTCTTGTGCTGAGGGCTCCAGAGCTGAACGCAGTACTCCAGGCGAGGTCTCACCAGAGCAGAGGGGCAGAATCACCTCTCTCGACCTGCTGGCCACGCTTCTCTTGATGCAGCCCAGGACACGGTTGGCCCTCTGGGCTGCCAGCGCACATTGCCAGCTCATGTCCAGCCTTTCGTCTATCAGTACCCCCAAGTCCCTCTCAGCAGGGCTGCTCTTGATCCTTTCATCCCCCAGCCTGTATTGATATCGGGGATTACCCCGACCCAGGTGTAGGACCTTGCACTTGGCCTTGTTGAACCTCATGAGGTTCACGCAGGCCCACCTCTCCAGCTTGTCCAGGTCCCTCTGGATGGCATCCCATCCTTCTGGTGTCTCGACCGTACCACTCAGCTTGGTGTCATCTGCAAACTTGTTGAGGGTACACTCGATGTTGCTGTCCATGTCATTGATAAATATATTGAACAGCACCGGTCCCAGTATGGACCCCTGAGGGACTCCACTCGTCACTGGTCTCCATCCGGACATTGAGCCGTTGACCACTACCCTTTGGCTGCGACCATCCAACCAATTCCTTATCCACCGAACAGTCCACCCATCAAATCCATGGCTCTCCAATTTAGAGAGAAGGATGTTGAGGGGGATCGTGTCAGAGGCTTTACAAAAATCCAGATAGATGACGTCCATTGGTTTTCCCTTGTCCACTCTTGTTGTTACACCATCATAGAAAGCCACTAGGTTGGTGAGGCAGGACTTGCCCTTGGTGAAGCCATGCTGACTGTCTCAAATCACCTCCCTGGCCTCCATGTGCCTTGGCATATCTTCTAGGAGGATCTGTTCCTTGATCTTCCCAGGCACAGAGGTGAGGCTGACAGGTCGGTAGTTCCCAGGCTCTTCCTTTCTACCCTTCTTGAAAAGGGGCACAATGTTTCCCTTTTTCCAGTCACTGGGGACTTCCCCTGACTGCCATGACTTTTCAAATATCGTGGAGAGTGGCTTGGCAACTACATCAGCCAGTTCCCTCAGGACTCTGGGATGCATCTCATCAGGTCCCATGGACTTCTGTGCATTTAGGTTCCTCAGGAGGTCCCGAACCTGGTCTTCACTTACAGCTGGAGGGATTTTACCCTCCTGGTCTCCTTCATGCCATCCATCGACTCGGGAGGGGTGAGGAGAGAGGTTGCCAGTGAAGACTGAGGCAAAAAAGTTGTGGAGTACATCAGCTTTCTCCTCATCTGCTGTTACCAGTTTGCTGGTCTCGCTCATGAGTGGGGGTACGCTTTCTTTGACCATCTTTTTCCGGCTGACGTACCTGTAGAAGCCCTTCTTGTTATTTTTTGCATCCCTTGCCAAGTTCAGCTCCAGCTGTGCTATGGCCTTCCTGACCCCATCCCTACACAACCAGGCAGCTTCCCTATACTCTTCCCAGGAAGCCAGTCCCTGCTTCCACTGCCTGTGCAGTTCCCTCTTCTTCCTTAGTTTGACCAGCATCTCTTGCCTCAGACATGCTGGTCTCTTCCCTTCTCTGCCCAACTTCTTACACTTGGGGATCGAGAGCTCTTGCGCTCTCTGGAATACATCCTTAAAGACCTGCCAGCTCTGTTCTGTTCCCCTGTCCCTGAGGACTGTTTCCCAGGGAGTCCTTCTGACTATCTCCTTGAAGAGCTGGAAATTTGCCCTCCTAAAATTTAGGGTCCTGACTATGCTCTTCGTTATTCCCATTTCCCTCAGTAGCATTAGTTCCACCAGCGCGTGGTCACTGCAGCCCAGGCTGCCTCCGATCTTGACATCCCCCAACGAGCTCACTCACATTGGTGACCACCAGGTCTAGTATCGCATCCCCTCGGGTAGGGGTGCTTATTACCTGGCTTAAGAAGTTGTCCTCAGTGCATTCTAGGAACCTGCTGGATTGCCTACAGCTTGCCGTGTTGCTTTTCCAGCAGATGTCGGGGTGGTTGAAGTCCCCCAGTAGGACGAGAGCCTGCGAGCGCAAAGCCTCCTGGAGTTGGAGGAAGAACGCTTCGTCTGTCAGCTCCTTTTGATTTGGCGGCCTGTAGTAGACACCAACCACTAGGTTCCCTTTGTTGCCTCTCTCTCCGATTCTTACCCATAAGCCTTCGACCTGCTCGTGGCTATTCTTCAGGGACAGCTCTTCACTCTGTAGTGTTTTCTTGATGTAAAGGGCAACGCCCCCGCCCCTCCTTCCTCGCCTGTCCCTTCTGAACAGCCTGTAGCCATCAAGAGCTACATTCCAGTCATGGGATTCATCCCACCAAGTTTCCGTGATGGCAATCAGGTCGTAGCTTTCCAGCAGCACGACTGCTTCCAACTCCTCCTGTTTGTTTCCCATGCTGCGTGCATTTGTATAGAGGCATTTCATCTGAGCTGTCGGCCTCGTTACCTTCATAGCAGAGCACCCCCTTTTTCCCTTGAGGTGTTTCATGGGTATTTTCTTGCTGGCACCTGATACCTCAGGCACCTCCAGCTCCCTTCCGCAAGACTTCCACATTGCTGCAGTGTCCCTCGCATGCTGCTGGGCAACGGGTTGAGGGCTCCTACTAGCCCCCCATCCCTCTAACCATTGTGTATCCTCCCCTAGCCTGTCGCTGGCAAGCCTGATAGGTTCCCCTTCCCCCTTCACCTCTAGTTTAAAGCCCTGTCAATGAGCCCCACGAGCTCCTGGGGAAAGATCCTCTTCCCCCTTTGAGAAAGCTGGCTCCCATTTGATGCTAGCAAGCTTGGTGCTGTGTATGTTGTCCCATGGTCAAAGAACCCAAAGTTGTGGCGGTGACACCAGTCACGGAACCATGTGTTAATAGACTGAGTCTACCTATGTCGCTCAACGTCTCTGCCCACCACTGGAAGGAGCGATGAAAAGATAACCTGTGCTCCAGATTCCTTTACTAATCGTCCTAGGGCTTTGAATTCTTTTTTAATTACCCTCGGGCTACTTACTGCAACTTTGTCCACACCCACATGGAAGAGCAGCAGAGGATAATAGTCTGAGGGTCGGACCAGTCTAGGAAGTTTCCTAGCAATGTCTTTGACCCGTGCTCCCGGGAGGCAACAGACTTCCCTGAGAGGAGGTTCAGCCCGGCATATCGGACCCTCTGTTCCCCTCAGCTGGGAGTCTCCTACAACTATGACTCATCTCTTCCTCCTTGTGGAACTGGTAGTAATACAAGAGGGAGGTCCTTCTGATGTGGATGGGTCAACCCCTGCACCATCCACCGTCTTGTCCTCCACATCTAGAGCCTCATACCTATTATGCAGAGGCACCTGTGGAGACGTGGTGGGCAAGGGAAGGGTTCGCCTCCTGCCCCGATTGCGGACCTGCTTCCACTCGCTGTTTTCCTTTGCGCCCCTTCCTTCAGCCTGATGGGGGGAGGTTACTAGTGCCCTTTGGTCCTGGGCCTTTTTTACAGGTTGTTCCTGGGTAGACTCCTGGGTTGTCAGGGCACGGCTCCACCAGTCGATCTCCTGCTCGGCCTCCCTGATGCTCTGTAGCCTATCTACCTCTTCTCTTAGCTCTGCCACCAGGCAGAGTAGTTAGTCCACCTGGTCGCACCTTACGCAGTTATTCCCTTTGCTGTTGTCCGTTTCCAGTGCTAGCTGGTGGCACTCCCTGCAGCCAGAGACCTGGACAGCTGCGTGCTTTCCAGGGACCTCAGTCTGGGTTGAGGCTTCCTTTCTGACCAGCAGAGAAGAAGCAGCCTTCTGACGGTGGGGTGCCATGGCTGGGCTTCCTTCCTGCAGATGAGATTCCTGAGCTTGCCTCGGGAGCTGGGGGAGGGCCTCCGCCTTCCCTGCACGCCCTGCCTGCGCAAACTGCCACGCAAACTGCCATGCAAACTGCTGCGCAAACTGCCACGCCACACCCTTCTGACGTGCCACACCCTGTTTGCCCACCCTGTTCGCTGCGCTCCTGGTCGCTCGCGCTCCCTAGGGTTTGCTCTTGTACTCAGGAGGGTCACGCCTCCGTCACCACTGACTCCGCCCCTGCTGAATCAGAGCTGCCCCCTCGTTAGGAGCTGACTCCTGCCTGCTCTGGGGGGGGTGGGGGTGGGGTGCCTTCTCCCTCCCTGCGCTTTTGACTTCGCGATACTGCCGCTGTGGGAAAGGGTTCCCTGGCGCGGTTGTCCACTCCGGAGCCCTTCGCCTCGGTGGCTTCGCTGAAATGGTGAATTAGCTGCACAGTTGACTCCCTTTCTTGACAATGGGAGTCATTTTCCATCTATGCATATTCTGTTGGAAAATACATTTTTGAATAGCTTCTCAACTCGACGCCCTTGTTTAAATTGTGAATTCCTTGCAGTTTTACCCACTGGTAGCAGCCTTTGATATTGATACAACTGTGACGCTGTGTTCTTGCTGAGTGTAATCTATGAAGATCCAAGTGAGACAAGGACTGAAGTATATAGCGCAGTAACTTTTAACTTTGGGTGAAGATGTTATTGACCTAAGTTGAAAGAAAATCTTCTTAATGTCTTCCTATGAGCCTTTTTTCTACATTTCAGTAATTGTTCAAGGTAGTGAACTAAAGCTTTACTGATAGCTAATTTAAGATCTGTATATTCCTGATTTGTACACAAAGCACTTTAAATGTTTCTCCTTTTTTTTTCTCCTTGAAGAAATGAAAATTTAGAAAGGGTTTTGCCCACAGAACATAAATCTTTGTGACTTCTGTTAACCCAAGTCCATTGCTATGTTTGTTGGCTTGTGTGATGATTATCAGTCTTACAAGAACAATCTGGTATTACTTAATACCTTTTGGTATTACTTAAACTGATTTTGCAATTTACCCAGTGACCTGATACTTTTCTGTCAGGTGAATGTCTTAGCCCCTGTATTATTAGCAGTATTTCCTTGCAAAGGACCTAGTTTTTTTGTAAAGGGTCATAATGGGTTGCATCTAAACACTTGTGTAACAGGTTTAAATAGGCCACAGTGTGTTACTGCTAAACTCAGGAACGCTTTTAATCTTTCATAAGTTGGAAATGTGTTTGAGAGTAGTTCTGGCCAATTTTATTGCCGCTTTCTTTTTTTTGTTTGTTTGTTAAGACAGAGCTCCTGTCAAAATGAGTGGTAGTCAAAGGTATCTTTTTTTCGGAAGGTGAAAAACTAGCGCAGATTTATGACTACTCTGAGCTCTTGAACCTTGAATATAAATAATGATTGAATGAAGAACGGAATGTAATTTCTAGTGAGATTCAGTTTACACGTTACATGACTGAGCTCTGTGCTGTGTCTTGTGCATGGTAGCTTCTGAAAGGCGACGAGCCACATTTGTGTCGTGACAATTAGGAGCAGATCTGGTAGATAATCTGTGTCTTGTGGTACAGTGCCTGTGAGTAAGTGAAAGTTCAGACAGCTGGGAGGAAAAATGGTTAAGGTGAACAACTGGAAGGTGTTTACTAAGCATTATTGTTGTAAAGAGTGAGAAGGAGGAAGACTTTTTTGTCTTCTGCGTGGAGAGAATTGCCAGAGGTTAGCAAGAAGGTACCGTGCTGTGAAGGGTTGTAAAGCTTGTAAAGCGTGGTACAGAATTTGCAGTGGGTGAGGAAGCGGTCGTTTTTTCTCTAAGATCCCTGAAGATGCAAGAATTGCTTACAGCATACCCATGACTAACAAGATGGACAATATTCTGAGAGGTCACATAATACTGCATTGGGTTTTCTTAGGAGGAAATAGTTAAATATAAAGCCCCAGCAATTTCTTCCAGTTGTTCTACTGCTCCTTCCTCCTCCACCAAAGTAAGAGTTTTTTTTGTAGCTCGCTTTGCAGCTTTATTTGTGCCTATTTCATGGAGTCAGATCCAGTGCTGAGGAAGTTTGCTTCAAAACAAAACAAAAAAACCCCAAATGAATCAGAAACATAATTGAAAAACCAAGCAAACAAAAAAACCTGATCCAAAAATCCAGTTGCAAGTTTAATTAGCTGAACACCAGATGGTGCTCTTGCCTGGCAGCTAGGAGAGAAGTATTTTGAGAGGCATCTTTTGTCCAGCTTAATAATTGGAAGGAAACAGAAATTTCCCATTAAGTTGTGTCTACCCAAGAGAACCATTTCACAAATGATGTCAGATGCTGTTGGCTGCTCAGCACCCTCAGCCATTGTCTAAATCAGATAACCTTGCCTGCAGGAACAGAACAATCGAGGTCAATGTTCATTTCTGAGATGGAAAGCTTGCGAAATATCAAGTTAACTCTGGTTTGTTTTAATGAGGCTAGAGTGTAGGTCATCCTTCTGACAGGAGCAAGATGCTAGGTTTTGACTGTTGCGGAAAGGAGCCAGTTTTCAGCTGTCAAACAGGACACAATTTAAAGTTTGCTTCTCTTCAAATTATACTTTTTCCAATTATGTGTTGCAAAATTAGTGTGTTTATAGTAGGCAATGGTTAGCGAGTGTTACTGGGAGCCATGTAAGTGCTGTGTGTGGATTTCATGGAGATAATTGGTGATACTCTAGAGTAAAAGATTTATCCTACTTCCTCAAATTTTTGCAAAGATGGGACTGATACGATCCCCGGGGAGAAGAGGGTCGTATTCTCTGGACGCTGCTTTGGACATACTTCTGTATGTGGCAGTACTATAGGGAGAAGGGAGGAGAAAAACGTGAAGAGCGAAGGTAGTAGGAGAATTCATGGTAGTAGGAAAAACAAACGGACAAGGTCAGAAAAGCCAATGGAAGACCAGCGACGCATAGGAGGTGGTGGGGCTGGCGTAGGGTAGATTGCCTCCTCTTGGTGACAGATGCCGGACGCATTCACCTTGTCGTTGGGAAACCTTGTCCCTAGGAAGGAACCAGCATCTGCAAGGAAGGCAAAGGGTACTTGTGATACATTTAAGGGAAATTTGAATCACGGTGGATAAGTAAAGTTTGTGGGGTGTTTAACACTTTTCCATGTATGCTTTCTCTCCAGTGAGGAACATGTGAGTAGTACTTCACTTTACAGAAGCCGTTGCGAATTAGTCCAGGTACTGCTGATCACAGCTGCCAAAGGAAGGTCTTTCGGGCTGCCAAACCGAGTTGGATCTTCTGAGGAACAATGGGCTTCTAATCCCCCAAATCAGAAACCCAGGGCCTTGGCCTGAGAGTTGGTGAAGAGAAAGATGAAGGCGTGATACCACATCTGATCTTTTAATGGCACTGCTTTCTTTCCTTTGCTGTCTTCATTTTCTTATGCTTTGCTTTTCTTGGCACTTTGTATTCTCTTTCTTCTTTGTCATTGTTTTGCTTTTCTCTTTGCCCTTTCGGTTTGGTTGATCTCTTCTATTCATCTGTTTCTCATCTTCCTGATTCCCTCTGTTTTGCTTTCTCTCCCCACCCCTACCCGATTGTGTACGTTAATCTCTTGTGTGGTTCCGTGTACAGTTCTATAGCATTGCTCATTTATGCAGCCATGTCATCTTTACTGGGTTTATTTTTTCAGTCCAGTTAACTTCATCTGTTTCTGTGAAGAACACAGCGTAGTCTGCAGGAGGGAATAAAGTTTGCCAAATATCAATGCTACTGACTGCAAAGTTGCTGTGTCTCTGTGAGCGATACTGATGCGGGATGCTCTTGCCCTTTCATGATCCCTTCCAGTGTTTATTCGGGCCTGCTGTGGGTTTAATCAGGAACTAACCTCTCTGAAAACCAACACAGCAAAAAGAAGTGTTTATTTTTCCAGCCAAGTTAATTCCCTAGAGTGATTCATGGTATGGCACTGCAAAACAATTCTGGCACAGTGAGGGCGGAATGATTTTTGGGGCGCAGCAGACTGTTGGGCGAAAAGGTGGGATTGCTTAAACTTGCTGTGCCATCCGAAAATGAATGTGAAACCGTGTGGTCAAAGCCGAGCTGGCTGCTGGGACTGTAATATTCTGCTTTTCTGGGCTGTTTGTCCTTCCTCTCGCAATGTTGATTTTCTTAATAGTTAAGCAGGTATTAAGAGGGACTATTAGGTGGGAGTAATTCTGTTCTGTGCATTCCCAAACCCTGATTATGCATCAGCCTTTAGTAATCAGAAAGGAGCTGATGGTGAATCCCTGCTCGCTGCCTGTGACTCCCCTGGAGCGAGCAATAGTAACAGCCAGAGCCAGTCTCTGGGATTTGGCAGGGAAAGCCACTGGGGCCTTGCACAGTTTGGGAGGGGTAGGAAATAAGTAATATTTGCATAAGTGATAGTAAAAGGAAAAGCTACCAGCAATTTAGTTTTAGGTTGCCTCATGCTTTTCACTGCACAAGGTGTATTGTGATCTCCTCTTTTGTAAAGCAGGTCATGGGTGCTAAGCAGGTAAAATCTGCTTGGGCTACAGAAGCATCCGCTCAGAAATTTCTGGTTTCAGCCTTTAGGAACTGCTTGGTGGTCTAAATTCACACTCCTGCACGTTCATTATTTTTCTTCATGGATCCTTATTTGTTGCACAGAACAGACTCATGGGAGCTGAATTAAAATCATGTAAAACCTCTGAAATCTGCCGCTTCCTACATTTCAAGTGGCTGACATCAATCTGAATAATATTTGGATATTGGAAAAATAAAATACAGCTTTTCTGGATGACCTTTTTAGTTATTGTTATGAACAAGAGCTGTGAGGTTTGCTTTTGGAGTCGTAGCTCTCGATTTAGGCAGACCTTTGTGTTTGGCTCTCTTACGAGTTGCTACCAAGAATTCAACCTCCTCCTTAGCGGTGGTATTAGTTACAATTCTTTCCTGATGGAAAACTTAAAACAGTTAACTGACACAGAACTTGCTGAAAATCATGTGCTGAATATTTACTGTTCCGCTTTGTTCCTTCCCTGGAGTTTTTAATGAGTCGGTGGTTCAAGAATAGTGTGCATGAGCCTTTAATGGAAAGACGTAAAAATGAGCAACTTTTATGTTGCCTTAATATGGTACATTTTTAAATTGGTACAATAAATTATATGCAGCTTTTTATTCTTTGATGTCTTTCCTCCAACTAGTTCATTAAAGTCAGCATTCCCACAGTATGGATTTACTGAATGGGCTGATTCTTCTGTTTTATATTCAACAGTAAAGAAGAAAGCTTTACTTGGAGGAAAAAGCTGTTGGGAAAGCTGCTCCCTTTTTTTTCCCCCTCCTCTTTTAGAGGGGGTAGTTGTCTGCTACGCTTTGGGTCTTATTCTTATCATAATAAGGATAGGTGTCATGATATGGGTATGTTTATAATTACGGTTTGTATGCAGAATGCTTTCTCTTGCCACGTTGAGACATTTCAACAGCAGTCACTGCCACTTTGACACCTCTTATATTGTGATGCTTTTAAAATAAAGGCATATAAAGCCACATTCTTCAAAGATGACTGCTGTCAGGAAGCAACTTTCACTGTCTTTTATTAATTATGGTTTTGCTGAGGTCTGTGGGACTGATTTGTTAGTAAATTTAAAATAAGGCAACTCAATTCAACCCCTCTAAAATAACTCCACTGATTTTCTTTTTTCCTTCCCCTTCTTTTTGGAAGTAATGTGGTGGGGTTTTTTTTTTGTTTTTTTTTTTTTTTTTACAATACATGCCAGAATAGCTGACCGAAGAATCCAGCTATGGTGGTATGAAGCCAAAAATGAAAATCTGCAGTCAATGAAAACTATGGATTTTTTTTTGAGCAATACACTGCTTAGTTTCCCATTCTTCCCCACCTCTACTGAAAAGATGTTTTCTTACAGAAAACTAACTTGCTGATGAAGAAACTCCTTGTACTATGATCAGTGACTACACATACAAAGTGATTAAATCCCAACAAAATAAAAACAATTGACGAGATCAATCAGTAAATGATAGAAAAGCAATTTTAGCAAGACAAAACAGCATTTCTATTGTCTAAATCCTGTTTCAGTGTTATGTTTTTCTTGATCAGTAATCATTGCCTATACATATGATAGGTAACTGATAACTTTCACTCTCTTGTGAGATATAAAGAGGCAGTTTTAGCTTGTGTTAGTGTTCCTGTATCTGTGGGTGGGTGTGTGTGCATCGTGTTCCCAAGTGCCATTTATGTGATAGTACAGGTTTGGGGGAACTGAGCTTTTGCATCGGGAAAAGGAAGTGACCTAGTATCAGAGGGGCAAGATTTGAACTTGCAAGTTTGAACTCAATTTTGATTTCTTCTTTCCCTTTCCTAGTACGGAGTCCTTATTGTGTGACTTAGGTGCAGGGGTTGTGCTGTCCTTTCTCCTGCATAAGGGGATTACCCTTGGTTACCCTTAACTTCTACCGCTGATGTGTGATACCTGCTGTCACACAGATGCTTCCTGTGTGTAGACGGGTTTGTCGTGACAATTTGTATGCGAAATATTCTTACTGCTTGCCATGTTGAGATGTTACAAGACAATAATCACTGACACTGTAAAACCTCTCATGATTTGATTTCATTTTAAAATAAAACAAGATAAAAAATTTTTTTTAAAGAAGTCTGTGCTGTCAGGAAGCAAATTTCCCTGTTAATTACAGTTTTGCTGAAGTCTGTAGGCCTATCCTGTACAGAAAAATACCAAATAAAATAATTTATTGCTTTTATAAAGGACTTTGAAAATACTGGCCACAGGATGAGACAGGAATTCCTGTGAAGCCTGGAATTTTTTCCTAAAGCATGTGGGAAGCAATCCTGCACCTCACATGTTTGGATCTAAATGAGCCGGTCAAGTCTGTGTGGTTAAGTGTACTTGTCTCTGAATCCTTAGTGGTTTCCCCCTGTGCTCACAACTTATTTGAATGCCCATACCAGGTGATACCTTTTGCTTATGCCTCGGAAAATTGTAGAACTGGTAAATGTGACTGGAACACCACTTTCCCAAAACCAAATGATTTAGTTCAGGTAGTGCCAGCTGAAATACAGGATTACATGTACAAACTCGCCCAGGTCACTGTGATCGTTATATTAAAGATCCGTGGCCTGAAGCTGGTGTTTGCTGCCGTGTGCACGTGAACTTCTTCCGGAGTGGTGTCTGCTCCTTGGCAGGGCTTACTGGGTGTTACTGGGGTTCCGGGTTTTCTCCTGGTGATGCTCAGCAGTGCCATCAAGCAGCAGGAAGGGTTTGCTGACCTTGCTGCTTGTTTACTGCTAGAAGCTGATAATCTTGCTGAGAATGGACTAACAGTTCTCAGAGGCCAGGGGATGTTTTACTCCTCCATCCCTAATGAATCTCTCTTCTATTTTTAGGTGTTCTAGAAAATACTGTCTTTCAGAAGCTTCTCGGTTCTGAAAAAGTGTAATTTTTATTTTCCCAGTTCTTGGTAAATAAAATCACAGAGTAGAAAAATGTGTGGGATGTTTTCCTTTTCTTTTCTGAAAGGTTGTTTTCTCCTGGGTCCTCCCCTAAGTACTTTGTTACAATTAAGTGTGGTGTGTTGAAGGGGATCAATTTAAATGCATTTTAGACTTTTTTTGTCCCAAATAGTGAGCTCATAAAATATTTATCTGTGTATACGCATACATTTGGCAACAAGGCAGTCTGTATTCCTCAGGTGACCGTTTTCCAAGAGAACTGGAGCTTTTATTTGTGATCAGTGCAGTGACAGAGCTTCACTCTATCAGTACTTGCTCTGGTTGTTAGTGCTGAAAAAGAGTTTGAATAGTAGCAGTGCTGCTCTGCGGACTAATGAAAGGACGGATGTTTTAGTGTTGGATTTCCATTCTTATATTCGGTCATTAACCAAATGTCATCTCCACAGGGACTGTAGAGCAAAGACAGTACCATAGCTGGTTGTAGCGTTTCTTTTATGCCACCTTGTGAATCTTGGCTCTGGCATTTTCTGCCGAACTGTTAATATAAAGTTATCTCCTGTCTTTGTTTTGGTAGGAAAAAGAACGACTCAAGTGTTAAAAGCTTTGCTGAAGATCTGAAGGTCTTGCTTGAGTTGCCACTGTTTTTGATCCTGACAACTTGTAGAAATCGGGCAACTCTGTGGAATTTGGAGGGCTTTGTGTTGTTTTTTTTAATAATTCAAAGGGAAGGAAAAAATCCCCTGTAAGAATGCTATACTTTAAAACCTAACTACTTAGAAATTAGGGAAAATGAACAATAATTAAAAGCTGAATGTCTACTTTGATGGTTTAAATCCTGGAGCAACTGCAATAATCACTCGGTCTGTATTACAGAAGTCCCCAGCATCTTTGGATAGTGGGAGGTGGGTCACGGTGTGTTAGATTACAATTAGTCAGCACCTGAGAACTCTCTGCTGAGTTGGTGTCCATTATAATATTCACCCTGCCTGTCAGCTCTTCGGAAGGAACACATCCTGATGACAAGCAGCCAGCTGGAGAAATTTAGAAGCTTTTTTTATAAAAAGAGTGCAAAAAGTCCTTGTTTCACATAGACCTAGAAAACGGCGTTGTCTGTAGTTGCTGGCAGGGTGTTCTAGCTTTATGCCATTTGTTTTGAATTACTCTGCAGGTTTTTAGTGCTGAAACAGGAGACCGTCTTTGGGACCAAGTCTAGTGTTTTTCAAGTATATATGAAAGTGTAAGTTTGTTCTTTCTGAAACTTATGTTTCAAAGCCGTTTATAAGAGAGGAACTAGTGCTGATATTTGATATCAAAAAAACCCAGTCTGCATAATCTAAAGTTGTCTTAGGGTATTCAGCTGTAGGGGAAGAGCTGTCTGCTCACTACACAGTAAATTGGTCTGATGTACAGGAGAACTTGTAGGCATCTTAAAACTTAATTTTTTTGATGTCGCTATCTTGAAACATTTCCTATTGAAAACTTTTGAAATAATTCTTTTGGCTGCTGTTTCTGCCAGTATCCTTACCTCCTCCTCTAGTCCTCAGGAGTTTGGGCGCAGCTCAGACAAACTCAATGGCTCCCGAGAGCTCGGCTCCACATGGGTTTTCAGCGGTAGAGCTGGTTTAGCACAGCACCACAGTTAATCTCTGGTTGATACAGCAGTTCTTAGGACTGTGCTGTAAGCTGGATTACCATTGAAATTTAAATACAGAAAGAAGGGGGACTGTTTCCCCCACCACTGCCTTTTAGAAGGTCACTGGTTGCTGAGATGGGGTTGAGCAGGTGGGACAGAGAGAGTGCGTGCAGTACCGTGCCCTTTTTGTCTTCAGTCTCTGATGTTTTCATATGAATCAGGTTACTCAACAGAAAACTTAATGCTTCGGAAGCAACATTGACTTTGGCAATCTAATTATGGTAGTATTAAGTTTTGCAAAATTTTTATATGAAAGGAGTGGTTGAACGGAGGCCATACCACTGACTTCTATAGGCTTAGTTACTATTCAGTTTTCATTATGTTGCGACTTTTCTATTTATTCTGAGGATGGTGATTTACATCCCTTTAATTACAAGGATGTAGCTGAAATTGTTCAGCCTATATTACGTACTATGTTATGTCTGCAAGCATTGAACTGGGCTTTTTTTTGACTGGCTTTTTATTTGGGGAACTTGAGCAGGACTGCCATTCCTGTAGGTCAGACTGTGCGTGAATTGAGGCCGTATAGAGGCTGTACAGTCTTCTCCAATATCCTGAGCAGTAGGGCCTGTTGTGATAGGACAAGGGGAAATGGTTTTAATCTAAAAGGGGAGATTCAGACTACATATAAGGAAGAAATTTTTTACGATGCGAGTGGTGAATCACTGGTGCAGGTTGCTCTTTAGGTGTTAATATTGGGACACCTTCATATTGCTTAATGTGGCATTAGACACAATATCTGATTATTATTTGTTTCCCCCCCCCCCCCATATGTTAAGGAAAAATATACTTCCCATGTATTCTTCTGTTTTGCTTTCAAGGATCGGTTACTCTGTGCTGGTAGGTTTGTAGTGATAGGAGCATACAAATGTCTTTTTGTGTGTTTGATGCAGCTGGTGTTTGCTTTCAGTGATTGTTAGCAGGTTCTGCTGTAGTGCTTTATTGTTCTTTTCAGCTGATGGCTTTCACTGAGGCATACTGACAGGCAATTAATGAAGTTATGAAAAATGTGATGTATCTGATGTGATTGTTGCATTAATATAATAACATTAGTTAGAGGGAAGTAGAGGTTAGCTGGAGGTTAAATGTCAGGTTGAGGATTCTTTAATTTATGCTATTTGAAAAGATGTTATTTCATATGATAGTGCTTGTAAAAAAACAAGTTCTTTCTGTGGGCTGCCCTTCTATGTGTATTTTCAGTGGCATCCAGCTAAGCATGGCATCATTGAAGCTACGAAGGTAGTGGTAATATGAATAATGTAGTGACATCGTTTTGCTGTGACAAACAAGTCACTTATGAATAGTAGTTCCCTGTTTTATTGTCACTGTACTTCAGATGCACGTTGTAGTGCTTGATGCTGGGATGAGCGAGCACTGGAATGGGCTGCCCAGAGAGGTTGTGGGGATACTCAAAAGCCACCTGGACGTAGTCCTGGGCAACTGGCTGTAGGTGGGCCTTCTTCAGCAGGGAGCTTGGACAAGATGTTCTCCAGAGGTCCCTGCTCAGCTCAACCACAGCTTCCGGGATATCTACATCAACCAGCTAATGGATTAGTAAAATTAAGTGTTTCATAGAAAAATTTTACTACTGTTTTCTAATGAATTTTCGCTTCAAGTGCAGGAACCCAATTGCTTGTGTAACCATTTTTGTTTTCTTTTCCCCCCTCCCCTAGTGCTGACTTAAAGCTCTTGGAAGAAGCCACAATCTCAGTCTGCAAGTCTTTAGGTGAGGAGTTGTGACATCTTAACTCTTTTCCGTGTGCTTGATCAGAATAATTAAGAAACAGCATTCATTTACACATCCATGTCTTCAGTATACTTAATTCTACTTGGCTGTGTTCCACTAGTGAGATTAGTGTAAAGAGTGTGTTTATATATATCGCAAACTTTTAGAAACTTCCATCGTGAACTGTTTTGTGGAACTTCAAATGACTGGAAGGTTTAAAACAAATAACTCCATCCCTCCTACCTCTTTTTCTCTGTGCCCTCTAAGCTGATCAATGAGGGGAAAGAATTAATCAGATGACAAAAGGAAGGGATCATATAAATGCAATCAATGATGTTGCAAGAAGGGAAAAGCGAGTTGTGAAAACCTGCCCAGTTTTCTGACAGGAGGCTGTTGTGCTGTAGACAAGTCTTGGAAAGGAAGCAGCGTGAGCTCCACATTTGGGATATTTGAAATCTAGGATGAAAAGTATGTTTGGAGAACAATTACAGAGTAGCAAGGCATGTGCTGGAAAATCTTAAAAGAAGAACAGCAGCTGTACAGAAAAACAGACATACTGTGAAATATTTAAGATACTGAAATTTGGTTTCATTCTATATATTGTTGGAACTAAATAACGTCAACTTACGTGTGCAATATAATCGTATCTTATTTTTCCTCATCTAGTTGAGAAGAATCCTCGAACAGGAAACCTTGGGTCGTTGATTAAAGTTTTTCTTTCTAGAACCAAAGAGTTAAAAATTTCAGCAGAATGTCAAAAGTAAGTACCCAGGAAAGAGCTGCGTGTGCCATTTCACTTTTGAAATGTTCCTTTTGCCGCTAGCTAGAGTTTTTTACTTTGCTAGTTAACATAATCACAGACCAAGACTTGGAATTCTCTTAAATTGTTGTTTGAAACAGAACAAGTGTCTAGTACTTTTCCAAACACAGAAGAGTAAGTGTAATAGGTAAATAGATTGCTGGGGAAAAAGACACGTTTGTGTTCATCCTGTGTGTTAGGTAAGCAGGTTTGTGTACGAATGATGTAACTTCTGGTTACTACTGGTTTGGAACTGTTTAAAAATCACCTGACCTTTTTAGCTAAATCTTAATGTATGAACCAGTATTTTATCTTGGAAATATTTTAAATTGGATTGGATTTGAACACAACCTTCTATATAAAGGCATTGCTTACAAATCATATCGTGCAACTACTGTTGGTTTTGCTTGCCCCTTTCAGCAGTAGCAAGAATGCCAAGAGGTTACGTGCACAGCACTGTGTAGTTTTTGTGGGAAGCTTTCTGTAATTGTTCCCCTGCACCAGTAAGACAGATGTCCAACTCTCATCACATCTGGGGCTTCAATAAGGAAAGTTTTCTTTTTAATGCCCCCCTGCTTTCACTCCCCTCAACCTTTTTGCTTATAGCTGAAGGAAGAAGTTATTCCTCCTGGATAGCTGCTGCTGCTTTCATCCAAAAATACCTTGAAACTGTAGCTTCAAGCAAGAGCTTGACTGAATTCTATTGTATGGGCTTCCCAGCAGCTGCTTACTGGGACTCAAGAAAACATAATGAAGCTATATTCCCCTTTCATTCAGAAAGCTTGGACAATACCTCTGTGTTGCATAGAAAGATCTTGCTATGTTGTGCTCCTGAAGTCCATAAATGCCTGTGGTCATCTGAAGGCTGTTTTTCTGGGAAAAGTGCTAAGGTTCAGGGAGCCAGAGTAGCTTTCATATCCACAACTGTTGGAAATTTTTTAATATCTGGGTGGCTTGAGTCTGTAGTATCTAGAAAGCTTTAGAAGTACACTGAGCCATCTGGTGAGCTCTTCTGGCAATTGTGGTGTTTTTACCAATACAAATGTAATTAGGAGTCAGATTGTAATCTCTTGGGGGAAGAAAAAAAATACATCTTTGAAATACATTTCCAGTTTGTTTGCTGAAGCATCGACTGAAGACACCCTGCTCGAGCACCTTGGCTTTTCCTTGCTTCAGCTGTGGGAACTACTTTGTCTGCTCTGGCGTATATTTTCTTGTGGTTTTTGATGGATGTTCGCAGGTTAAGCATTACTGATTCGTGTTTCTTTCTGCTTCTTTTCTAGTCACTTCTTCATCTGGCAGGCTCACAATGCACTGTTTATTATTTGCTGTTTGCTGAAAGTGTTCATCAGTTGAATGTCGGAAGAGGAGCTGCAGCTTCATTTTGCATATGAAGAGCAAGCACCAGGCTCGTATGGTAGGTAGTGAAACTAGCTAGTGCTCACGAAACAGATGTCCTGGAAGAAATTGAAAAGTTCTGGTGTTTGTAGGTGTGGCGCTTAGGGACATGGTTTAGTGGTGAACTTGGTAGTGTTGGGTTAATGGTTGGACTTGATGATCTTAAAGGTCTTTTCCAACCGAAATAATTCTACAATTCTATGTTTTGTTTAGACGAAGAATCCCAAACTTTGCTTTAAAACTGGAAATGAAGTACCAGTGAGGTCACATACAAGAAGTTTACTGTTCAGGACAACCTGTGAAAGTGTGTAGTCAGTCGTAAAACAGACTGACTTCTTTTGAGGTCTGAAGTAGTTTGGTGTAAACCATCTTCCTTTGTGTCATACGTATGAAAGGGAACATCTTCAAAATGTGCTGAGAGCTTTTAGTAATGTGTTGACTGTCATCTGCTAGAATGAAATGTTTGTGAACAAGCTGTTGGCACATTCAGGGTTCTCATAGAAAAACAGACCTCTTCTAGAGCAGGGGTTGTTTGGCTTTTTCTTTAAAGTTTTGTATTAAACTTAAAATGGTCATTTATTCACGAACTTCATTTGGCATTTTTTTGAACAGTTGTTCAGAAGCGATGGCGTAGACCTTTCCTTAGCTTTCATACAGTTTGAAAGGTGGTAATGGTCCTCTTCAGAAGCACAGCGTAGAATTGGGGTGAAGCTGACCACATACAACTGTAGGAATGGTGGTGTTCCAGTTATTTAGTGTTTCTTTTCACATACGTTTCATAAACCACCAGCAGCCTGGGAGCGGGATTAATGCAATTTTTAGGAATCTAGTGAGGGAAGATAACAGTACTGTGGTTAGAACTGATTCATTAAGAAAGCAACTGCTAAAATGTAATTCGTGGGCAGTAGTTTATACAAGAGTACAGGAAAAGTCAAAGAATTTAGGCAGAATGTTCAAAAATAAGTGCATCTCTAGGAAATGGAGCATGTATTACACAAGACGAAAGATGGCAGGGAAGGTGCTCAAATAATCTAGCTGTTCTTTGTGCTGTCCCGTCCTTCTTTTGAATATGAATAATGTGAATTACAGCAAAAAAGAAAAACGTAACACCGTCTGCCCCAAATCTTTGTGTAGCGCCGCATCGAGATGCTCTTACAGAACACGTGATGGATGATGCTGGCACAGGAGCCTTGATTTCCTTTGCTGTATTGTAAAGATAACTGTTGAGTTCGTAATTGCAGGTTGTTTATTGAATAAAGCTGAAAAAGGCCTGGCAAAAAGGACTGGTATCGGAACGCTACAACAGTGCGGGTGAATTGTGGAAGAACAACCGAAAGGATGTGGCTGGATTTCCCTCAACAGTCAGTCCAGCAAGGACACGCGTCGAGAATGCCTGAGAGCTTGTTGAGTGCTGAAAACAGTTCGTTAGAATCTGTTTAACTCCTTGGGGCCTGCCGTTGCTCTGGGGAAGTCAGACTTCTGGTGCCAAAAGATTAAGTGCTACATGTTGAAATGGTTTAATGTATTTAAACGGTGATGAGTAATCTCCGAGAATGAAGTCAGCCAACCAATGCGTTAGAAAGTAGCACCTGCTGCTAAGCCGCTATCACTGCGGGCTGCCTGTGGGTTTATACTTGGCTTAAAAAAACACCCACCTCTGGCGTTACGCAGTAAAACGGATGGAAAAGCTGAGACGCTTTGTTAGCTTGGACCCCTGCGATCTTTATTCCTTATGCTGGGAGTTCTCGCAGCGTGGTATGGAAAGTGATTCTTGTCACTGGGGTAGATCCGTGTTTATCCATGTCTAGTAGCACTTGACTGTAATTCACAGTGACATTTATTAGCGATAATTTTGTGCATATTGATGGCAAATGTACTTAGTTATCTTTGAGCAGATTGTTCGCTGGATATTCTTGATTAGGAAAGTAATTGCATGTGGTCTGCTGGCGAGAGGAGGGGATGGAGGCAGGAAGAGAGCTCCTCCTCGGCTCTCCCTGTGCAGCCCTGCCTCGAGTCCACTGCTGCTTTCGGCTCGGATTTCTGACTGGAGATGGCTCTTGGGACCCTCAGGGGGCTGGGGTTCGTAACGTGCTGTGTTTCCATAGCCATTGGTTTTTACTCCTAACCAATCTTCACACAGGATTTTCAAAATCTATGTAGAGTATGGTAATAAAGCGAATGGCTTCCTATAGCTTTTATACTTAGCTATAGAACGTGAAGTATCGTTAATGGAGCGTAATAAACCGCTGTTGTGTTAGGACCTATTAAAGTGAGCAGAAAAAAATGAAGCGGCTTTTTGTTTGTATTTCCATAATGAAGTCAATTAGCTTTCTTGAATATATTTTTTTCTTAAATTCTTCGGAAGCTAGAGCATGCCTTGTTATTGTGAAGTTTACACAAATTCATTACAGTTGTGCATACTTAATACTATCTTTGGTGAGCATGCTTTTTAAAAATTCAAGTTCTTCTTAGTTGTCTTTGCTGTCTTTTCATTTCGCAGCACTTGATATTATTTTACTATTTTTCAATTGTGAGCGTGATAAAACCAAACTTATACAAGGAATTATAGTATTAGTTATAGACTGTAAATAAAATACGTATATAGATAAAGGCCTTAAAATGGTGCCTGAATTTTGAAATATTGTTTGCTTATTTTTATCATAAATAGCTGGTGAGTAGTTACTGTAAAGAACAGTACAACCAACAGTGCAAAGAACCTCTCTCTCCCCTGATCTGTTTACGTATGCCTTGCCCAATCTAAAAGGTAACCGTTCTTTTCACGATCATCTTTAAACTCTTTTGGAAATGAGTGTGTGGTGATGTTTGTTTCCCTGTTTAAACTATGAGCGTAATTTTTTTTTTTTTACTATATTTTCCCCTTCTAGTCAGAGAATATATCCTAGTACCATGTTCTCTGAGTTTAAATATAGCGCCTGGGAACTCGAAGTGCGTAACTGCAATGTCAGCACGTCGGGCTGCTCACACCGCAGTCGGTCAGAGCATCAGCACCCACGGTGCTGTATTTGCTGTGTCAGGCAGAGACGTGTAGTGTATGGTAGCAGTGATGCACGGAGAACATCCTTGTCGCTGGCTGCTCAGCAATACGTCTTGTGTTTTGATAGGTTATACAGGACATAACCCTCATTTTTTGGTTAGTATTTTGTTATAACTGTCTTAACTGGAAGAATTCTCCTCCCAGATTTTGCAATTCATATGCTTTCACTTTTTCTGAATGTCCAACTTGTGCTTTTCCCTGCTAGACTCTGTTTTAAGCTCAGAAGCAAGCTGTGCAACTGTGCTTTGTGTCGTGAAATGTGATTATCGAGGTTTTTCATTGTACGGTGCATGGGTATGTTGTAGCCTACCATTAGAAAGTTGTGGATGAATTGCATAGGATCAAGTCCCAGCTGCGACACTGTTTATTGATTTCCTTCCAGAAGAGTCAGACCAGTAACAGAAACTTGCTCCTTTTGGCGGTTTTCAGATGATTCTTCAGCCCAGGAAGGGCAACCTTTGTCTCTTCACCCATAATTGGGAATTTGCATACAGCTTTAGAGGATATTGCACAATCTTGATTATAGGAAAGTCCTTATAGAGACTTTAACCATATTCTTTAAGATTCAGCTAGAAAATCCCCCTATTAATAATCCCGAAACTGGACTCGGCATATGCTGATCCGAAGCTGGACTTAGTCTTGCTAACACATTTGTCTTTCAGTGATGCTTCCACCGCCTGTATCCCATAATTTCTGTGCGGTCTTTACCTGTGTTGTGATTCGGAGGTGTAAGAGAGCATAGGCTGTGCATTGTATTCTAAATCAAACTGTCAATTGATTCCACCTATTCCCTGACCTATAGTAGGAAACTTGATTCATTCTCTGTAGAGACGTTTTTATCACAAGGCTGCGAAGGACTGTATTTGGTGTATTATAGCAAAGAAGAGGGTAGAGGGGAGGGAATAAATAACAATGCGTTTACTGCAACCCTGAAATGATTTCGTGGGTGTTCAGCTGTCATGTGAAGGAAATGAGGGATGGCAGTTAGTTTATGTACTCGTTATTAGCACTCTTCGGGGAAAGATGGGAGCTTTTGAGAGTCCTCAGAGCTGAAGATCAAACCACAAAACCCAAAGAAGCTTTAAGCCTGCTGGTTGTGTAATTAATTGAACGGCTGAGGCTTGAGGTACTGTTTTACAAGTAGTGAATTACTTTGTTACTGATGTCCAGGTTCTACCCTGTCTGTAGGAGCAACAGGGCGGAAAACCAAGTAGGATCTAAGGTGAGGCTATAGAATCATAGAATCATAGAATGGTCAGGGTTGGAAGGGACCTTCAAGATCATCTGGTTCCAACCCCCCTGCCATCAGCAGGGACATCTTCCACCAGACCAGGGTGCTCAGAGCTCCATCCAACCTGGCCTTGAACACTGCCAGGGAGGGGGCAGCCACAGCTTCTCTGGGCAACCTGGGCCAGGGCCTCACCACCCTCATGGGGAAGAATTGCTTCCTAATCTCTAATCTAAATCTGCCCTCTTTTAGTTTAGAGCCGTTCCCCCTTGTCCTATCACTACACACCCTTGTGAAAAGTCCCTCTCCACCCTTCCTGTAGGTCCCCTTCAGGTACTGGCAGGCTGCTCTAAGGTCACCCCGGAGCCTTCTCTTCTCCAGGCTGAACAGCCCCAGCTCCCTCAGCCTGTCCTCGTAGGAAAGGTGCTCCAGCCCTCGGATCATCTTCGTGGCCCTCCTCTGGACCCGCTCCAACACATCCATGTCCTTCTTGTCTTGGGGGCTCCAGAGCTGGACGCAGGACTCCAGGTGGGGTCTCACGAGAGCGGAGTAAAGGGGCAGAATCCCCTCCCTCGACCTGCTGGCCATGCTTCTCTTGATGCAGCCCAGGACATGGTTGGCTTTCTGGGCTGCCAGTGCACATTGCTGGCTCATGTTGAGCTTCTCATCCACCAGTACCCCCAAGTCCTTCTCCTCAGGGCTGCTCTCGAGCCACTCTCCGCCCAGCCTGTACTTGTGTTTGGGATTGCCTGAATATCTTTGTAACATTAGGCATGTCCAGTTGCTGCAGCAGCTTGGATCAGGTCGTGACAGTGTAGTAGTTAGGTTCCTGAGAAGAAAGACTGATTACTCTCTGTGTTAGACCCTGTATCATGGCCAAGGATGGAGCTGGGCTGGTTTTACTGGAAGTGGAGTCTCCTGGCATGTGTACTTTCCTCTGGATAAGCTGTTTTGCCTGCGTAGTGTCTGCTAATCCAGTGTCTGTGGCGTCCGTAGCTTTGAAAATGCTAAATACAAAACCTTATTTTTTTATGTAACAAACCAAACACACCACCCAAACGGAACAAACTCCACCAAAAAGCCCAAAACCCCACAATGCAAGGAATCCACGTGTTTGAGGACTTAAATATGGCTGATGAAAAATGGTGCTGCTGCGTAAGTGGACTTTTTAAGAACCGTGTGTGTTTGCAGTTTCTCTGCAGCGTGATAGAGTGTAGAAGATGCACCTAGGATTCCTCTCTCTGCAAGTCTGCTCGAATCTTATCTGGACAGATTCACCCTTTACTTTTTTTCCCCAAGGTTTTACACGTGTCTTTGACCCAAGTATGTGATCTGTTAATGTGAACGAGTATTGTGTTTATTGTCTTTATCCTGCTATTGAAAAAGGCATTGTTGATGAAAACACATAGCATTCCATGTTTATAGCTCACTCTCACGTTATAGATTTGGCATGCATCCGCCTCATTGTCTGGGCAAGACGAGAATTAAACAAGAATGCGTGTGCCCCGATGGGGAAAAGGATACATTAATTATTGTAGCTGAATGACATCGATTACAGCAATTAAGCTTTTTTTAAAAAAAGAAGAAAACTAGTTTGAGCACAGAGCAGGAGAGACTAACATCTTGCATGCTATATGATTGTGCGAACCCAATACTTTCTTGCTTTATTTTGAACAGAGCGTGGGGGAAAAGCCCTCTTTCATATTCAAATAATGCAATTCGAATGAGTTGTGTATATGGCGTGGTGGAAGAAACAATATTAAAATGCACTCTCTTCTCTTTTTTTATCCTTTTTTCCCTCTCCTCCTCCCTTTCCTCAACTGTGAAGAGAAAAAATTTGGTCCATTTTGGGAACTAAGAGCAGTCTTGCTACATAAGTACTTTCAGAAAACTTTAGGCAGTTGTCACGTTCAGGTTACTTTAGAATACATTGTCGGGGCTTTATCACTGGCTGTGCTTTCTGTCCAAGGTTAAATACTCCTAGCAGTTCTGGGTTTTTACTAACAGGAGCTACATTGTGTTACTCATGGGGGATGCTATATAAAGGAAACCATGTTTCCGTGATAAAAAAAACTGATTTCCTTTAGAACATGCAGTTCACTAGGTGACAATTTTTAATGTGTTTTTAATAAACCAGTTGTGGAAAGAAACAATTTTGCTTTATTGTGAGTATTCCCTCTGGTGTGCTGCTTAATATTGAGCCCTGGATTTAAGAACAACCTTGGGTTAAACAGAGTGACACCGCCATAACCTGGCTATAATGTTGTGTTTAATGCAGGATGTATTTATTTGGAAATACAAAATAAACCAATCATTTGGGTAATCATTGTGCTGCAATGCTGTAAAGCCTGTCGTGTAACGTAGAGGGAAACGCTATGCCTGCTCTTAGGCCATTCGGCACAATAAGCCCCCACACTTCTTTGTGCTGGAGTTTTCTCTTTATAATTTTATTTTGAAAGCAGAAAAAGTCCTGATGAGCCAAGAGATTTATCTTCTATTTTATTTAGCATTATATGACAACTTCAAATTGTTTATTAAGCTTTTTCCTCAGTAAGTCTTGCAAGTCTTTTGTTACAGTTGCTGTTAAAAATTGCAGTGCTAATGTAAAATACTACTTTATTGCTTAGAATAGTTGTCTTTCAAAAATCATTTTAAGCGTCCTGTGCGTTTTGTCACATTGTGTATGAGTAGAGAATAATTTCTGCTCACTTAAAACGCACTTTGGAAATTTGTGAATCCTTACTTGTCACGGAAATGTGTAAAACCTCTTCAATAAATAAATGTATTTGTGAACAAATAGTGTGTAGATTTGATTGCTAAAGAGCAGCAGTGATGTGTGTGGTAGGCTGCATTCATCTGACAGATCACAATTTAGAATATTGTTCACTGTATGGTAGACAACTGAAATTATGTTTTCTGTCTGCTTATTCTTTGGGATTAAAGGAGTGGGAAAATACGCGAAGTGCAGGGAATTTTGAGAGGAGACCTGAACTGTGGACCAGTGAGAAGTCGCTAGTGATCAGTTCAACTGTTAGCAATAACACCATTTAATATGAACTTAGCAATTAGTAAAGTAAGGCTGATGTGCTTAATATTAAGCACACTTCCTACAATACCAGCATCTCATTGAATTTATCCAGTTGTTATATGTTTTATATACAAAAGGCGTAGCATTGTTTTCTCTGGTGATAATCTCAAGTGCTTTCCATTTCAGGATAGAATGCCATCTTCTTAAATGGGTAGAGTATATCTTCTGGTGTTTGTCCCTTAATTTAAATATTGATTGTCTGGATCTCTGTGTTTAAATCTTTGCTTTCTTTTGGTATTTGAAAATCCAGAAAACCTTTGGTGTGCTTCTTTTCAGGAGCAGAGTGTGAAGACCTCATAGAAGAGTTGCTGTGTTGCCTCATCCAGCTCATTGTGGAAATTCCCCTCTTGTAAGTTGGCTTTTTTCTTTTTTTGTTTTCCAGCCTCCTTGTATAAACCGAGCATTGGAGAGAATATAAAACTTAGAGAGATGGGGTTAGAAGGTTTAAATACTCGTATTTGAATGCTCCATGTGATGGTGCAGTACTGATAACGATAACCTGCTGCCGGTACCAGCCCTGAATATGCTGTTGGAAGAAGTACGTGATCAGCATCTCGCACCCAGTTCAAACCATCAACAAAAGTTATCCTGTTCTATTTTGTAGGAGTTTTTGCCATTTGTTTCAAGTGCCTCTGTCAGCACGCAGACAGATCCTGCTGAGTTTTGCCTAGAAATGGTTGTGCTAATTGTGCAGGGAAAGGTATGTTGGGGGTGTCGCTTCATCCCTGGGGGTTGCAGCAAGGTGCAAGCAGAAGTTCTGCTTCTGCAGTTGTGTGGGTTTTTGAACTGCACGTGCATTAAAATAAGTCATTGCTTAATACTAATTTCTTAAATACCGATGAATTGATGTCTGAAGAAGAGAGAAGAGATGAGAAATGACCAAGTGGAATGTTTCTGTAGATCTCCAGGTTTGTTTGTGTGGCTTTTTTGATGCATCCACTGTACCTGAGATATGTTGATTCCACATCCCGTTGGGATATGTGCCATGAAACAGACTTCAGTATTACATGAAGGACAACTTACTTTGGAAATTAAAGTGATTTTCCACACCTGTTCTGAATAAGTTTTAAATTCTTTTTTCCCAAGAGAAGCTTTACCAAATACAGTGTTAGCAGTATCTTTTCTGTTAAAGTGCCTACAGTGCAGTGCCCAAATTAAAGCATCACAGCTTTGGAAGAGTTTCAGATTACAGAATCACAGAATCATAGAATAGTAGGGGTTGGAAGGGACCTCTGTGGGTCATCTAGTCCAACCCCCCTGCCGAAGCAGGGTCACCTACAGCAAATTATTATCTATTACAGTGTGGTGTATAGCGCTGCTGCTGATTCGGTTTTTGTACTTTGGATTGTTCTTTCGGTTGGAAAGCTGACAAAGATGCAATAGTTTTTGAAACATTGCTCTCGTTAAATACAACCCTGTCAACATGACGTGAGGGTTTGGGTAGGTACCGTGTAGTGAATTAGTGATATGATTTAGTGTCATGCTGCAAAGCTTGTCCGGGCTTCCTGGAAGAGATACGCTTTTTGTTTGGAGCAGATTAGAGGAAGCACAAAGGGGTGAAGGGACTACGGTATATGGGCAAGTTCATAAATACTGTAGGGTTTTATTTTTCTTTCTTGGAAGTCCCGGTGTGCGTGTGGAGTCCAATATCGTTTATTCTGTCTTTCTGGCAGAAAAAGTTTTGCAGGCACGATTGGTCTTAACCCTTTTCAACAGCTGAGCCTGTCAGCATCTGTATTTCTGTGTGAATGTGGCTGCTGGGACTGGAAGTGGCTGTTGAAAGCACTTACTTTACTATATGATACAATAATGCCTTATTAAAAAAGAAGTTATGAAGCCTGTCTGTAATCTTTAATGTTCAGCTATATTGAAAACATGCTCACTTTTCATAAGAGATAGATGTGGAGGGTTGTGGTTTTTTTTTTTGTCAAAGAAGTTTTCTTGGCTACATTTTTCCTGAAATAGCAAGCTACTGAATGGTTAGTAAGATACTAACACTTACGAAAGTGTAGATTATTGTCTTGTTTACCAGTATAATATGTTTAACTGTGATAATGCCTTTACTAACAATTTTATGCCCATGTCATGGAAGGGGAAATAGGGTAGGGGAGAGGAGATACGGAAAAACTTCCTTTCTCTAGTACAAAATCCAACTCTCTTGTTCATAAAGACGTTATAAGGCTGAGACAGTTTTGCTTAGTGTAATATTGTTTTGGTTTTTTTTCAAGAGAATGATCAGGACTATTTTAGTAGTGAGTTTGCTTTTTATTTCCCTCCCTCTCCCTGATCAGATTCACACTATAAATTCTTTCCCTACTTTGTGTCAAGGGAGTAGTTAATTTCTGTCTTTGGCTGGAATAAATCAAGCAAATTACAAGCCTAGTAGGTGCATTTTGGGAAGGAATAGGTTGAGTGGAATTCATGAAATATTGAAACTTATAGTGATTTCTGCAGCAGGACTTAGGATCACTTGCTAGAGGGTAGGCAGCTCTGGCAGCTTACAGTGGCACTGCGAACAGAGTGTCTGTCTGTAAAGCTGCTGTTAAAAATGAGTTTCTGTTGTGACAGACCGTGAAGATCTCCTGAGCCTGTCTTTGAAGCGTCGTTCAGAACAGCAATGTTTTTGTTAGGAGCCTTAACAGAGGATTGTCACAATTAGTGTGTCCCTGGGGTTCTGCAGAAGCAGTTTCATGAAGGAGTGGCTACAGCTGGCAGCTGCTGTCTAAATATATTGCTTCTCTAAACCCTGGTTTAAGCTTCTTTTTTTCCTCCTTCACTGCAATAATAAGATTTTTTTTAAAGCATGGAAGACCATCTCCGTGTCCAAAATGCAGGAGCAGAGGTACCTGTGCAACAGTCCTGCACTCTTTGCTTTTGAAATCGTTCTAAATGTCACGTCAGGTGCTTTTTGGTGGAAGCAGTACGCTGCAGAGGTACTATCATTTTTTTTCCCTTCTCTATAAATTTCAGATGTCCTGTCTTAATTTTTTTTTTTTGCAAATGTGTTACTGAAGAGTAGACAGCATTGCTGGATGATGCTGTGTAGGTACTGTCATGGAGTAGTAAGACATTTGTGATTACATCATAGATCCTATTTTTCTTCACTGCTGAGTATCACATGGTGAAGATGTACAGGTACTGTTGGGAGGAGAACTTAGGATACCTCTGTGTGTTGTATTTTGCAGGCAGGTACGTAATGTTAACCCATGTTCCAGACTGACCAAAAGCAAGAGTAAGAGTTTGGGCTTGGCAGGGCACAGAGTTCACCAAGGCTTGAGTTTTTCCTGAGCGTGCACAGAGCTTGCTCTCGCCTCCGGGCTTGCTCTGCCGGAAGCCTTGGCAGAATGAGCTCGTGCCTGCCTACAAAATAACCTACAGACGTACTTGGAAAATGCAGGTGGGCAGTCTAGCTCAAAGTTAAGGAAGGTGTGGGATGGGGAAGAAGACAAATGGCAAATCTGTAACCCATCTCTCCATATCCCTTGCTATGAAAATGCAACTGAAGAACCAAAATGTGTTGATTTGTGTTGGGAAAGGCGGCAGAGATGTACAGCAAAGCGTATCTAGGAGTGTCTCAGAATTGTCTGCCATGAATTGAAGAAACTGTTTCTCAAAGTTTAGTTTATATTGGGAAAGGCAAATGTGCTCTAGGGCGGTTATGCTCAGCATAGCTAAACCAGGTGGTAGTAGGGACCATGGGACTCTGCAGCATTGTGGCTCCGTCTCTGAGAGTTATTAAAAAGACCTTGAATTACTCTCTTGAAAAACAGGCTCCGCTGCATTATAGAAAATACCAAGGAAAAAGGTTTCACATATTAACATTTAATTTTAAGAAATTTTATAGAAACTGCAGCATTATTGCTTTTGAAGAATTAGACTTGTGCAGTCCCTTGTAACACTTGCGTTATGTTAATGTTTGATTTATGGCTCCCTTGGGTACGTTACGGATACGCTGCTTTTTCTTTGGTTTTGTTAATGTTAGCACTCAAGAGTGTACATTAGTGATTAAAACTGCATAGTCAGCCAAAAGATGCAACTTCAGTGTTTAATTGTGTGACATTTATGTAGAAACTATTGCTGAGATTTTGTTGCAAGATAGAGCTCCCAAAGCTTTAAATTATAAAGGCTTCTTTCAGCGACTTGTTAAGAGCTGGTATACGTAACTGAATATCTGGTTGTTATCAGTACATTTTCACTTCATTAAAAACTATAAATGCTTATGGAGGAAAAATGAAATACTATGATCTAGTTACATCCCTGTAAAGTAGCACCCTGTGGTGCCAGTGGAAGCTAATTGATATTTCTATTACATTCCATTATTTTCTGTAGTTACAGTTGTTTTGGGTTGCAGTCTTAGTTATTTCCAAATTTAAATGCTAACAATGTTTTCACTCATTTAAGGATGTTCTACATATTCTGGGAGTTTAAAAGTCTAACGTAGGCAGAAGGAGGGCGATATAATTGCTTATAAAGCTCTACGAAATCATTGCAGTGTAGGAATGATGCTGTGTATAGGTGATGAGAAATGTTTAGGCTTTAATTGTGAGTAACAAAGAGGTTAAGAACTCCTTTCCTATTTCAGGAGTGTAAGATTTTCTTATTTTTGTTACTTTCGGAACAATAGGTCGGAATAGTGCTTCTTTAAAAAGGGCTATTCAAGGAACTTTTATCAAGATTGTCGCAGCTCCAGTATTACAAGAGCTATTTGACTTCAGCATTTTTGGCAACTTTGATCATCAAAGGGAAACTTTCATCTGTTGAAACTTAGGTTAAAGCTAGGAAAAATGTCCACACTGAAAGAGGTTTCTGTTGCTTCACTTTGAAGATCCTCAAAGTTGAAAACGATTGTGCTCTGTGTAGGTGGGATCTGATGAGTATAAAGGGAGTTTTATTTGGTAGTGCAGCAAATAAAAAAATATTTATTTGGAAGGTTTTCTTCATCGCTCATATCCTTTTCTCTTTTTTGCGATGGTGGATATGTGGCCTCTTAAGTGTCTAAAGACAGGAGAAGCCAAGCTGCGTTTCAGGTTGGGGTGAGGAACACTGATAAACCACAATAAATTCTTTTTTTTTTTTTCCTTATTGCTCTGTATCAAAATTTGTTTTTTCAGGTCTGCTAATGAGTTAAATTCATCCAAATCTGCGTTTGTTACTAAATTACGTGTTGACTGGTTTCCCTTCATTCTCCTGCCAGATGTCTGTGCCAGCTTTTGTGGTGGTAGATCATTCAGATTAACCATTGCCCAAGTTCAGCGCAGCAAGGGAGTCGCTTTGCCTCCTGGCTGGTGCGTGCACTTCTACTGCAGCACCTTTTCGTTGTTAAAATTTGTTTCTCAAGTTATTGTAAAGACTAAAGAAATAGAAAGGCTGTGCTGTGGACTGCCTGGCTGGAAATACTGGTTAGCTAGCTCCATTCTGTAAAGTTGCCATTATATTTTGCATTTTCTCTGTATGATTTTCTTCTTATTTTATTTATTTTCTTATTTATACATTACAGGTGGCACATGTGGAAGCTGAAAGTGTGTCTGCATGCTTTCTGTTTAGTTCTCTCTTCCCTTTTGCCTTTAGCTTCCTGCTCCTTCCCCCAAAATAAGTGATGATGGTTTTTTTTTTTAGTGCATCTGCAATGAAAATCTGTATTTTAACCCCTTCCTCAAATAACTCCTGAAGTCTGGTAGGCTTTTTTAACATGTACAAGGTGAAAGAGGAGGTGGTGCCCAGCGACAGGACAAGGGGCAACGAGCACAAACTGAAGCCGAGGAAGTTCCGGCTGAACATGAGGAAGAACTTCTTCCCTCTGAGGGTGACGGAGCCCTGGCACAGGCTGCCCAGGGAGGTTGTGGAGTCTCCTTCTCTGGAGATATTCAAGACCCGCCTGGACACGGTCCTGTGCAGCCTGCTCTGAGTGATCCTGCTTTGGCAGGGGGGTTGGACTGGTGACCCACAGAGGTCCCTTCCAACCACAAACATTCTGTGATTCTGTGATTCTGTTTTTTCATAAGATATCTGTTGTGTTGGGCATAGAATGAGCTACTGATAGGAGCAGCACAAGTCGGTTGTGGAAGCATTGTGCCATGATCTGATTAGTTTAAGGTCTGAAACAGTGTTATTTGCCTTAACCATAGTTTTGTCAGGGGAGAGGAGAAATTACTTCAAAGCTTAAAATAAATTAGAACAGCCTTTGCCTTCGAAAGGGAGTGGAATTTAAAATTAAAAAACTAAGAGTGTATTTTCATAGTTGTGGATGTAAGCATAGGTAGCTGGGAGAAGAGGGAGACTGTCGCTGAAGTGGACGAGAGGAGCAGTGAGTTTGCTTACCTGTTAATTGTATTAAATCCTTAAATTAAATCCTTAAATTAAGGCTGCAGAACTTCCTAAACATGTATCTTGCAGATACAGCAGAGCTTATGCTTTTCCAATTCGTGGTAGACATTTAATTTATGTAACAGATCAGATCTAGTATGTGAATTTGGTATGAATATAGCCTGAATCTGTGGTGTCGGTTTACTCAGCTGCAATGTTGAACTGTAAGGAGTAGTTTCCGTAAGGAGCTTGCAGATGAACTCTTGTTTAATTCTGGTACTTCCAAGACAAGAATGTTCCTTACATAAGGTGGTAGCTGTCTTGCCAGTGCTTAGAACCTGTCCAGAAGGAGGTGGATAATTAACTACCTTGTTAACGAAGTCATTAACGAAGGCAGAAAGACGTCATTCTGGTTGTTGCATGTACATGGTGTGAAGGAATACTGTGCTTTTCGGATATGGCTGTGGGAGGTTTTGCAGGGGCTCTGTGGGGAATGCAGCAAAACATGTGTTACAAAAGCAAAACTCTCTCTGGTGCCAAAAGTCAAAATCAGCTTGAGCACCCGAATCAGATGAATCTGTAATGAAAATATTTGTGTGCATCAGGACATCTGCAGTTCCGGATTGCAGTCTTGCAGATTCATGCAGAAACTCCCAACCTTGACTAAAACTAGAATTTTTATTTTCCTTTGCAACATTGTTTTTAATTCAGCTGTGCAGTGCATTTTTCTAATTGTTACTCACAATGGAGTTTGCATAGTGCAAAACAAAAATACTTTGGAGGGTAAGTAGGTGCACTATGAAAATCTTGACTGTAATTCATTTTGTGGGTAGCACACAACCTTGCTGGAGCCACGCTCCATCTGATGTGGCTCGTAGTGTGTCTTCTCCTGAGCCTTGTTGGGGATGTGCGTAAGAGCAAGTATTTACAATATTGCCTACATGGACTGAAGTGTTTCACACTGAGGGTTGATTTTGCAAGTAATTTTGTTTCAACAGCTATAGTTTCTAATTAACTGTTTTTGTTTGAGAGGGAAAATTGTTCCTCTTTACGTTTGAGCATCAAAAAGCTTGGAAGTCTTGCCATCTTTCTTTATTCCTACAGATTATAGCTGTCCTTCCTTGTTTTTGTAGACCCGCGGAGGAGCTAAGCTCTGCAAAGAATGATGTAAGATTAATGACGCCTTGGACTAAAATCTTTGTCTTAAACCAACAAAGACAAACCCTTAATACGATTATAACATAGTTATTTTTTACTTAATGTTCTAGAAGAGCCAATGGTAATTAAATGTGTTCTGCCAAACTGTAGTTTCCAACACAAGTATGAGATTTTTACATAACCTGATAAATGGCTATTTTTCCTTTTGAACAAGCCATCAAAAACATTTTCCTTCTTTCTGTGAAAGACTTCCCGGCCAAATTAGAGCAAAGCCAAACAGATCATGTGCTTAGCGGTGTATTAGTAGAAACTATTTTAACAGTTGCAGATTTAAATTTTATTTCCTTGTCCTGGAGCCAGTTACTATTGTTGAGTAATTTGGAACTTTTCTGATTGAAGTTTAAGTTATTGGTATGTGGTAGTTGTAGTGTAGAGCAGTGCCCATTAATTTTCATGACAGTTGGGTTGGTTTGTCAATTTTTCTCTTTCAAGTGAGTGGTGTTTTCCAGAGTGACTCAGTTTGGGGAAAGAAAAATTCTATTAAGAGGAAAAGAATGTGGCACCTAGGAATAGACATCCTGGTGAAAAGAATGGATTTCCATTATTGAAAAAGAAATTTCTCTATTACATGGAAATTCAATTATCCGTATGGGAAAGTGTGAATTTTTGCTTGCTTCTCAGTAATTTGATTTTTATTTGGATTTTTGAATTTGCACGGGGTCCAGAGCTGTGCTGCTGCCCAGCAGTGTCAGTCGGTGTCTGGGTGATGGCTGGAGCTGTCACGGGTGGAGGGGACATGGCTTGGACCGAAGTGACGTCCTGCTTTTGTGCGTGCTGGGCTGCTGGCTGGGAGCACGCAGCCACGTTAGGACAGGCTTAAAGACAAAGCTTCGCCCTGATTGTTCTGGCCCTCCCTTAGTGTGGGCGAAGGGCTGGAGCAAATGGGAAGAAATGGGATTTTGCTGGTGTCTGCTGTGCTAAGAATGCTTTGCTGGTGACGATGTAACGTGGTGGCATTCCCGAAGGTGTCCACAAACCAGGGTCTTTGAGTCTTACAAGAACAGCTTTAACGTTCACCCGGTGGTATGGTCATGATGATGTAGGGAGGGGAGGTTTGTAGAGAGAGGCAGTATTTTCATTAGACTGGTTACCGCAGTTGGACTAACACAGGGACGTACGCAAAGTGTAACACCATACGTGTGCTACCCAAACCACCTTCTGATGGCACAGCTTCTAAGAACTTAACCTTACGAGAGGGCTTAAAGACTTTGATGTTGGAACCCAAAGGAAGATTTCTCTAGCCATTCTATTGGGATTCTGAAATATAAATTCTGTTACCAGCACCATAGCTGGAGTACAACTTTATTCACAGAATCACAGAATGGTAGGGATTGGAAGGGACCTCTGTGGGTCATCTAGTCCAATCCCCCTGCCGAAGCAGGGTCGCCTACAGCAGGCTGCACAGGACCGCGTCCAGGCGGGTCTTGAATATCTCCAGAGAAGGAGACTCCACAACCTCCCTGGGCAGCCTGTGCCAGGGCTCCGTCACCCTCAGAGGGAAGAAGTTCTTCCTCATGTTCAGACGGAACTTCCTCTGCTTCGCTTTGTGCCCATTGCCCCTTGTCCTGTCACTGGGCACCACTGAAAAGAGTCTGGCCCCGTCCTCCTGACACCCACCCTTCAGATATTTGTAAGCATATATTAGGTCCCCACTCAGCCTTCTCTTCTCCAGGCTAAACAAGCCCAGCTCCCTCAGCCTTTCCTCGTAGGAGAGATGCTCCAGTCCCCTTATCATCCTCGTAGCCCTCCGCTGGACTCTCTCCAGTAGCTCCTCATCTTTCTTGAACTGGGGAGCCCAGCACTGGACACAGTACTCCAGATGGGGCCTCACTAGGGCAGAGTAGAGGGGAAGGAGAACCTCCCTCGACCTGCTGGCCACACTCCTCTTGATGCATCCCAGGATCCCGTTACCAGGGCACACTGCTGGCTCATGGTCAACCTGTCGTCCACCAGCACACCCAGGTCCCTCTCCGCAGAGCTGCTCTCCAGCAGGTCTGCCCCAAGCATTTACTTCCATCAACGAATATTTGAGTTTAATAAAACAGCGTTATAAACTTTGAGCTCTATCTCCTTCACCATGGAACGTCAGGGAAGGAGTAGAAAGGTGAGAGGCTGGAGAGAAATGCGCAGAAGCAAATCCCTTATTGCATGAGTTTCCCATACGGTCTTCTGGTCCTTTCCATCTGCTGCTTGTGTCCTGCGAGACAGAAGGACAGGGGATGGCATGGAGCTGGGAAGGTGGGGTAGATATGGGGAGGAGGATGACTCTCTGATGTCTCTTCAACTCAGCTATGATTTGGCTGCCTGACATGAGATGTAAATTACTATTGTGGACATAATAACATGCCTGATGTGGATGTATATACAAAGAAGTTAATGGTGAACAAACTTCCATTGTTGGAGCATCATTAGGGGCTTGCCAATGCAAGATGGAGAGTGTGTTGGTCTGACGAGCTCTTGCACGTTGGTTTTATTTAGCACGTTAAGCAAATGCTTTCATGTCTGGCCTTTATAGATCGGTCTCTGGAGGGTATTTCTTCTTTTGTGCCAAGCACGGCCCTCTTTCCCACTCGTTTTGGAGTGTTTTGTGAGGTTTGAAGTAGGCTGTTAGCGGGGGAACTGCTGCAGTTCAATGGCAGGTTTTCCTTGGCTGAGATCCAGACCTTGTCTTGCTGTTGTGGATATTAATAATGACAAGAGTTGAGACCTTGTCACTCTTCTGCTGAGCAGTGTAGGTGGTAAATTCGGAAACTAGGTTTCATTAGAGAATTGTGGTCAGGAACAGGAGAAGGTTTTCTAAATGAAAAAAATCAGGGTGAGTCTTACTTGGGATTAATTCCTAATAATTGCTAAAAGACTAAATTTCTTAGCATCCCTGCTAATATTCTGTATTTTTGCTCAGCGTTATGAGGATCTGTAGCTGATAAATATACAGACCTGTAGTCTCAGTCTCAAATGAAAATTTTTACTTTCCCATTCATTTTGGTTCACACAAACCCCTCACATGAAGTGAAATGATTTTATGCAGCCGCTAGCATTTAAAATCAGTTTAAGTCCATTTATTTCTGCCATGCACATACATGAGTCTTCTGCATTAGACAGTTGTTGTAGAACTTCACATCTGAATGTGGCTGGGGCTGTTCAGCCTGGAAAAGAGAAGGCTCTGGGGTGACCTTACAGCAGCCTGCCAGTACCTGAAGAGGCCTACAGGAAGGATGGAGAGGGACTTCTCACAAGGGTGTGTAGTGACAGGACAAGGGGGAACGGCTCTAAACTAAAAGAGGGCAGATTTAGATTAGAGATTAGGAAGAAATTCTTCCCCATGAGGGTGGTGAGGCCCTGGCCCAGGTTGCCCAGAGAAGCTGTGGCTGCCCCCTCCCTGGCAGTGTTCAAGGCCAGGTTGGATGGAGCTCTGAGCACCCTGGTCTGGTGGAAGATGTCCCTGCTGATGGCAGGGGGTTTGGAACCAGATGATCTTTAAGGTCCCTTCCAACCCAAACCATTCTATGATTCTATGACAAGTCTTTAGGATGTTTGAGGATGAAGGTCTTGTAGCGGTAGGCTGTCTTGGGTCAGCTTCAGCTGACACTTGATAGTAAGACTTCAATAAAGTGTTTAAGGCTGGCCTCCCAGGTTTACTTTACTCTTTGCAAGATGTGAAGTGCATACCTAAAATGCAGGCGTTCATCAGAAACCCCATTCCTAGAACCCACAGTGGTTGTAACGGGATGCTGTCAAGAGGCCGTTCTGCATCAGATCTGCTTTCTTTCCACCACAAGACTCGTAATCGCCATCCTGCATCATTGCTGTCCACAGCAGGCAGAGCCTACACGAGTGAGATGTTGTGGTGGCTGCTCACAGCTAGTGCTGTGGCTGAAGGCTTTTAGGAAGGGGCAGCAGGCATGGCTAACACAGGGGTTTGCTTTTCATTTTCGTTGGGATTTTTGTTTTCCTCCTTTTTCTTATTTTAGAGAATTGGGGAGTAGGAAACTGAAGTCTTGCCTTTCTTTTTATGAAATGGAGAAGTTCTCCTCTTACAATCTTGTTATCCTCTTTCTGCAAAATACCCGTGTGCCCATTCTTCCTCCCCTTGCTGAGACTGAGGAGAGTGTGCCTGGGGACTGCTAGGACCCTCAGCCGCTCCATCCGAAGTAACCGAATCTGCTCTGCACTGCCACTCGGAATGTACTGTCAGTACGTAAGTCCTAGTTTTACTTGAGAGAAATTCAACCGTTAGAAACCCTGAGGTGTCTGTCGTCTAGCTAGGTTTGAGCATTGGGAAAAGGTCGATTTATAAATTCTTTTGAGCCTTTAGAAGCAGCTAGTTTTTGGCAGATCCGAATTAGAGCTTAAATGAACTAGGACTTTGCAGGCAAGAAATAGCTCCTTCACAACTGGTTCTTACTATACCAGTCATGTAATACCTGCCCGAATACATAGCTTTGCGAAGTGAAATTCAGAAAAAAAAGTGGGGAGAAGGGATTAGCCTGTACAATAGAAGTGAATCGTTTTGTTGAGAACTGTCTTAGCTATTTTTCCCTCTGTATTCTCAAGGAAAATCCTGTATTATAGTTATCAGGCTTACAGACTTTTATTTTGGACTGGCAGAGAAACATGTCATTTCTTTAAACAGAAATTTAACTAGAGGCTGCGTGCCTGAAGGCTTGTCTTTTTCCAGCTGCGTAAGCTGGCTTTACAGTACACTCTGAATACTTTGATTTTGAAGTTTTTGTTTAAACATATCAGAAGCTATGCAGGTCTTTCTCAAAAGAGAACGGACCCTGAGGACTGCCATTAAACGTAGTCTAGGATGTGTGGTGTAAAAGCCTTCCTATTGCTCCCCATGGGAAATGACAGGTATTTCTGGCTTTAAAACTGGGTACGGTGCTGATTCTGGGGTGTGGTTCCGCACAGAGACATCGTGTGCGGCATCTCAATAGCTTCAGTGGAAATCTTTGGAGATCAGACCCGAAACTTTCAGCTCTTTAGTTTTAGCAATGGTACTGAATGCTTGGAGGGAAGAAGGGACACTTCTGAAGGATGCTCTGTAATTGAGTGATGGAGGAAATACAGGAACATTTATTTTTTCCTAGTATACCAGGTGGAGTATGGGTTTTTTTTAAACAATTACGTTGAAAACAATCAGAAACCCACAATTTAAACAGATGTAAGGTCACAATGTTTAAGCCTTTGAAGAAGGAAGGTGGTGTTACCTTGTGGTTACAGACCTGGTACATGTGGTACAACATATGCGGAACGCCTCGATGCTTGGTGGGATAAAATGGCTCCAGCCACTTTTGGTCCCAAGGCTGTACAGGACATCTTCCACATGGAAGAGCTTAAAGCTTAAGATGCAATTTCAGAATTTCTTGATCTCTAGATATTTAAATAATCCAATGAAGAACTTGTATTTCTGTAGTCAACTGCGAACACGTAGATCTTCTGTGTGAAGTGCTGTTTCTTATAGAGAAGTGTGAAAAATGGAACAAAATTAAGTCTAAAGCAAAGAGTTTTACTAAACAGAGGACATAATTATTTTAATTTCCAAGTGCAATGTTGGGAACTCCATTGGGTTTCTGTAGTGCAAGGTCAAGCAGAATCACAGAATGGTCGGGGTTGGAAGGGACCTCTGTGGGGCATCTAGTCCAACCTCCTTGCTGAAGCAGGGTCACCCAGAGCAGGCTGCACAGGACCTCGTCCAGGCGGGTCTTGAATATGGTGGTGCCCAGCGACAGGACAAGGGGCAACGGGCACAAAGTGAAGCAGAGGAAGTTCCAGCTGAACATGAGGAAGAACTTCTTCCCTCTGAGGGTGACGGAGCCCTGGCACAGGCTGCCCAGGGAGGTTGTGGAGTCTCCTTCTCTGGAGATATTCAAGACCCGCCTGGACGCGGTCCTGTGCAGCCTGCTCTGGGTGACCCTGCTTTGGCAGGGGGATTGGACTAGATGACCCACAGAGGTCCCTTCCAACCCCAAACATTCCGTGATTCTGTAAATTTTCACTGTGGTTTGGCACATACTTGAAACCAGCACAAGGCAACTGCTAAAGATGGAAACCTGTAATACTTGTAATTATTGCATCTTATGTACAAATTAATCCCTTTGTTGTGTAGAACTGACATTTTCCCTGTCACTTCATCCTCCTTAGGAGGCAGACTTTGAAAAGAAATAATGACTGTATAAATTAACATTTATACTTCTGTCTGGTTCGTGTGGGTGTCATGCTAGACATAATTCCTTGTGAAGTGTGGTGTCCGCTATGGAAATCGTCATTGTATCCTTTCTCAAGCGTAGGAAGGGATTTTATAATCTGCTTGGACGCCAACGGCTTTTCACTGGAACTGAATGTGGTCCACTATCCATAAATTATAATCGTGCATGCGTGTAGGTGTCTTATCATTAAACTCTTATGTCTGTTTGAGAAGTGTGGGAGGTAAGAAAAGCTTGGGACATAATGGCTGATAAATTGTACATTTTCTTGTTTATAATTTGTGCTGAATGTGTTTTGGAGTCCTTTAATTCACGTCTTCCTGAAAGACATTAAGCCTGTGTTTGGTTAAAGGGATATTAATTAAGAAGTGCCGTGTTTTGTTTTGCATTTCTCTTTTGGGCTTGTACCAAATGGTGATTAGAAACTAGTCAATGAGGTCCATAGGCTCTGCTTGAGTACGTAAGGCATGTTTACGCAACTTCATACTGATTTTGAGTTAGAACTGAGGCTTTTGCTGTGATATCGGTGTGAGGGAGTTCCTTATTGTGGAGGCAGGTGTTTCTATAGCTGCTTATGCTTTTCTTAAAGGCTGAAACTCAGGTAAGAGAAGCTTGGCTTAGCTGTAATTCTATCTACAATGAGGATTCCGAGATGTGCAATTAGTATGAACAGTAAAAAGTAAAGATGGGCATCACTTTAGCTGTACAGCTGACGCACTGGAGTCCTGATACAGATAAATGCTGAGACTCAACAGTTGGTGAGGATATTGAGGCTTGTGGGATGATATAAAATGCCACATGTCTTAAAAATGAAATTATACAGTTCTGAATCATTGTCTGGCATGCTATTGCAGCTGTGCTCACCAGCTGTGCGGATGGGGCTGGTTTAGCTGCAGCAGTCGGATGGCTGGAGCAAAAGCAAATTTTGCTTGGCCAACTGGCTTGCCTTTGCAGTGGTAAAATGACAAAGCTTGCGGACAAGGGAAGAGCAGTTGAAGTTGTCTTACCTGGCTTTGCTAAGGCTTTTGACAGTCTCCCATAGCGTCTTTGAACGGGGTGTTATGTGGGTGAGACACTGGATTGAAGAGCGCGGTGGTTTGTCCACCTTCCACCACTCAGTTACGTTTCTCTCTCCCACCCTCTGAACATCTAAACGTCTTCCAGGGCTTTCACTTTGACCAGCCTCGGATCAAAGGCATGGCGGGGAGGATGGTTGAACTCACGAGATCTGAAGATCAATCATTTTCTCTTCTGGGTGACAGTAAGGTTTGAGCTGACACTTTCAGGGGACTAGCTGTAATGGCTCAGAGATTTCTGTCTGGAATGGAAATAGTTAATTGAGGATTTGCTATGGAGTGTAGCTTAGACTTCTTACCCTGCCATGTGTACATATGCTTTTTAGCATATGCATTTTAGGAATGCTTTTCTTATTCTTTCAGAAGCTTGATTTTTTTAAAATTAATTATTTTTTTTACCTTAAAAAAGAAAGACAAAAGTCTCAGAGAAATCCAGTTGTATGGGGTGAAGTTCCACGTTTGCTTTGAATCCAACAGAAGTGTGAGCTGCTGTTGAAAGAAGCTCAAGCCACGTGCTGCTGCTTTTGCCTGTGTGCTTCTGCCTCTCTTTTTTTTTGCTGATATTTGCATTTGTGTGGCCATCTGGTGAGCTGTCGCAGAGAACTGAGCTAGCTGAAAATTGTCCTTCCCCTCAGCTTGGCTAAAGAAATTCATTTTCCTCTGTGGCTACACAAATATTGGATTTTTCTTTTTTTAGAAGTCTGCAGAAAGTGGGAAGAAACACGCAGAGGGAAGGGACTGCTGGTTTTGGTGGAAGCTATAGTAAAAACCCTGCTGACGTGCGTTCTGTATCAACGACATTGCTCTTACTCCTGTTTGATGCCTTCAAACAGTTTCGAAAGGTCTGTGAGATAAACCAGTGTGTAAATGTTAATGGGAAGGGTCAGTGCAACATTTGGAATAGGTATGACTCTACCTATCTTAAGAACCTGATTTCAGTCTTCTCCAAAAATCAGAGTTTATCCCTGTGTCTCCTGCTTGTAGTCACTGCTCTGCTTATGCATCACCCGCAGTGACGTATGGAGATGTCGTGTCCTGCATCCAAAGGAGCTCTTCACAGGTTGATGTTGCAGTTACGAGCTGATGCTTCTCTATTAGCAGACTCCTCATGTTTGAGGATTTTATAGTAGAGCTTAGCGCTACCAGGTGAGCCCTCTGGTCTCGATCATTTGTGGTTGTTGGGAATTTCTTCTTAAATCTTCTCCTGACCCTTCAGCTGAAGACTGTTTCTCCAAAGGCAGCCTCCTGTTGAGCCTTAATCTGATTGAAGGTGCCTGTTGCCAGAGGAGGCTGAGTGGGGACATCACAGCAACCACTCCTTCCACTGCTGTTGGTGGATCTGGAGTGGGTTGGAAAATGCACCTGATGTACTTCATTTAGCTCATCCGCTGGTGCCTGACCTTCTCGGGGTGCTCCCTTGATGCCTCCATCACTTTTTGGCCTCTGCAAGAAGCGGTCTACTTCAGGTTGTTCAAAAAAGCTTTTACTGTTAGTTTTTATGCCTTTAGCAAGCTGTTCCTGAGTTATTTTTGGCTTGATATGGTTTAGCACTGAACTTGCCAAAGCTTATGTACCTTTTTCTTTCCTGATTTGGAAAAGACTTAATCTTTTTACATTTTAATAGTCTCCTTCTTCTGCAGTTGAGTCACGGTGCTTTTTTGTTCTGTTCGGGGCCTCTAATATCTGATATACATCTTCTACCAGCCCTTAACGCGGTGACTTTAAGTTGTCTAAGTGCCATCTACAAGCAGTTCGTCAGCTGAGCCTCTTTGCTTACCTGTTTCGTAATCTTTTGGGCAAGTGCTGTGTCAACGCTGAGCTTGCTAACTAGGAGGATGAATTCCACTTTGAGAAGAGACTTGGAAACTGGGAGAATCCTCCGAATGCTTTATAGTTAACGGACTTAAGAATGCTTGTGGAAATACCTCTGTGGGAGGCTGGTGGGGGTTTTGTTTTTTAGGAGAAAAGTCAGATCATGACCTGGAGCCAAGATTTTCCTCATCTGCAAGAGAAGGGAAAGTGGAGGTATGGGAGGTTTCAGCAGAGTTTGCTCTCAGCTGGAAAGAAACTGGGTCAAATTAATTCCACCAAGAATGGGAGATGTTTTTAGGCACTGAGACAGTCGACAGTTGTTTGATACCCACTAGTTCTGTATGTGTCTGTGTGTATATACTAGAAAAAATATAGTGACTATATATAAACATGAATACACTTTATAATATAGATATATATGACCTAGTATACTATATCAATATATATTTAGTATATATATACAAATACATATCTTGTAGGTATCAAAATACCCAGAGAGATAAAAATTAAGATGCATAAATTTTATATAAGAATGATTTGTTACATAAATATAAGCAAAGGTAATGTTTTTATAAACATATGCAAATATATGGCTATAAGATGTAGATAAAATAAAAATATAAAATTATTGCTAGAAAAAAGGTTTTTACTTGCTTAATTTGAAGTTTGGCTTCAGGTTTATCCATGTAACTTGCTGCTGACTTTTGAATTGAGCTTCAATAGTTTATGGACCTGCTTCTCTCAGCAGTTGGCATTCTGAGACTATCTGTCAATAGAAGATCTGTCTGTATATTTATAAGTGATATCTATGTATTTATATAACTGTATATAGTTGTATATATATGTGTGTATATATACACAATGAATATATAATCTATTCTGACTCTCTTCAATGAGTCAGAGATTTCTTAGGTGATGGGGGTGTTAGCTCGGGATTTCTTGTTGCTCCATCCCTGACTTGCACCAGCCCAGTGTTGATTTTATTGCTTGAAGCACTAATAGGGTAGCTGGGTAGTTTACTGCTAATTGATATTTGTTCTTTGGTCCAGATTCAGGAGTCGCTTGTAAAGCTAAGGATTATTTCCAGAAACATTATTTCAGTCCTTATGGAAACTGTAATTACGCGAGCAGTTTTGGTAAAGCCAGTGAAATCTTGTGCTCAAGTGCCTTGCTGAGCTGGAATCTTGCTTGAGATGATGAATGGATGTGTTCCAGCGCCTTACCCAGACCAAACAGCTTGTGTTCAGGCCAAGGGCATTGAGAAGTAAATGCCCTTATTAAGTAGAAAATTCTCATTTTTACAGATAGGGGAAATAGAGGAAATAACATGCTTGCAGCTGGACTAAAATTACACAATGAGTTGACATTACAACTAGGAATAAAATTCCAGTGTGCTGATCTTTATCCTCGTGATTTAACTGCTAGGCCTTGCTTCAAGGTTAATAAAACATGCTGTTTGCATGTGAGAACTTGTGTAAGATTCCCACTTAACTAACAATCACAGATGATTTTATGAGATGTATATACAGTGTAGACGCGTCTCTTTTTGCCTGGTCTTGCTCATCGTAATTCTTTGTTTTGCGAAGTGAAGTTTAGGATGTAGGTAGTCAATATCCAGTTTTCCCTTGTGACAAAGCATGTTGTCGGTATTCCTGAAGAACCCCCGTACTAAGGTAATTAATGTGAAACCCTATGAGATCAACTCTCATTTTGATAGATACAAATACCATTGAATAGTTCAATATAGGAGTATTTAAGTTCGTGGAGCCTGAAATTATCTGTTAAAAGCAACTCTGTCATCAACCAACCTCAGTAAGGGTGATTATGGGAGGTGAGAGAGCGACGGCGGAGGAGAAGAGCAGGAAGGGGAGCTTGGTTAGATAGGGCTTGTGTAGGGCTTGCTTGGTTAGGTAGGGCTTGCCACATAGTTTCAGCAGAAGCGAGAGCTCTGTGAAAATCCAGAGCGCTTTTCAAAAGCGAGTGTGGCAGCGCTGGAGGCAGCAGTGCCGGCTGTCACCCTTGAGGGCAGTCCTACTGCTCAGACTGGCCATTTTTTAACATCTGGGTTGGTTTTGGGCACCATGAGAATTGCCTTGTGGGTTAGAGTATAAAGTTACAGAGTAACAAGTTCTATTAACTTCTCTTTCTCAAGCATGGGCGCAGATCTGTTGTAGATGAAGGCGGTCACGCGTATTCTCAGTATTTCACAGTAGTTCTTGGTATTTCCTAATTGCACTCCCAGAGAGTGGACGCTTTACTCTTTATGGCTTGGCACTATTGCAAAATCCTTATGAAGAGGAAAAGCCTAAAGGAATCCCTTGCCCTGCAGTAAAACATTTTTGGGTATTGAAGAGGAAACATTTTGGAACTGAACGTGCATGCCGGAGACAAAATAAAGCACCTCGAAATGTAGCTTCTTGTATGGGGATAAGTGCAAATCTTGACGTAATTCATGCCGTAAGGTGGGTTAATAACAACTGGCAAATCAGTATTTGGAACCAAAACTTTCTTAATACACTGTATGTAATTTTAGTCTTTAGTAGTAAAGTTGATGAGTGTTAGCACATGCTTCTATATTGAGGAGCTACTGGAGAGAGTCCAGCGGAGGGCTACAAGGATGGTGAGGGGACTGGAACATCTCTCCTACGAGGAAAGGCTGAGGGATCTGGGCTTGTTCAGCCTGGAGAAGAGAAGACTGAGAGGGGACCTTAGAAATGCCAATAAATATCTGAAGGGTGGGTGTCAGGAGGACAGGGCCAGACTCTTTTCAGTGGTGCCCAGTGACAGGACAAGGGGCAATGGGCACAAACTGAAGCAGAGGAAGTTCCAGCTGAACATGAGGAAGGACTTCTTCACTCTGAGGGTGGCGGAGCCCTGGAACAGGCTGCCCAGGGAGGTTGTGGAGTCTCCTTCTCTGGAGATATTCAAGACCCACCTGGACAAGGTCCTGTGCAGCCTGCTCTGGGTAACCCTGCTTCGGCAGGGGGGTTGGACTAGATGACCCACAGAGGTCCCTTCCAACCCTGAACATTCTATGATTCTACATAATTTCAATGTTAACCATCAATTTTCGTTGGAAAAAATGTCTCTTTATTAAAAAGTGTGTATACACAGGCAGAGTCAGTAATACTTAGCCTTCTTCTCCCCCCATAGCGTTGGATTTTTGTAGTCAGCAAATTTGATACACCAAAACCTTTCCCCACACCCTTCCCTCCGCGCTGGCCGTCTACCCAAAAGACAAGCAACGTAATAGGTATGAGATGCATAAGAGGACTTCAAATAGGACGTTGTGTCTTGCAGCTCCATTTTGTTGGTTTGAATCCAACCCCGGTCTCTGGTGACAAAAACTTGTTCCTACCCGATGCCTCTGGAGTTGATTCCAGTTCGGAGACCAAAGCCAAAGGGCAGGTGCTAACATAAAACAGCTCGTCAGTGTTGGCAGTGATTTACGTCCTGCACTGAAGAGTGAGCAGGGAGACCGGATTCCTTCAGCTGAGGCGGTGTTTTCTAGTCAAGAAAATGAGTAATTTTGCCCTGCTTTGCCTGTGGTACGCTTGTTCTAGGGAAAGGGCTTCGTTCTTCAGGACTGCCACTTTTCTCAATGCTTTATCACTAGAAGTACCATTTTAATAATGATGTTTGTGTGCCTGGAGCTGGTACCGATACCTGTAGATAAGCCTTTATAGAACTTGCTGGAGTGAAAATCCAATTTTCAATTGCTCATAATTTTTTTTTTCCCAACTTCAGTTGTTTGTGGTGAAACTTTTCATGCTGAGTATCTTCCTTAGGCTGATGTTTTTTCTTTTTTAGCACTGTGTTAATTGAAAACAGTTCTTCAGTTTCTGAGAATGAGGTTAGGGAAAAATGTTATTTAATCAATGCTGAATTCTTACATCTGTTTCATTGAGGACTTTTAGAGCCTTCATGCCTTGGAACAGGCTCTTGAGAATTGGGAAGGGTGGCTTAGGGGAGTGAAACCGTGGACAAAGATGTGCCATTTGCAAGCTCTCTGAAAGTTTACTAAATCTGGCCCAGTTACAAGGTCCTGAAACTTGCAGTTTGCATACGTTGAGCAGAAATTTGTTGAAAACCTGGCAGCACAATTGTCTGAACGTTGAGTTTTCATGCAGTGTGTTCCCCAGAGCATCATGCCAGCGAGGCTTGGGATGCAGCACCCCTCGTGAAGTCTCTGAGCCCGGTCTGGGATGCAGTGGGGGACCGGTTGCTGGTGGACCAGGTTTCAAGCAAGAGAATTAACACTCGGGGAGTTTCTCTTTGTGGCAGAGCAGGTAGCATAGAGGAGGGGGTTATCTCACGGCGTTACAAAATGTTACGGCTTAGAGCAGAAAGAATGACAGGCTGGGGCGGATTAAAACCCGGCATGCCCATTGCATGTGTGCATCAGGGAGAGGTGGCAGGGTCCAAGGAGCGTGAGCAAGTCTCTTCAGAAATATGGGTGGCAGCTGAACGGTTTAGCACTGAGTTTTCCGACTGTACTTATATTTGCAGTTTTATTTAGTGGCTTTTAATGCTCTCCTGAAGGCTGTGGTGGAGAAGCTGGTTGGAACTGTTTTTTAATGCTCTTCTGAAGGCTGTGGTGGAGAAGCTGGTTGGTACTGCTGCAGGCACCAGTGCTTCACACGTTTGGAGGAACGAAACCTAAGCCTAGCAGGGAAACAGCAGATCTTTGCTGTACTAGCTATTCCTTCTGAGTTTCGTTTGGGAGAAGAAACAGGAGGCTGAGATCTTTATCTGGCGTACGTGCAGCAGGTTGCATTTATTTCAGTAGAAGGAAGGGCATGACGAGGTGTTGGAGTGGGTTACGGATCCGTTGTAACCATGTGACCCCAATATGAGTATGATCGTTCACCTTTATTAGTCAGCAAAAACAAGGTTTATATAGCAAAACTATTACAGCATCTGAATGGTTAAACCCCCAATCCATATATAGGCAAAACTACTGCAACTCATTGTGATTGGTGCAGAGCTGCATCTCGATGTGAAAACAGTGCTGTGGCAGGAAACGACAACGTGGCAGGAAGGAAGTGACAGTGTGGCAGGAAACAGTGACGTTGCCCCTGCTCCAGTGTCCTGAGCTCGTCGCTCTGCCTTCCCAACAGGGTTCTGTGTCAGCCGCTCCCAAGGCTCACCTCCGGATCGGAACCTGGGTTGCTCAATGCACCAAACTACGTCCCCTCTCGTCCAGCCAGGACTCCACAATTCCCCCTTCTTGTTTTTGAGCAAGCCAGGTATGCTTCGTCATCTTGGAGAGAGCCCTTTTAAGACAGCTAAAGCAAATACATATTATAATTCCAACAGCAAGTAACACGATACATATACGCAAAATTTCTACAATTAAACTTTTAAGCCAAGTGGGCAGATTACCAAAGAGCGAGGTGAGAAATCCATCAAAAATTCCCTGGTTTTGTTGTATTTGATTGGCGTGCTGTTCGAGCCATTGTAATTGCTTGTGGATGGACTTACTATGATCGGACAAGTTCATACAGCACATGCCTTCAAAATCCTCACAACCATGTCCTTGGGCCAGCAGTAAAAAATCAATTGCGGCTCTATTTTGCAATACTGCATGTCGTAGACTACTCTGGTCTTCTAGCAGGGATTGCAAGACTTTTGTGGTAACACTGGCTTGCTTCTCTGCCCAGCATGCCAATTTCCCTAGCTGGTTTAGCGCTGCGCCAGCGGCGGCACCGGGCACCAATAATGCCATAAATACTCGCTCGGTAGTACTTGGGAGAGTGATTCGATCATCACAGTTAGGAGGAAGACCCGTAACACCTCGTTTGGGACGAGTTGTTACCTTCTTCCACCACTGTCGATCCGGAGCTAGCAATGTCAGCTGACCTAAGTAACACGGGCCGCCATAGACGTTACGAGGAATTCCTTGCCATGCCCTGTCGCCACAGATTAAAAACACGTCAGGAGGCAAGGCTTTAGGTGTAGCATTATTCCACAAGGGAATACCACCTTCCATCCCGTAGGCGCCCAGACTTTGGGGGCTTCTTTTGTTCATGTCATTGGTACCACAGAAGGTGACAGCTCTAGAGTGGCCCTGATAGTTATAATGAGAAGCAATTGGAGTGACATTGGTCCACCCTGACCGGTTGAAGAAATGGCGATGGTTAGGCCTAGCAATAGCAGGCCCTGCAAATACAAAACAAGTTTGAGTCCAGTTTTTGGTCATGTTACCAATCCTCATCGATCCTAGCAAGTTCAACTCTTGAGGATCCCAGGGCAATGTGTGATTCAGACCTTGTATGAGTTTGGCACTGCGACTACTCACTTGAATCTCCTTTGTACATCTGCCTGCACTGTAATTAGCAAAATGAGTAACATTATAGCTTGGTACTCCTATTAGACAGGTGCGAAAAGGTTCTGTTGCGGAAGCAAGAGACAAACAAAATGCTGATTGGCCCGTTTTGTTCGCCCAGGTAACCCATAGATTTTGTCGGGGCTCAATGCGGTAAAGGGTTTCTTCGCCTACTATAATCTGACAACATGTAAAGAGTACGGCTAACAGGGTAATCACTCGCTTTCCTGCCATTCCCTTCAAAACTGATGTAAGCATCGCACTCTCGTCTTTCCCCCTCCGCTTTGGGGACGGTCCAAACAGCAGGCACTAACTTTGGCTATACTAAAAGAACTACTTACCCATACGGTTTTAACTCTCTGGTTTGCTAACCTTACTTACTTCAAGCGGCTACAGAGATAAGCATCGCTTCCTTCTGTCTTGAGCTTTGTAACAATTAAAGCGCGAGCTACGCTGCGCCCTATTAAAGGCACTGATTACACCGATGCTTTGCAAACGATATTCGATGCCGCCGCTATGGTTAGGACGTGTAACAATTACATAAAACCCGAGGTTTACAGATCTTACAAAACATCACAGGTGGTATCGGTGACAAGTACCTCCTGGTAACCACTCCTATACTCTTTCCTCTATTCAGGTTACTTCTACTTGATTGCTCTGGTCGTGAGAGTCTGCTTGTTGCTCCTTGGCTAACTGGTCTTGCTGATTCAAAGCAGGCTTCACGGCTCGGCTAGGCACCCAGACTGGACCGCGATCTGTGGAAACACACATATAACCTCGACCGTTAAATATCACTGGTACGGGTCCAGCCCACTCTCCAGTAGTTGGGTCTCTATAGATCACTTGAAACCGCGGTAAAGTCGTTGCACTATTGAATTTTAAGTTCTGGTGATGCACCACAACAGGCGGTGCCTCCTGATCACCCATAAGGCACAAATAGTTTAAATTAAAAAGAACTCGATGCAACCTTGATTGCGCTTCTGTTTCAACTCCTCGCTGTTTATCTAAGTAGTCTTTCAGCACACGATGAGTGTGCTCTATGAGGCCTTGCCCTGTCGGAGAATGCGCAATTCCCGTGGTGTGCTTAATTCCACACGTCAACAAGAATGATCTCAGCTTTTGACTGACATAGGCAGGTCCATTATCGGTCTTAATTTCTTCATGGACCCCCAGTACTGAGAAACACGAAAGTAGATGCTTACAAACATGTTGCGCTTTCTCCCCAGGTAAAGCAGTGGCCCATATCATTTTTGAAAAGGTGTCTATTGTGACATGCACGTACTTCAACCGCCCAAATTCGGAGAAGTGCGTGACGTCCATCTGCCACAGCGCAAGTGCCTGCAGCCCTTTTGGATTGACCCCTTGGCCTATACCTGGTCCTTGGTTTCCACACTTAGGACAGGCCCGTACAATATAACGAGCCTCATTCTCTGTCAGTCCAAATTGCCTTCGCAGACCTCTTGCATTTTGGTGAAAATTCTCATGACTCTGTCTGGCCTGCTGAAACTTGTCTACTGGAGGCATAGGGCATGCGGGACTGACTAAGTTGTCAGCAATCTGATTGCTGTGCCCTAGTCCCAGATCCCATTGGTGGCTACGTACATGAATGATGCAACAAGGTACGGCCCGTTGAGACAGTACGGTCCGCAACTGGATAAACAGCTTGCCTAATCTAGAGTTGGCTGCCTCCCTAAGCAAGGCACCTGGTATTCGAGGCACTATCCCGGCTACATAAAGGGAGTCAGTTACATCATTTAAAGGCTCATTTAGCCAATTAGTTAAAGCCCAGACCACGGCAGTCAGCTCTAAAATTTGCAGCAAATCTCCATCCTGTCCTTGTATCATATGATGACACCACTGGCCCCCTTCTTGCCAAACACAAACTGCCTTACGCAGCCTCCTGCCTGCATCTGTATACACTGTGATTCCTTTGGCCAGCGGCTTCTCCTGAACTCTGGACTTCTCAAGCCATAGATTACGCTTCAAGAACTGCCACAATCTCCCTTTCGGCTGTCGGGAATGTATCCTCCCACCATAGCCTAACAGAGCTTCCTGTATGGGTAGAGCATGCCTCAACCACCATTCCAAATCTGCTGCTTTGACCGGTATACTGATGTCCTGCGGCTCTTCCCCTGATATTTCCACTATCCTCGTCCTACCTTTTCTGATTAGCTCTCCCACAGCTTCTGATCTTGTCTGTGTACTAGTCTTTGGCTGCACACTTAAAAACACCCATTCTAGTATGTAAAATAGATCATCGCCCCTAATAGGCTTGTCAGTGGCAAAATCAGGACTATTCAACGATGCTGTACAGGAATGAGTCTCCCCCTTCTTGTTTTGCCACTGACAGACAAGGGCATATGGTGACTCTGCAGGGTTACAAATAAGCAAGGAAACAGGTAGGGTTAGCAATCGCCTAGCAGTCCAGGCTGTTTGAAGCTTCTGTACGATGTGTTGCAAAGCTGCTTGCTGCGTCTGTGATAGGGTGACTGCTGTGCTGGGATGCAAGCCACATAGTAGTAATGTCAATGGTGCAATGTCAGCATTGGAAAGACCAGCACAGTTGCGCACCCACTGGATATCTCCAAGTAAAGTCTGTAGATCAGTCAATGTGCGCAAATCGTGGCTAACTCCGCCTTTTGTGGTTGGATCTTAGCGTCAGAGATGCGCCACCCCAAATACTTCCATGGTGCAGATCGCTGAACCTTTTCTGGGGCAATAACAAGGCCCTTGCTGGCTAAAACAGTACTCAGCTGTGTCAAGGAATCGTCATTGAACGCTTCCTGTTGACAGCAGAGGATGTCATCCATATAATGATAAATGATTGTATTCGGCCATTGCTCCCTGAGTGGAGCTAAGGCCCAAGCCACATAAAGTTGACACAGCGTGGGTGAGTTTCTCATGCCTTGCGGCAAGACAACCCACTCATATCGCTCTGAAGGTGCTGCTTTGTTGGTTACCGGTATCGAAAAGGCAAACCGCTGAGTGTCTCGCAGATGTAAAGGTATAGTGAAAAAGCAGTCTTTTAGGTCAACAACGATCACGTGCCAACCCGACGGAAGCATAGCAGGTGATGGCATTCCAGATTGTACAGCTCCCATGGGTTGCATCTGCTCATTAATCTTACATAGGTTGTGTAAGAGGCGCCATTTGCCGCTCTTTTTCGGAATGACGAAAATGGGGGTATTCCATGGGCTGACTGAAGGCTTGATGTGGCCTGCAGCGAGTTGCTCTGCTACCAATTGCCGTGTTATTTGCAGTCGCTCTTCTGTCATGGGCCACTGGTCAACCCACACGGGTTCGTTGGAAAGCCAGGTTAGCGGTGGGTTGGGCGACTGCTCGCCAGTGCCCATAACTAAAAAGGGGTAGTAGTTAGTACAACTCCAATTTGACTCAAAACGTCGTGGCCAATTAGGGCTGCAAGAGTTTCGGGCAGCTGCATGACATAGACCTTTAAACTGACCTCCTGCCCTTCAGGAAAGGTTATTTGCACAGGGTATTGGCTCATCATGGGAGTGGAGTGCCCCCCCAAACCTGCGATAGCTGTTGTGGGAACACTTAGTGGCCACTCCTCCGGCCAAACACCCGTACTTACGATTGTGATGTGAGCTCCGGTGTCTAGCATGGCATAGATTTGTACTGATGCGTTTTTCTGACTCAACACAACGCGCATATTAGGCCGGTGGTCCATCTTCGTAGTGAAACAAACTGCAGGGTCTGTGGAATCAAGACTTCGGTTTTTATGGGAAGTCTTTGCTAAAGAATGGTCGATTGAGCTGCCTATCACTAGGATCTGCGCTATCTTACTGCCTTTTGGAACAAACAAAGGAGGACAAAGAGTATGGACCATAATATGAATCTGGTCCGCATAGTTTACATCAATAACCTTAGGAACAATTAGCAGTCCCTTGACGCCGGCAGAAGAACGTCCCACTAAAAGTCCTTTCATTCTGCCGTTTGAATTAATCCTTGGCCCGACCGCATTGCTAGGGATCTCATGTACGGTCGTGTCGTTAAGGACAACGTCTATTGTGGTTGCCAAGTCGATTCCCAAGCTGCCTCTGGTTGCGGCTTGAGGCTGTTGTGAAAAACTCTTGCTTTGCTCGGAGGATTGATTTGTTTCCACACGCGGCCTCTGTCCGCGCTCCTCCTCTCGTTTCCCGAACATACTTTTGTGGCATGGGTATCCTTTTGACATTTGTCACACCAGACGGCGCCACGGCAGCAACGTCTGACGTGCCCCTTTTCCCCACACCGATAGCAAATATGGCGGACTGACGATTGCACCTGCAGAGGACTGTTTTGTTGCACTGCAGCTGCAAGTGGTTGGACAACTTCCCTGACCACGCCTTGCACGGCAGCAGCGACCGTCGCCTGTTGCTTTTGTTCTCCAGCCCTCTCGACCCTGGACAGCATGTCTTCAACTCCTGCCCCTCTCGGCAGACCTGCCAGAAGCTGTTTTGTAGTCTTATTGGCGTTGTCAAAGGCTAGCACACGAAACATTTGCTGCTTGCTTTCGTCATTTAAATCTGGATGATTCATTAACGCACTATACAGCCGGTCGATGAAGTTGCTGTAAGTTTCAGTGGCTCCTTGCACTACAGTTCCAAAAGATGGAGCGGACGAACCAGGCAGTGCAAAGAAAGCTTCCAGGGCAAGACGTGCTGACAATTGAAGCACATGGGCGGGGAAGGTCAATTGCCGTTCCAGGCTAGCATAAATTCCTTGTCCGGTAAGTATGTCCACTGTTACTCCATGATAAGGATCTTGCTGGTCCCGATGTCGCATCGCCTCATCCATAGCCCGTTGTGCCCACGCTGCGGGGATACGACGAGGAAGGCCAAGGCCCACCTGGAATTGAATCTTGCAAGGGATGTCAAAAACAACAAGAAGGGCTTCTTCAACTACATCAGCAGCAAAAGGAATGCTAGGGACAATGTGGGGCCGCTGCTGAATGAGGCGGGTGTCCTGGTGACGGAGGATGCGGAGAAGGCAGAGCTACTGAATGCCTTCTTTGCTTCAGTCTTCAGTGCTAAGACTGGCCCTCAGGAATCCCAGGCCCCGGAGGTAAGAGAAGAAGCCTACAAAGAGGACGACTTTCCCTTGGTTGAGGAGGACTGTGTGAGGGATCGCTTAAGCGATCTGGACGTCCACAAATCCATGGGCCCCGATGGAATGCACCCACGAGTGCTGAGGGAGCTGGCGGATGTCATTGCTGAGCCACTCTCCATCATCTTTGAGAGGTCCTGGAGGACAGGAGAGGTGCCCGAGGACTGGAGAAAGGCCAATGTCACTCCAATGTTCAAAAAGGGCAAGAAGGAGGACCCAGGGAACTACAGGCCGGTCAGCCTCACCTCCATCCCAGGAAAGGTGATGGAGCAGCTTATCCTGGCCATCATCAAGCAAGTAGAAGAAAAGAAGGTTCTCAGGAGTAGTCAGCATGGATTCACCAAGGGGAAATCGTGCCTGACCAATCTAATAGCTTTCTACGATGACATGACTGGCTGGGTAGACGAAGGGAGAGCCGTGGATGTTGTCTACCTTGACTTCAGCAAGGCTTTCGACACAGTCTCCCATAAGATCCTCCTAGGGAAGCTGAGGAAGTGTGGGCTGGATGAGTGGTCGGTGAAGTGGATTGAGAACTGGCTGAATGGCAGAACTCAGAGGGTTGTCATCAGTGGCGCTGAGTCTAGTTGGAGGCTGGTGACAAGTGGTGTCCCCCAGGGGTCAGTACTGGGCCCAGTCTTGTTTAACTTCTTCATCAACGACCTGGATGAAGAGTTAGAATGTACCCTCAGCAAGTTTGCTGACGACACCAAACTGGGAGGTGTGGTAGACACACCGGAAGGCTGTGCTGCCATTCAGCGTGACCTGGACAGGCTGGAAAGTTGGGCAGAGAGGAACCTGATGAGGTTCAACAAAGGCAAATGCAGGGTCCTGCACCTGGGGAGGAACAACCTCATGCACCAGTACAGGCTTGGGGTGGACCTGCTGGAGAGCAGGTCTGCGGAGAGGGACCTGGGTGTCCTGGTGGACGACAGGTTAACCATGAGCCAGCAGTGTGCCCTGGCTACCAAGAAAGCCAATGGAATCCCGGGGTGCATCAAGAAGAGTGTAGCCAACAGGACGAGGGAGGTTCTCCTTCCCCTCTACACTGCCCTGGTGAGGCCTCATCTGGAGTACTGTGTCCAGTTCTGGACTCCCCAGTTCAAGAAAGATGAAGAGCTACTGGAGAGAGTCCAGCGGAGGGCTACAAGGATGATGAGGGGACTGGAACATCTCTCCTACGAGGAGAGGCTGAGGGAGCTGGGCTTGTTCAGCCTGGAGAAGAGAAGGCTGCGAGGGGACCTAATAAATGCTTATAAATATCTTCAGGGTGGGTGTCAGGAGGACGGGGCCAAGCTCTTTTCAGTGGTGCCCAGTGACAGGACAAGGGGCAATGGGCACAAACTGAAGCACAGGAAGTTCCGTCTGAACATGAGGAAGAACTTCTTCCCTCTGAGGGTGATGGAGCCCTGGCACAGGCTGCCCAGGGAGGTTGTGGATTCTCCTTCTCTGGAGATATTCAAGACCCGCCTGGACAAGGTCCTGTGCATCCTGCTGTAGGTGACCCTGCTTTGGCAGGAGGGTTGGACTAGATGACCCACAGAGGTCCCTTCCGACCCCTACTATTCTGTGATTCTGTGATTCTGTGCTCTCCACAACAAGAACTGAGTAGGAGTGAGTAACAATCGCATTAAACTTCGACAGTCATATGGACACATCAGGTCAGTGGAGTAAATCCAGGTAACAATTTGTCGAGTAGCCTCAGACTTCACCCTATATTGAATTATGGTATTACGGGCCTGTTGCAAAATCTTCCAGTCACGTGGTGGCCCTATTTGCTTTGTCCATTAACCTGTACCACAGGACAGGCTAAGGCTTGTGTACCTCCCATACATGTGGCAACGTCCCACTGTCCATCTAGGATGGCATCTCTTGTAACACCGCTCCAGCGGGCAGGTGTGATCAGTGCCGGAGGCCCAGCTAAACATCTCGGAGAGGAAGCCTCATTTTCCCGGTGGGGGGGTTGGTAACGATTGACATATGCTGGAACTGCAAGCTCATGTCTTGAAGACTCTGCAAAACTGACTGCAAAAGATCGCATGCTTTTTTTCCTTGCAATTCGTTCTGGCCGCCATCAGAGGGCGTTGGGAGTGGAGAGGCCTCGCTGGAAGATGACAAGGGTGGATAGAGAGGAGGGGCCGATGTTGCAGGCCGCGCCCCAGGAGGGGCCGATGTCGTAAGCTGCGCCCCTTCTCCCTCCCCCTCTGGGGGTGGTACTAGCCGCAGAGGAGGGGCCGATGTTGCAGGCCGCGCCCCAGGAGGGGCCAATGTTGTAAGCCGTGCCCCTTCTCCCTCCCCCTCTGGGGGTGGTACTAGCCGCTCCTCCCCTCTTCCGGAAGGCAGCCTCTCCTCCCCTCTTCCGGAAGACAGTTGCACTTCTGCGCCCGACTCCTCCCCGCTCCCCGGGGGCGGTCGTACTCCCGCGTCCGGCTCACATTTCAAGTTGATCTCTGTAGCGGCATCTTCCAGTGGGCCACCCCCCTCTGCACCCAGACCGGAACCGCGCTCCGCACTCGCCCAAATCTCGGCAATTGTGTTACAAGTGATCCCAGTCATCCCTCTAACGGCAGGTAGCCCGAAAACCCGTGATAATGTCCCAGGGTTAGGCGCGTGATCTTTCCCGGGCTCCAGAGCTAGCATCTGAGCTGCAGCACACGCCACCTCTCGTTCAGCTTTCATGGCTTTTAAGGTCTGTAATACTGTTCACCAGAGCTCGCGGACGGCTTTTATCTCCTTTTCTTCCTTTTCCTCCCCGGTTATTGTCCTTTCCCACATCGTGTCTCCTAACTCTTGCCATTCTGAGACGGAAAACAGTAGCGGGGTATCCGCAAAGTGACCCCATCGTTGCCCCAGTTTAATCAACTTCATGAGTTGCTTTGCCGTTGCGTCTATTCCTCTCTTAGAGAGAATACCGACGAGCAACGTTGCTGCAGCATCCACCTCCATGCCTGCGACCACGGCCTCCACGTTAAAATTTAGCTGCGCCAGGCAGCCCCAGTGTGGCTCGAAAATCCATGGGAGTCGGCCGTCCGTACCTGCCCTGCACGTTCGCACCCAGGCAGGACCCTCCCAGCCATTGTTCCCACGCCCCCTCTCTAGCTGCTCACCGCAGACTGAGGGACTCCTGCAGGGAAACCGTCCATCCACTGCTACCAAATGTAGGCGTGGGTTACGGATCCGTTGTAACCATGTGACCCCAATATGAGTATGATCGTTCACCTTTATTAGTCAGCAAAACCAAGGTTTATATAGCAAAACTATTACAGCATCTGAATGGTTAAAACCCCAATCCATATATAGGCAAAACTACTGCAACTCGTTGTGATTGGTGCAGAGCTGCATCTCGATGTGAAAGCAGTACTGTGGCAGGAAACGACAACGTGGCAGGAAGGAAGTGACAGCGTGGCAGGAAACGGTGACGTTCCCCCTGCTCCAGTGTCCCGAGCTCGTCGGTCTGCCTTCCCAGCAGGGTTCCGTGTCAGCCGGAAAAAAAAGGCAAGATGATATATATTTATCGTACAGGGACTTTTCACAAGGGTGTGTAGTGACAGGACAAGGGGGAATGGCTCTAAACTAAAAGAGGGCAGATTTAGATTAGATATTAGGAAGCAATTCTTCCCCATGAGGGTGGTGAGGCCCTGGCCCAGGTTGCCCAGAGCAGCTGTGGCTGCCCCCTCCCTGGCAGTGTTCAAGGCCGGGTTGGATGGAGCTCTGAGCACCCTGGTCTGGTGGAAGATGTCCCTGCTGATGGCAGGGGGGTTGGAACCAGATGATCTTTCAGGTCCATTCCAACCCTTACCATGCTATGATGCTATGATTTGGGCAGTGAATTAACCCTTATCTTGTCCTGCTCCATCACAATTGCTTGGTTCTTGCCTGGTTAAACGGAGATGGAGAGATGCTAAGTTTTGCCATGGTAAAGCTGACCCTTGTTGTTTCCTGAATACTGGACTTGAGCATAAGTCTGGATTTGACCTCTTGAGCGGTGACAAGAATGAGCTCTGAAGTTCTCCAGCAAGGAATATGACTTGTCGTGGAGTTGGAATACGTCTTGTCGTGGAAACTGAGCTGCATATGTTAAACAAGTAAAGGAACAGAAAGATGAAAATTATCTTGTGTTTTATGCAAAGGAGTCCGGAAAAAAAATTAGTTCTCCCTTGCCTCTTTGCATTATTTTTTCCTTTTTTTTTTAGGATGTTAGGCAGATGGTTTTAGATGGAGACTTGCCCAGGAGCCGCTCAATCATGTTCCTGATGTCTCACTTAGGAAACAGGTTCTTTTTGAATTGAGTGCCTGCAGTCAAGAGTCAGCAGGAGCAGCGTGTGAAACCTGCTAAGTGATATAAAACTGTAACTGCTCTGGGAAAGTCAGTTGTTGGATGCTGTGAGCTGTCTAGCAACATTGCAGGTGAGTTCTGCTAACGGCAGTCTGGATTTCTTCTTCTCCTTTCCCCATCTATGTCAGGATGATGTTATTCTGAGGGTACTGCTTCAAAAGCAATAGGTACCGTCGATACCTTGATGAGAGCTATTTAAAAGTAGTACTGGAATCCGAGAAATAAAGATTGGTGGTAAAATGAAAAATCACGGAATGGTTTGGGTTGGAAGGGACCTTCAAAGGTCATCTAGTCCAATGCCCCTGCAGCGAGCAAAATGTGAGTGCTCTCATCTGTGATAGGATCATCTAAGGCACAGAAAAAAGACAGCCATGAGCAAGCGTTGGTATCATCTTTGTAAACAGAAGAGGGGAACTGAGGCATGGCGTGGACGACCATGGTTTTTGCAGTTTTCTAAAATTGGGACCATCTGCGTCGCCTGCTTATCTCGTAGTTCGTGGTCGGAACAGATGGGCATTGCAGCAGGAGAAGAATGAGGGTATGTTACAAAGTTTTATTACCACTTCTTTCAGTAACTGACTGCCACCTTTTTCCAAGTCAGGTCTTCACGTTGTGTTCGAAGTGTAGCGGAGCCCGTTTGCATGGAATACCGGAAAACTTGCCTATAGGAGAAGCCCTTGGATAAAATTTGCACTTATGCATGCCTTGCAAATGTGCATTTATAAATTATGACTACTTCATGGCTGTTATAGTTAGGCTGCGGCCGGAAACAAAAGCGCCACGCGGCCGCCCCTCCCCCCGCCGCGGTGCGGAGGAGAATGGAAAGAAACAGGCAGAAACCAGTGGGTCGGGATAAGGACAGTTTAACAGAACAGCAAACAAAGGGAACAGCAACAACAACGGTACACATAAGGGGAAAACACAACACAAACCGCACAACCCACAGAGCCGCTCTCCCGGACCGGACCAGCGGCGCGCATTCCCGAGCCGCGAGTGAGTTCCCGCCGCCCCGCTCCCCCCCCCCCCCCCCCCCCCACCGGAACCCAGCATGGCGGCACATGGTATGGAATATCCTGTTCTGTTTGGCCAGGTGGGGTCAGCCTGCCCGGCTGTGCCCCTTCCTGGATTCTGGTGAAAATTAACCCTGTCCTGGCCAAACCCAGGACATTATCCACCCCTTATTCCATACCATCTACGTCATGCCCAGGTCCCCCATTGTCCAGTTGATCACCACCACTTCTCCTGTCTCCAGATATCATTGCCTTCGTCTAAGAATCATCACTCTAGAGTGTCCGTTGAGTTCATTTAATCCATGACTTCGGGCTCCATCTGTCGTAATGGTCTTCCCTGGCAGGAGAGGTGATGTGTGGTGATGGGCGGTCACTTGCTGCATCCGGACCTCACGGCTGATGTACCTGGTGCGGCCCGTGCCCACAGTCTGCAGGTTGGAGATGTCGATCTCGATGAAGTTGCTGGGTGCCAGTTGTTGAAAACCAGGTCCAGTTCCATCATCGCTGTGCTCTGCTAGGTTTTCATCAAAAAGTCCATCCTTCTTTAATCTGGACGATTCTTACTATGCTACTACTGGTACAACATATAACAATTATAACAGTGATAACAGACAGTGACAGGGTTATTTAACAATTAACTTTATACAATTTATTTATTTATGGACCATTCTCGCCCAAAATCAAATCCCCATGAGGTACACACTGGACTTCCCCATCCTTCCGCATTACCCACCAGGTACACCCCGGTCCTTGAGCAAAAGCAATCCCGCGGACGGGCTTGCCTTTGCCCGAGGCAGGACTAACCCAGACTGCCTTCCCTAACAAGTTCCACATGTGCACTACGGGGACTTTATCTTCATATTTTCTTTACAGTTGCCTCTAGTGCCTTTTGTGTTATGCATATTATACACGGAACCAATATAATCACTGCTTCCTCTACATCTCCCCCTTTTTTATTTAATGAATTTAAAGCAAGCTCTACATTGACACACCTAAGCATCACTATTGGCATTATGGTCCAGTAACAGCCTCGCTACAGTGCAACACTCAAAATGAACACAAATGCTAATAAAAAGATATATAGATGTGAAGTGCATACCATAACCTGTATTCATATTAATCACCTAGGCTAAAATCAATGTATCTAAGGGTATAACTCATTAACTATATACAATATCTGCAGAACTCACCAAACCAAAGATGCAAAGGCAGTTACTTAGTCCAGACAAATCCGTTAGATCACAGAAACCAAATAAATCCATCAGAACACAGAAATACAAACACTATGACAACAAACACATAAAACCACACATTATAGTCGCGACCGCACACGCACAAGCACACCAAGTTTTCAAGTTAAATCCAAATATTGCAAAGACTTATGATTTTTTTTTTTTTTTTTTTTTTTTTTTTGGCAATGCAAAGACTTATGAACAGGCAAGAACTTACAATAACATTTAACATTTAACAGACAAATTCCCAAGCCTCAGTTTCAGGAAGAGTACTCTCTTTTCAATTATGTTTTAGGAAGGGCACTTTCACTTCTCCCCAGGGATACAGCCAAATGTTGTGAAGCTTTCACTATGACTAGCAGGCAGGCAACAAGAAACAACACTGGAAGAATGCCTTTGTCTTATTAATGGTTCGTGCTCAGAACTTTTTGGTCCAGGGATCAGAGGTTCTCCCCGAGAATCCCTCGGTGCCGGCTGGAGGTCCTGCGATCCCTCGGACCACTGATGTTCAAGAGCAGCGTCCTACCTGGCTACCCAAAATCTATTCCCAGAAAGGAGCAAAATAATTCACTCTCCAAAACTTAACTCCGGAACCCCAGAAAGCAGGCACTCTTGAGAACTCATTAGCATACATTAATATCATAATCAGCTAGAACAGTTTGCAGCGATAAGGATACAAGGAATTCTACTGCAGTAATTGAATTATACACAGTTTTTCCAACCAAGTCCTTGAATGTCAGGAAAATGGTTCTTGCCGCGCCGCTTCTGGGTTAGGCAAAGCCGGGCTGTGACAGCGCGCTGGGATCGGGGCGGAGGGGAGGCCGGGCCATGCCACCAGTTGCCCGGGGGGGGCCGTGTGCCCCACCAGGTGTGAGGTTCGCTGACCCATCTGGTGTGGTGGCTGCTGGTGCTGGGGGCTTGTGCTGTGTCTGAGGGACTGTGCGGTTTTGTGCTGGAATTCACCCTGCTTTCATCTCAGGTCGGGTACACCAGTTGCTGTAGAGGGACCCTGTTGTATACTTTCGGGGTGCCTGGTTTCGCGTCCCGCTTCCCATTTCTCTGGATTTAAAGGATTGTCAGGTTCTGGCGGATTTACCTCCCGCATTTCTCATGTTGGGTTAGGAGTTTCATCATATGTAGGGTTAAATTTCAAAAGACTGCAGCTCTGTCCTTGCTTTTGAGATAACGGTGGAGGAGTAGCAGCTGCTTGTAAGATAGTTTCTGCAGATTTTAGAGGATTTAAAGCTGTATGCACTGATTTCCAAGTAATGATTTCCTCAGGGATTTTAAACTGCAAGACTTTGTTCTTTCAAAATTCTCTGTAAAATCTTTTAATGGAGCTTTTGTTCCTTTCAGCTGATCATGCTTTTGACAGCTCAAAAAACATGGGCTAATAATTGCTTCTCTTTGTTGCCGACCTGCACAGAGTCCCCGATTCTCTGCCACACAGCCAAGTCAAACAACCGATCTGTCATTGCTGTCAGCTTTCGTACCACAATAATAGTCCCGATATCTCTCTTTCAGTTAACTTAACGTTGGCTCAATCCGCCAATTCCGGCAGGCTTTTCTGCGCCGCCTTTTCCAACACTGATACAGTGGAACCCATACTGCCGAAATTCACGCCCCCCCAGCATGCCGCGGATCCGCTCCTGCCTCTCTCGGGCAGCCCGGCTTACCTCGCTGGCTGGCAGTCCCCTGCCTTCTTCGGCTGCGGTATCACATCGGGGTCACCACAATGCCAAGTTTCAGCATCCGTGCAGGGACAGGAACGACTCTCACGCATTGATGCAATGCACAGTTGATTCCATTTATTGCTCCGCTTGCGTGATTATATACATTTTTCATATCTGTACACACGATCACGCCTATTTGAATAGGCTACAGACCCCTTCCTTCACCAGGATGGTATTCCGGGTGGTGGCATGGGGCACAGGGTAGGTTTCCAGCCATCTGGTGGTGGCCTCCACCATTGTGAGCACATAGCGCTTGCCTTGGAGGGTTTGTGGCAGTGTGATGTAGCAATCTGCCAAGCCTCCCCGTATTTATATTTTAGCCATCGTCCTCCATACCACTGAGGCTTTACCCGCTTGGCTTGCTTGATTGCAGCGCATGTTTCACATTCATGGATAACCTGTTGTCCCGATCCGATATCGGGGAGGTTTCGATTCAATCCCAGGAGACGAGATTAAGATGCAAACACAGTCATATGCCGTGCAAACTTGTAAACTTTATTTTCGGTGAACTGGGAATCGGAGGTCTGGCGGGGACGGCAGCGGGGGGGGGGCGGAGAAGATGAGACAGGAAAAAAAAAAGGGTAAAGTCGGAAAAACCCCAGTGGGCGAGGAAAAGAAGTGTGTGGGGGGGAGAGGATCAGTTACCACCACCACGGATTTGACGATGTCCAGCGATGTCCAGTCGGCTCAGTCTCTGTGCAGGCGTGGAGCCCCGGCGAGAGTAGAGCCCAGCAGCCAGGCGGCGAGGAGGCGAGCAAGAGGGCGGCGAGGAGAGCAAGAGGGCGGCGAGGAGCATGTGCTGCCCTTTTATAGGGGCATTTGCGCATGCGCAGAGCATGTCTGCATACGTGCAGTTCCTGCCATGCGTGCTGCACGCTTAGACAAGTCCGTTTTTGCCTGTCCACGGGCTACTCTGTGCGCAAGCGCTTTCCTGCAGGTCGTTGTGGCGGCTTCCTTCCAGAGGCCAGCAAGAGATGGCAATAGTGATGTTGAGACAAAACCAGTTTGTAGCGGTCTTCTACACCACCCCATGGCTCGACATTGCTGCCTTTGCAGTGGTGTGGGAGGTGGTGGTGGTCTAGAGATACAGAACAAGAGGGAACGAGAAATGAGAGAGAGAGAGAAAGAAAAAGAGAAAGAGAGGAAGATGGAGAGAGAGAGAGAGAGAAAAAAAAAAAAGGGGGGTAGAAACCAGGATAGAAGGGATAGGTGACACGGCAGGGGAAGGAGGGACCAAAAAAAAGAAAAAGGGGTATGGCACAGAAATGCACAATCGTAGGCAGGTTGAAACATTACACAATGTAAACACTGTCTCTTCGAACACTGCTAAGTTTAACAATGTCTTACTGAACAAAAGTTTGAGGAATCAGGTAAGTATGAGGTAGTCTTTTCATGATAACAAACACAGAAAATCAGGGTGGGTGTGACATGGATATAGGTATGCAATTCTTCCCTTTGACAGTCTGTGAGTTCTATAGGGTCTAAATGATGGGTACAGTGGTCGGTTTTGGTTGACGAATGACATGGATCTGTCTTACGCCGTCAGGTGATGTGATGGGTATGAATTGCATATTGGATACCACATGTCGGATTAACTGAACAAAACAGGGAACAATACATGGTAAAAACATTAAAGCAGCAACCGCGCATAACAAAAATAGTAGTAATTGTTTTACCCATCGTGTCCCTGGCAACCAGGACCACAAATCACCAGTCCAACCATTCCATGTTTGTACTGGAACGTGAGTGATTCTCCTAATATCTTTAGTCAGTTGGAGGACCACTTCACCCACGTCATCGATCTCCAAGCAACAGTTAGAAATATTTAGTTTCCCACACACCCCCCCCTCTTCAGCTAACAGGTAATCCAGGACCATGCGATGTTGAAGGATTGCTGTGCGCATCTGTTGAGACTGTCGAGTTAAAAGGTCTAAGGCATCTGCAGTTTTATTAGTGATGATTTCCAGGGCTGCTTGCAATTGAATTATCTGATTTAGATTATAAATTGGTTCCCTTGCCCCTGATGTTGGTTCATTGGGGTTCCAGGTGGCAGGTCCGTAATGCTGAATTATTCTCTCAGGAGGCCACTCATCACTCCCCCATTTTTGCGTTCCACCCAGGTTAACCTCAATAGATCGCGTTTTACGGGCAATCCTTCTATCCCCCAGATCATCATATGGTCTTATCCCCAAATGAGGTCCACCCGTCTCTGGGAGGAGGAAAAACATGGGCCGGATAATCCCTACGTAACAAGTCCCTGCCCATTCTGCCGGTAAACGTTTGTAGGCAGTATGTCCGCAGATCCAATAATGACCCCTTTTTGCCTTAGTGCCATAAGCAAATGGTCCAGCTGTCTCCCTTGGAGACTGAAAATGAGTTGTGTCCTTGTCGCCAAAAGGGCTAAAAAACTCAGTGGGGCTGTCGTTTATGCGGCCAGTGCAGTACCAGGCGCCAGAATCATTTTTCCACTCACACACTTGACTATAGGGGTAATAATTGGACCGTTGGAGGAAGGTTTCATTTTTGCTTGACCAGTATCCCTTAAATCCCCGACCGTGCCCGGCTTCATCAAGCCACATCCATATGTGGACACCTCTATCTTTATCAACTAGCTTATGGGTGAGTGTCCATTTGCACTTGCTTTCCCTAACATGGATCCCTCCCTCCTGGACACGGTTTAAACAATATTGCCCGACAGCCGGAAACTGAATTGGCCATGTTCCGCTATCACCCCAAGTAGCATTTGTGGTCTCACTGTAATTGCTCACAATCTGGGCTGGGGTGAGGGGTGTAGACGTCCATGGCCAGCTCAATAACCCCAGGGGTCCACCACAGACCCAACAGTGACTCAGATTGAAAGTTCGACTTACAGCCTTGGCTAACAACACAAACTCATTGTCCTTAAAGGGATCGTAGGGATCCGTGGGAGGTGGAGGAAGTGGTTTTCCATGGCTTCCATAGATGCATCCCCAAACTAGTATGACCAACAATAACGTGCGCATTCTGATTAAGTCACAATCTGTGTCCATTTTGCTTCCTCCGGGAGGGTGTGTCCGGGTCAGTTGTTCCTTCCTGGAAAGTAAGAACAGAAACAAACTTGCTTCTCGGGTCAGAAGGAAGGAATAATCCACTTAGTGTGAATCTTATGGACCTTCCCACAAGCGTCTCTCGCCTTCCAAATATATTTGTTCCCCGGGGTGTCCAATATCAACGGTACTGCTCCCACAGTGGGGAGTTCAACCAGGACAGGTTGCCCGGGGAAATGGGATGGGTTGTTAGAGTGACCAGAGCCATGCGAGGTGGGCATCATTGTTGGTGCCTGGGGGCAAAACGCTGTAATCTTTGGGCATCCATTTGTTCCCCAGCGGCTATTGACACTGGTCACTGTGTCCCCCACCCGCTCGGCCCATCCCGATTTGTGTGGTTTCAGAAATCGCTTTAATAAACCATTCGTTCTTTCCACGATCCCATTTGCTTGCGGGTAGTATGGTGTGTGGAACACCCATGAAATTCCCTCTTGGGCTGCCCATTCTTGAACTATTTTAGCTGTGAAGTGTGAACCATTGTCTGATTGAATCGATTGTGGTTTAGGGAAGGTCCCAAACCATTCTTTCAGGGCCTTCACAGTATTCTCCCCTGTCGCCTTGGCACATGCCTTGGCCTGTACTAGTCCAGACACTATTTCAACACCCACCAATATGTAACATTTTCCCTCTGATTTTCGAAACGGACCAACGTACTCAACCTGCCAGGCCTCCCACAAACCTTTTCCTTCTCTTAAGTGCAGGGGGTCATTTTCCAGGGGGTGTCTGTCCAAACGGACACGACACTGTTCACAAGAGGATATACATGTTTTGCATTCCTCCCTGGTAACTGGCCACCCTCGAGCTTGCGCCTCACAAAGTAAATCATTTATCCCTGAATGTTTCCGTTTTATATGCAGCCATTCTAATAAATGTTCCCAATTTTCTGTTATTTGGGTGCTCTGCAGAGTTGCTAGTCGAGCTAGTTCGTCCGCTTCAGCATTCCATTGGTTCACTGGGGTGTCACTTTGTTGGTAGGATGCAACCCATGCCACTGCAAACTTCCCACATTTAGCAATTGCAAGAATATCTTGCCATTTTTCCTTTTGCCATATCGGTATCCTGTTAACCTCCCAGTCATTCTGTTCCCAGAATGGCAGCCACTCTGTGCAGCCTTTAAAAACCGCATAGGAGTCAGTATAAATATATACAGGGGAAGCAGCTTGGGCCTCATGCTGGAATACACTCCACACTGCAGTTAGCTCTCCCACCTGCGCGCTGCCCTCCCCTTCAGTAATGATTTGTTCCTTAGTCCCGACCTGAAGTGCCACAGCTCGATACTTCCAAATCTTTCCTTCTCGCTTCGACAAAGCATCTGTAAACCATACATTCTTTAACTGTTCAGAAAATGGGGGAGCTATTTGTATCACAGGAGCAAGCTGGGGCGCATCCTTATCTAGGTCTGCCTCATCCTGTATATTCAACACTTTAGTAGCTCCTTCAGATACAGAAAAGATCTCACAATAATGCTCTATTTGGGCATACCATTTCCGTATGGAGGCTCTTTGAGCCACCCCGTCAGGGGGTGGGGTTCCTGTTAAAACTGCTTTGGTCACTTTAAATGGGCCCCGAAGGATTATGGGCTGCTGTCGGATAGTTCGTTCAGCCTCTCTCAAAGCTAGACTAACTACAAATAGGCCCTTTTCCCAAGTTGTATACCTTTTTTCAGCATCCTTGAAACTACGTGAATAGAATCCGATGGGCCAAATGGGCCCCTCTGGTCCCTTCTGCCACAAATGAATTGAGAGCCCAGTTCGGGCAAACCCCCATTCGATTTGGACTGGGTCCACTGGATGGATAGGTCCCAGGGCTTGGTATGCATTTGCCTCAAACACCAACAGTCGTAACGCCTCATCGTGGACCTGGGTCCACTCCCATTGGGCCTTTTTCCACAGTAAATCATACAAAGGTCTAGCAATAATCGAAAAATCAGGGATATGTTTCCTCCAGAACACAAGTAGTCCTAATGCATGTTGCAGATCTTTCTTTGATTCTGGCATTTTAATTAGGTCAAGGGAGGACAGAGTATCAGGGGGGATACAAGTCATTCCCCCCCTCCACCAGATTCCCAAAAATTTCACTTCACTAGAAGGGGCTTGTATCTTTTCGGGTGGAACCGTCAATCCTATATGTTCTAAATGGGTGATAATGTCCCGCCTCCTTAACTTCCTCTATCTGACTCCCTCCCACAAGCACATCATCTATATACTGATAAATCTTCACCCCCGCTTGTATGGGGACCGCTTCCAATTCCTGTGCTAGAGCATGGTGAGCTAATGTGGGGGAGTGCTTATAGCCCTGGGGAAGCCGTGTGAAAGTGTCCTGCTGTCCTTCCCAGGTGAAAGCAAAACGCTTTTGATCTTCAGGTTGAAGGAGAACCATAAAGAACATGTCCTTAACATCAATAGTTGCCAGAATCGGGTGCTCCTGAATGGTGCTGATGAGCTCGGCAATGTTTGGCACAGCAGCAGTTAACGGTCCCATATTAGCATTCAAACGGCGGTAATCGACCGTTAACCGCCACTTTCCATTAGGTTTTCGCACGGCCAGACCGGGGAATTGTAAGGCGAGTGGGTGGGAACCACCACTTCTTGTTCCCGCAGCTCAGCCGGCACCGGGGCTATGCCTGCCCCAGCTCCCAGCGGCAGCGGGTACGGTTTCACATTCGTTAATTTAGAAGGGGGGAGGGCAGGCGCCGCTTGTAGCAGACGCACCTCCGCGCTGGGGGTTTTAGCCAACTGTCTAATTTGGGGGGCACCGAAGGACCACGAATTTCCCTGGGTATCACGCCACTGTTTACCCTTTAAAACATCCATGCCTAAAAGGTTCATTTGGAAAGGTCCCACAGCTACCATGGTGTCCACGGGGTCTTCCTCCCCCGGTAGCCATAATGTCACCGGAGTCATGGGCACAGTCTGAGTTTTCCCCAAGGCGTTTAAAACTATCAGGCTTTTGGACGGGACCGAAATACCACACCGTTCCGCCTCGACCCGGCTTAGCGCAGTAATTTGTGCTCCAGTGTCAACCAAAAAGGTTACTGGTCTCCTCTTTGGTCCTACCGCCACCGTAATCAATAAATCCCCTTTGTTATTGCAGGTGAGCTGTCTTACAAACATCCACCCTCCGCCTCCCCCCTCACCCTGGGGGAGCGGAGGATTTAGTTTCCCACCATCTTCTCCCTATTTTGCTCCCCCCCCAGATCCACCAAGGGTGGGGCACTAGGACCTGGCTCAGAACCGATTCCTCGCCCTGACCATCTCTGCAAAAGCTGCTCCAGCTTCTTGGTTGGGAGTCCATCCATGAGGTCCCGGGGAATGCCCTTCTGAAGCCCTAACTGCCAGAGTCCCTGCCGATTTAGGGGCTTTTCTTTCCCGGCCAGATCCGGGCTTCTCCCCGAGAAAAACGACTGCCCACTCCCTCGCTCTGCGGCTCGCACAGCTCTGGTTTCAGCCCTTGGATATGGTCGGTTAACAGGTCCGTATTTCCTCCCATAGTTAATCAGCTCTTGGGCTATCTCCCCCCACGTCCACACTTTCCTCCCCGGCCACCGACGGTCGGGGGCCGCCCCCCCCTCCAGGGTAGCCGCGATTCTCTCCTCGCTGGGGGTGTTTTGAATTCTCCCCTGCATCTGGATCCCTATGGGTTTCAGGGAATCGGGAAGCCCCCGTATTAGGGGAGTCATTCTTTCGGGGTCTGCCGGCAGCAGCATCGGGGAGCTCAGATTAGGCTTGAGCTACCGATCATACATCATCTGGAGACAAGCCGCTTTCTGCACACTTTCCAGCAACTGATCTGTTGTGCCCGTTATGGCCAGGGGATCCCCCCTCTCCAGCGGGTTCAACCCCCCCGCCCAGTACGCAGCCCTCTGAGTCAGCGACCACGGGGCTCGGCGATCGCCGGTGGTTAAGAACACGCCCGAGCCCCAGTACCCTTCTGCTTCCCTTTCCGACAACAAGATCCTGTCCCCCCCCGACAGGGACACCCTCCAGACATATTCTGTCTCCGATTCTCTCGCGGTTCTCGCAAAATCTTTTCGCAGCTTTGCCAATTTGGTTGCCGCAAAAGGGATTTCTTTAGTAATAACCTGGGGACGATTATCACCGTCGTCTTCATATACGAATTCCGTTTTAACCAATGGATACATGTGGGGGGGGCTGCCTGCGGTCTCTTTTGCTCCCTTCAAGTCCCCCCTCGGATAGATCGATCGTATCCCTTTCTCTGCCCGCGCTACTTCTGTTTCCGCCAGAGTCTGCGTCCCTCAGGAGCTGATTCCTTAACTCCTCCTTCAATATTACGTTTTGGCACCTCTCCTCCTCCAGCAGCCGCTTACTTTCCCGCAACTGTTCTTGCAGTTTCTACCGCCGCTTGTAGAGAATCTACCACCGCCTCAGCCTGACCAGACCTCTGGTTCCTTTCCTCCACTGCAGCAGCCAAACTCGCTCCCAACACCGCACAGATGATCGCTTTTCCCTTCCCCCTCTTAACTCTGGCTTCTTTTTGCAACACTTTCATTCTGTCTACCACACTCTGTAACCGAAACCAATGGTCCCTCGCCCAGCCTTGCCCCTGGAGCGAGGGATGAGCTCGGTGAGCCTCTAGAAAGTCATACAGCCTCTCTGTTTCCTCAGCCCGCACGGACACACAATCACATGTGTCGGCTGCCTGCTGGGCAGCCATTTTCCTACAAAGGGGATGTCGTCCCGGGAGGGCCACGCTTTGAAATCCGAGCTTCCCCTATACGCTCCCGGGAGGCCAAAACGTAATCTAAAGCACAAAATTCCCACAAAGTTCCTACAAAAAATTCCAACAAAGGGGATATCGTCCTGAGAGGGTCACACCTTAAAGTCCAAGTTTCCCCTATGTGCTCCCAGGAGGCCAAACCGTAAACTAATATACAAAGTTCCCATAAAGTTCCTTCCTACAAAGGGGATATCTTCCTGAGAGGGTCACACCTTAAAGTCCAAGTTTCCCCTATTCACTCCCAGGAGGCCAAACCATACACTAATACACAAGTCCGTGACAAGAGCAGTACAAAAGGAAACCGCCATTCGCACCTTCCTCACACTTCGTTCGCCCTCATTCACAGGCAATCACAGAGAGCACCACAGGAAGGAGGCACAGCACTCTCGTCTCCAGGGATCCTGTCCGTGACGCCAATAAAAATGTCCCGATCCGATATCGGGGAGGTTTTGATTCGATCCCAGGAGACGAGATTAAGACGCAAACGCAGTCATATGCCGTGCAACCTTGTAAACTTTATTTTCGGTGAACCGGGAATCGGAGGTCTGGCGGGGACGGCAGCGGGGGGGGGGCGGAGAAGACGAGACAGGAAAAAAAAAAGGGTAAAGTCAGAAAAACCCCAGTGGGCGAGGAAAAGAAGTGCGGGGGGGGGAGAGGATCAGTTACCACCACCACGGATTCGACGATGTCCAGCGATGTCCAGTCGGCTCAGTCTCTGTGCAGGCGTGGAGCCCCAGCGAGAGTAGGGCCCAGCAGCCAGGCGGTGAGGAGGCGAGCAAGAGGGCGGCGAGGAGCATGTGCTGCCCTTTTATAGGGGCATTTGCGCATGCGCAGAGCATGTCTGCATACGTGCAGTTCCTGCCATGTGTGCTGCCCGCTTAGACAAGTCCGTTTTTGCCCGTCCATGGGCTACTCTGTGCGCAAGCGCTTTCCTGCAGGTCGTTGTGGCGGCTTCCTTCCAGAGGCCAGCAAGAGATGGCAATAGCGATGTCGAGACAAAGCCAGTTTGTAGCGGTCTTCTACACCTGTGCGATGGTGTCCATGGTCAAGTCCACCCCTCGGTCACGAGCCCATCTGTATGTTGGGTCTCTTCCTTGGTGGCCCAAGGTGTCATGGGCCCACCCAGCTATAAACAGTTCACCCTTATGTTGCCAGTCCAGATCCACCTGAGCCACTTCAATCTTGGCAGCCTGATCCACCTGCTGGTTGTTCTGATGTTCTTCAGTGGCCCGACTCTTAGGGACGTGGGCGTCCATGTGATGGACTTTTACAACCAACCATACTCTCACCTACGCCTTTAAAAGCCTTTAAAAGCACTTTTATCAGCTCCAAACGCAAAGCAAAGTAAGACCTATCCTATCCAATACACAGCACGACGACAACAAAGACCTTTGAGAAACGCATCCAACAATTCCTCTCACAGCAAGATTTGCACTCATGACAGAACTATATGTGATTAACCCCAACACCACCTCTGAGCAGCACAAGCTGAGCTCTGCAACAGCTACCGCGGCTTTTCCCAACATTTGTGACAGAAGTATTGCTGGAAAAAATCAGGGCATTATTTAACACAAGGCGCTGGGGGATATTATATTTCCCTTAGTACTGTGTAGGATCCTACCGTTAGTAATACTCAATAGTCAAGGCATAATTACACGTGCATTTTATCAAAACTCTTAGTCAATAGATTCTAAAGTAAAACCCAAGTGGGGAAAAAAAGAATCTTATGAAGCTTATTATAGACAAGGGTAATACTTCCAAAGTACTATCTTTAAAATGCCTTTTTGGGTGTTTTTGTGGTTTTTTAAAAACATTCTTTAACCTTCCAGGCTCTGCAAATTCCACGCACACATGCCCTTTTTTCATTTATCTCCCACCCTCCTTCTCACCTTGACTCTGTCTCTCGAAGCTCTTTCACAGTACAAGAGACATCCGAAACAGCTTCTTCATTAGGATTCATCAAGCTCCCTGCTCCCTCACTTTATTCCTAGCATACCTGAACGCCTCTCTTTCATGAAGTATTTCAGGGAAGATCGCATTTGCCCACACTGAAAGATCTTGGGTGCTTTTTGATGAACCTAACAGATGAACCTCCTAACAGAATTCTTAGCTATTTATGCTTTGAAAATCATGCATACAAAGGCCTATGCAACAAGAGGTACCCCCCAAATATCACTACAGATGAGATATTTTGCAGTGAAAATAAGATACAGCCGCTGAAGACATACTTGGTAGGCTCTGGAAATTCATGTTGGCAGGTAAGCTGATGCGGGTTGAGATACAAAAGTCATTTCTGTACCGTATGCAAACACACAAAAGTTCAGATCATGAAAATAAATTTAAAAAAATTAACAGGTGCCTCTTATCACACACTATACCTAGTACCTGACTTTTTACCAGCATCTTCCTATTTCCTTATAGGGGAGGTTAAAGTAAATCACAGAATCACAGAATAGTAGGAGTTGGAAGGGACCTCTGTGGGTCATGTAGTCCAACCCTCCTGCCGAAGCAGGGTCACCCAGAGAAGGCTGCACAGGACCTTGTCCAGGTGGGTCTTGAATATCTCCAGAGAAGGAGACTCCACCACCTCCCTGGGCAGCCTGTTCCAGTGCTCCGTCACCCTCAGAGGGAAGAAGTTCTTCCTCATGTTCAGCTGGAACTTCCTCTGCCTCAGTTTGTGCCCATTGCCCCTTGTCCTGTCACTGGGCACCACTGAAAAGAGTCTGGCCCTGTCCTCCTGACACCCACCCTTGAGATAATGAGAGGCATTTCTAAAGTCCCCTCTCAGCCTTCTCTTCTACAGGTTGAACAAGCCCAGCTCCCTCAGCCTTTCCTCGTAGGAGAGATGCTCCAGTGCCCTCCTCATCCTCGTAGCCCTCCGCTGGACTCTCTCCAGTAGCTCCTCATCGTTCTTGAACTGGGCAGCCCAGAACTGGACACAGTACTCCAGATGGGGCCTCACTAGGGCAGAGTAGAGGGGGAGGAGAACCTCCCTCGACCTGCTGGCCACACTCCTCCTAATGCACCCCAGGATGCCATTGGCCTTCTTGGCAACCAAGGCAAACTGCTGGCTCATGGTCAACCTGTCATCCACCAGGACACCCAGATCCCTCTCCACAGAGCTGCTCTGCAGCAGGTCAGCCCCAGCCTGTACTGGTGCATGGGGTTGTTCCTCCCCAGGTGCAGGACCCTGCACTTGCCCTTGTTGAACTTCATCAGGTTCGTCTCTGCCCAACTCTCCAGCCTGTCCAGTTCACGCTGAATGGCAGCATAGCCTGCCGGTGTATCCACCACTCCTCCCAATTTTGCGTCATCAGCAAACTTGCTGAGGGTACACTCACTCTTCATGAAGCAATGATTATAATTTAAAGATGGGAAAACCACGGTATAATAGCAGTGCAGTGCTGGCTAAGGTGACAAACATCCCCAGCAACAAGCTGAAGGGCGACAATTTCTGATAAACACCTTCTGTGAAAAGGACAGAAAAATCAGGATCTGGGGAAGAGGGAAAGACTTGAGACATATTTCAGGGAAAAACGGTTGTTATGGTTTGGCTGCGGCTAGCAACAAAAGCGCCACGTGGCCACCCCTCCCCCCGCCGCGGTGCGGAAGAGAATGGAAAGAAACAGGCCGAAACTGGTGGGTTGGGATAAGGGCAGTTTAACAGAACTGCAAACAAAGGGAACAGGAACAACAGTGATACAGATAAGGAGAAAACACAACACAAACCGAGGAACCCACAGAGCCGCTCTCCGGGACCGCCGCCGCAAGCTCCCGAGCCGTGAGTGAGTTCCCGCCACGCTGCCACCCCCCACCGGAACCCAGCATGATGGCACATGGTATGGAATACCCTGCTCTGTTTGGCCAGGTTGGGGTTAGGTCAGCCTGCCCGGCTGTGCCCCTTCCTGGATTCCGGTGAAAACTAACCCTGTCCTGGCCAAACCCAGTACATTATCCACCCCTTATTCCATACCATCTACGTCATGCCCAGGTCCCCCATTGTCCAGTTGATCACCACCACTTCTCCTGTCTCCAGATATCATTCCCTTAGTCTATGGATCATCACTCTAAAGTGTCCATTGAGTTAATTTAATCCATGACTTCAGGCTCCATCTGTCGTAATGGTCTTCCCTGGCAGGAGAGGTGATGTGTGGTGATGGGCGGTCACTTGCTGCACCCGGAGCTCACGGCTGATGTATCTGGTGCGGCCCGTGCCCACAGTCTGCAGGAGATGTTGATCCTGATGAAGTTGCTCGATGCCAGTTGTTGAAAACCAGGTCCAGTTCCATCATCGCTGTGCTCTGCTAGGTTTTCATCAAAGTCCATCCTTCTTTAATCTGGACGATTCTTACTATGCTACTACTGGTATAACATATAACAATTATAACAGTGATAACAGACAGTGACAGGGTTATTTAACAATTAACTTTATACAATTTATTTATGGACTATTCTCACCCAAAAACAAATCCTCATGAGGTACACATCGGACTTCCCCATCCTTCCACATTACCCACCAGGTACACCCAGGTCCTTGAGCAAAAGCAATCCCGCGGACGGGTTTGCCTTTGCCCGAGGCAGGACTAACCCAGGCTGTCTTCCCTAACATGTTCCGCATGTGCACTACGGGGACTTTATCCCCTTCTACGGGGTGCTGAGGTGTTGACTGGGCAGGACCAGACCGGTTGATGAATCCTCTGGTGTTCACCAACCAGGTGGCCTTTGCTAAATGAGTATCCCAGTTCTTGAAAGTCCCACCCCCCATTGCTCTCAAAGTGGTTTTTAGCAGCCCATTGTACCATTCCATCTTTCCAGAGGCTGGTGCATGGTAGGAGATGTGATACACTCACTCCATACCATGTTCTTTGGCCCAGGTGTCTATGAGGCTGTTACGAAAGTGAGTCCCATTGTCCGACTCAATTCTTTCGGGAGTGCCATGTCGCCACAGGACTTGTTTTTCCAGGCCCAGGATGGTATTCTAGGCAGTAGCATGGGGCACAGGGTAGGATGGTGGCCTCCACCATTGTGAGCACACAGCGCTTGCCTTGGCGGGTTTGTGGCAGTGTGATGTAGTCAATCTGCCAAGCCTACCCATATTTATATTTTAGCCATCGTCCTCCACACCACTGAGGCTTTACCCGCTTGGCTTGCTTGATTGCAGCGCATGTCTCACATTCATGGATAACCTGTGCGATAGTGTCCATGGTCAAGTCCACCCCTCGGTCACGAGCCCATCTGTATGTCGCGTCTCTTCCTTGGTGGCCCGAGGTGTCATGGGCCCACCCAGCTATAAACAGTTCACCCTTATGTTGCCAGTCCAGATCCACCTGAGCCACTTCAATCTTGGCAGCCTGATCCACCTGCTGGTTGTTTTGATCTTCCTCAGTGGCCTGACTCTTAGGGACGTGGGCGTCCACGTGACGGACTTTTACAACCAACTGCTCCAGACGGGCAGCAATATCTTGCCACAATGGGGCAGCCCAGATAGGTTTGCCTCTGTGCTGCCAGTTGTTCTTCTTCCATTGCTGCAGCCACCCCCACAAGGCATTGGCCACCATCCAGGATTCGGTGTAAAGATAGAACACTGGCCACTTCTCTCGACTGGCAATCTCCAAAGCCAGCTGGATGGCTTTCACCTCTGCAAACTGGCTCGACTCACCTTCTCCCTCGGCAGTTTCTGTGACTTGTCGTGTAGGGCTCCATACAGCAGCCTTCCACCTCCGCTGCTTCCCCACAATGCGACAGGACCCATCCGTGAACAGGGCATACTGTTTCTCATCTTCTGGTAGCTGGTTATACAGTGGGGCCTCTTCAGCATGTGTCACCTCCTCCTCTGGCGATGCTCCAAAATCTTTGCCTTCTGGCCAGTCCATGATTACCTCCAGAATTCCTGGGTGACTGGGGTTTCCCATTCGGGCGCTCTGGGTGATCAGCGCAACCCACTTACTCCACGTAGCATCGGTGGCATGATGCGTAGAGGGGACCCTCTCTTTGAACATCCAGCCCAGGACCGGCAATCGTGGTGCTAGGAGGAGCTGTGCTTCAGTGCCGACCACTTCCGAAGCAGCTCGAACGCCTTCATATGCTGCCAGAATCTCTTTTTCAGTGGGAGTATAACGGGCCTCAGATCCTTTGTATCCCCGGCTCCAGAACCCCAGGGGTCGACCTCGAGTCTCCCCTGCTGCCTTCTGCCAGAGACTCCAGGTTGGGCCATTCTCCCCGGCTGCGGTGTAGAGCATGTTTTTAACATCTTGCCCTGACCGGACTGGACCAAGGGCTACGGCATGAACTATCTCCCGTTTAATCTGTTCAAATGCCTGTCGTTGCTCAGGGCCCCATTCAAAATCATTCTTCTTCCGGGTCACATGGTACAGAGGACTTACAATCTAGCTGTAATTTGGGATGTGCATCCTCCAAAAACCCACAACACCCAGGAAGGCCTGTGCTTCCTTTTTGCTGGTTGGTGGAGACATAGCTGCTATTTTGTTGATGACATCCATTGGGATTTGACGGCGCCCATCCTGCCATTTTATTCCCAAAAACTGGATCTTTTGCGCAGGTCCCTTGACTTTACTTCGCTTAATGGCGAAACCGGCTTTCAGGAGGGTCTGAACTATTTTCTCCCCTTTCTCAAAAACTTCCTCCGCGGTGTTACCCCATACAATGATGTCATCGATGTACTGCAGATGTTTTGGAGCTTCACCCTTTTCCAGTGCAGTCTGGATTAGTCCATGGCAAATGGTGGGACTGTGTTTCCACCCCTGGGGCAGTCAATTCCAGGTGTACTGGATGCCCCTCCAGGTGAAAGCAAACTGTGGCCTGCACTCTGCTGCCAAAGGGATGGAGAAGAATGCATTAGCATTGTCAATTGTAGCGTACCACTTGGCTGCCTTGGACTCCAGCTGATAGTGAAGTTCTAGCATGTCTGGCACAGCAGCACTCAGCGGTGGTGTGACTTCATTCAGGCCACAGTAGTCCATTGTCGGTCTCCACTCTCCAGCAGATTTTCTCACTGGCCATATGGGACTATTAAAGGGTGAGCGAGTTTTGCTGATACTGTCGCCGGTGCACCGTTGTGGTTGCGATTGGCACCTGTTCTTCAACCCTCAGCAACCCCACAACGGAAGGATCCTTCGAGAGACCACGCAAAATGGACAGCTGTTTAATTTCTTCCCTCTCCAAAGCAGCTATGCCAAAAGCCCACCGATACCCCTTTGGGTCCTTGAAATACCCTCTCCTAAGACAGTCTATACCAAGGATGCACGGAGCCTCGGGACCTGTTACAATGGGGTGCTTCTGCCACTCCTGCCCAGTGAGGCTCACTTCAGCCTCCAGTACACTCAGCTCTTGGGACCCCCCTGTCACTCCAGAAATGCAAATGGACTCTGACCCTTTGAACTCTGATGGCATTAAAGTACACTGTGCACCAGTGTCCACTAGAGCTTTCTACTCTTGTGGGTCTGACGTGCCAGGCCACCGAATCCACACCGTCCAATAAACGCGGTTGTCCGTTTCCTCCACCTGGCTGGAGGCAGGGCCCCTCTAATCCTGGTCAGAGAATTTGCTGCTCACCTGCTGTAAGAATGACTTGGAGGTCCCCTCCAGAGGATCGGAATCAAGATCAAACTGCCTACCTGGTCTGGAGAACTGGCTGCTGGAAACTGGAGCGGCATTTTTCCTAACAGAATCCCCTGTGGTGATTGTTTTACCTCGCAACTCACGCACTCGTGCCTCTAGACTTGAGGTGGGTTTTCCATCCCACTTCCTCATGTCCTCTCCGTGGTCACGCAGGTAAAATCACAGGGTGCCCCGTGGTGTGTAGCCTCTCTATCCCCTCTCCTGAGCAGAGGGACGCTTGCCCCTAATAGCTGAGATGCTGACCCATACAGGTGGGGAGTAGGACATGCTCTTTTTGATTTGCTGGACCTCCTGGGCCAGTTTCTCCACGGCTGAGACAAGGGAGGAAGAGAGACTTTCCTCATATTGCCAGAGTCTGACAGCCACCTCATCCGCTGTTGGTGCCTTTTTACCTTTCCAGTCTACTACTGCCAATGAGTTGGCATATGAGGATGGTGCACTCCGCACAAACTTCCTCCACATAGATGCTGTGCACTGGACTTCATCTGGGTCTGTGGGTACGTGGTCATCATCTGGTTCATAGTAAACCAGCTCCCGCACAGCTAATTCCCTCAAGTACTGAATACCCCTTTCCAAATTTGTCCACTTGCCAGGGTAGCATACAAAATCCTCACTGAAGGGGTACCTCTCCCTCATGCCTGACAGAAGTCTCCTCCAGAGGCTGAGGACTTGTTCCTTTTTCCCAATGGCCTTGTCAATGCCCCCTTCCTTGGCCAGGGATCCCAGCTGCTTGGCTTCCTTGCCCTCTAATTCCAAGCTGCTGGCCCCGTTATCCCAGCACCGCAGCAGCCAGGTGACAATGTGTTCGCCTGGGTGGTGGCTGAAATCTTTCCGCATGTCTCGCAGCTCGCTCAGGGAGAGGGACCGGGTGATGATCTCTGTCTCTATCTACTGCGACGACCCTGGCTCACTGTCATCCCTCCCGGAGCGATCTGCTCTCTTTGTGTCTTTCTTGAGTTTTACAGGGGCGACTGCTACTGGCACAGGTTGGTCATTGGGTTCAGCTGGAGCTGCAGCAACTGCTGTGCCTGGCAGGGAAGCCGGGACAACGCCAGTGGCTGCAGCAGCGGCCGTGCCGGTTGGGGGGGCTGTGACTGCCTGCTGGGCTGAAGGGGCTGCAGGGCCGGCTGGGGGGGCAGCGCCAGTCGAAGTGCCTGCCGCTTCGCTTCCCCCCCCTTTCCCCATTAGGGCACTGAATCAGGTTGAACAGGGCTTGGTAGGCGTGGGCCAGACCCCAGCACGTGGCGGTGATTTGTGTCTCTCTGGAGTTCCCAGGGTGGCAGTACACTTTTTGCAGATATTTTACTAGTTTGTCCGGATCCTGCACTTGTTCAGGGGTGAGTTTAAAAATCATCGGGGGTGCCCACTGCCCTAGGTACTTGCCCATGCTGTCCCACACACCCAGCCACTCAGAGCTATCCAGCCCTGGGGCAGGTCTCTGCACGATGTTCTTAACGACTTTTTTAACCCTAAACAAGACCCAAAAGCCATTCAGGAGGCAGAACAATATAAACCCTCTGGCGTGAGCATCCCACGGGTACTCAAAATTCCAAAAGCCGTTAGGAACAGCCTGAAGGAGAGAGGGGGGGCGAAAGAGTGGGGGAAGGTATCCCCTCCGGTTTTCCCCACAGGCTGGGTTTGATTATTAACAAATTCTAAGACATAGGATCCGAGGTATGGAAATGACCGCAGTGCCGCATGCAAACACAAGCCTAATTTCATGCACAGTGATGTTACCATGTCATAAGTCGATATCATACAGTAGAGTAAAATCATGATCCTGATCTTTTTCCCAGCGATGATGAACAGCACAGCAGTGAACACATACAGCAAGTAAGGATTCAAAAACCACAGCCATCTGATCAAAGACAGAAACATTTTTACCTGCAACTGTTTAACTAACACAGTAAATGCGTATAAAAATTTTAACAAAATCTAAGAAATCTGTTTCAATACACTCTGCTCAGCCCTGCTGTTATCCCTGCCCCACGCTTGGGCGCCAAATTTAATGTTCTGGTTTGGCTGCGGCCGGCAACAAAAGCGCCACGCGGCCGCCCCTCTTCCTGCCGCAGTGCGGAGGAAAATGGAAAGAAACAGGCAGAAACTGGTGGGTCGGGATAAGGGCAGTTTAACAGAACAGCAAACAAAGGGAACAGGAACAACAACAATACAGAAAAGGGGAATACACAGAACGAAACCACAGAACCCACAAAGCCGCTCTCCCACACCGGACCGGCGTCGCGCGCTCCCGAGCCCTGAGTGAGTTTCCGCCGCCCCGCTCCCCCCCACCGGAACCCCGCATGACGGCACATGGTATGGAATACCCAGCTCTGTTTGGCCAGGTGGGGTCAGCCCGCCCGGCTGTGCCCCTTCCTGGATTCTGGTGAAAATTAACCCTGTCCTGGCCAGACCCAGGACAATGATTGTACTGTATTTATATGTTTATCATTGATATATAACATATTTTATAATTTTATATACAGTATAAAATATGATTTATGTAATAAATGAAATTTCATGGTTATAGAGAATGTAATTTATATATATACATATATAGAACTAAAAATACATATATCTACATTTAAAAACCCTATAAAACGTAAAAGCCATTAAAGTACTATCTGGCCTTTTTGCTGCAGTGAGGAATTCAGACTGGTTGCCCTGTTCTTGGATCTGTCAAACCTCCCTGCTGCTAAGTGGGATTTAAAAGGTTTCTTCCCTCGCTCTGAAAGGGAGGTTGAGCAACATGCGCGTAAATTTGGGATAATGAATATTTGCAATTCTGTGAGTGCACAGGAAACCAAAAAGAATCTGGGGACAAAGTTATCAGGATAAATCCGGAGAGTATTCTGCAATATGCTGGGAGCTATTTTAAAACTTTTGGCTGCGCGTCTCCAGTAATAAGCAATCAGACTTCCAGAAATGCCTGGCATCGGCAGCTCCAGTTGTTCTTCTGGTTCATACTTCATGTTCTCCAAAGATCATTCCATGAGGATCTAAAACCTCTTCTGCAGTGCGTAAAGAGGAGATTCTCCTGGACATGTCTGTATGTGGTGTATGGAGCACTTATGGATACGCGACCCTTGAAAGGCTTCTCACTTTTCATGCTCTGGATTTCTGTTAAATTCAGAATATTATCTTACCATTATGCCAGCTCCAAACTTACGACACTGATCAGTTCGAGTACACTGTTTCTCTGCCCACTGTTGACGTGGCTGCATAGGAATTAGTGTCCAGGGCCATGTGAGTGTGATTGTGGTTTTTTTTTTTCCCCAAGAGAGCTTACGTGTTACTCTGACTATGGTCTTTGTTTTGTTAAAATACTCAAGGTGTTTATAGCTAGACCGGTATCACCTTGATGGATTATACTATGCATGCCTTAACCTTTCTTAACTATTATTAATATACGAAATGTAATTAGCTGCTTAATCTGTTTTGTTCCCTGTCTCTTTCCTTCAGGGCTGATATTTTTCCTTCTATTCTCAGTTATAGACTCTGAAAGCAGGTGCATGTTTCTTCACATTCGTATTACAATGCCTTGTGCAGAGGTAGGTGTAGCTCAGATTGCTGACAAGTACCTAGCGGCTTCATTAGAAAAGAAATAATGACTGGCATGTCAGGATATCAGTGTCACTACAGCTCGCTTTTCTTCTTGAAAAATGTATTTTATACTTCTGAAAACTGTTTTTTTGCTTGTCTTCCTTCTCCCTTAATCCTGTTTTAAACACATGTGGGACTGGAAAGGGATTTTTCCATTTTAGAAATGAAGAATTAGTTTGGAAAGAAAATAAGATGCTGAGACCCTATGGAAATATTTCTGCGTGAGGACCGTGAGGACAGTCGAGGAGCAGAGCAGGCTGCCCAGGGAGGTTGCGCCATCCCCATCCTTGGAAGTTTCCAGGACTCAGCTGGACAAAGCCCTGAGCAACCTGGTGTGATCCCATAGCTGCCCCTGCTTGGAGCAGGAGGTTGGGGCAAAGACCTCCCGAGGTCCTTTCCAGCCTGCGCCATCCTGCGCTCTTATCCTCTGAAATTTTATTTCTTCCTTTCTACTCAACTTCTAAGACTTCTCTGTCTTTTCCATCCTCTTCATCTGGTTTCTTTGAGCCATCAGTTTGGTCCTGGTAGTGTTTTTCTTCAGTGGACCCGCTTGATCATTTTGTTGTCAGAAGCAATGCTGCAAAGAAATGTTGCTCTCCCTTTGCCAAGATATTTTTCAAACATGTTTCCATGTTTGTTTCTGTCCCCGATTTTGTCTGATTGTGTTGACAAAGAAATGTTACCGAAAATCCCACTGTCAGTGGGGATTATACACATTCCCTGTGCTCCCTCCCACTCTGACCACAACAGTAAAGTACCAGGACAGTGCCTTGGGCAAAAGCCAGAGGAGTTTTCTATTAAAAAAAAAAAAGCCACAAAAAAATCCCCCAAACAAAAAAACCACCAAAAACCAATCCCCTTCTCCCTCCCAAAAAACCCCAAACTAAAGAAGCCCTAAAAACCCAATACCCAACTACTCTTTCTTTTTTTAATGTCTCACTGTGTGAGTTTGTTGGCTTGGTTTGCTGTGCCACGGCTGATAGCTGAGTCAGTTGTCAAACTGAATCCAGCGCCGGGTGGATGGCTGGTTTTCCCACATCTCTCATACCTTTTCCTCCCTCTCACCCTCTTCTTTTCTAGCTTGCACTTACTTTCCCAGGTTTCAAATAGTCCTGATACTGTGGTATTTATTCTTATAGCATAAAAACTTTTTTATATATATGTAGTGGTGACATTTGCAGCAGCAGTTGTACTGGACAGTCTTCAAATGCACAGCAGAAATATTGTTCCGTCTCGGAAACGGTATCGCATGTGTCCCAAGGATTGAAATAGGGCTTTGCAGCAACGGGCTGGGAGTGGAGCTAATAAAAATGCAAAAACGTCCTTCCTTGTTTAAGATGTTCCTTGTCTATAGTAATTTTTTAATATATTTCTTGACGTGAATTAATGGTTTATTAGAGTTATTTCCAGCTTTCTTTGGCAACTTTATAGCCTTTTGATTCAGGAATGTGGTATGTAGTTTGCTTTACTTAATTCTTCAAGGTGTCTGTCACCAGATATATCCGCTACTCGGATTCGTCTTACAGGCACTAAAAATGCCATCTGAGGTTTCCAGCTGACAAAGCTATCCCCTTCTTCAGCATCAGAGAGGTAGACCCCATCTGGAAATGTTGAATGTAGAACTTCAGTGAGACAGTTTCAAGATGTTGACTTTGTATATAAGTATTTCTGTAGTTTTTCAGATGTAATAGGTGTTTTTTTTGATGTCTTTATACATTTCTGATACAGCTGTGGTGTCAAAAGCTTGATGGGAATGCAGCTCTAGCTGAGCTTCAATCTCTGGTGTAAAGGCGGGCTTCTCCTTATTTTGAAGTTCAGACCAAGAAAGAGTTAGACAATCTAATGGCGTACGTGGGGTTCCTGCCCTAAAAATAGCCTGTACCATTTTAAATGTCACAGGAAGAACTCCTGAGATCTAGGGATAAAAAAGAGGATAAATAGTTTGAAATTATATAAACATTGTTTTTTGGCAGTGAATTGAGGAATATGCTTGTTTCTTGTATTAAACACCTAGCAACCTGGTCTGGTGGAAGATGTCCCTGCTGATGGCAGGGGGGTTGGAACCAGATGATCTTTAAGGTCCCTTCCAACACAAACCATTCTATGATTCCATAAATCTATGTGGTTTAGTATTTGTAATCTTTTTCAGTGTGGTGACGTTTGAGGGGTGGCGCGTGGTGTTGGAGCTGGGATTAATTGCAGGAAGCAAAGTGGAAAAGACTTTCAAAGAAAGGAAAGAAAAATCTGTGTATAGAATTTGGCCAGGCAACAAAGGAGACATGACCGCGCCTTTTATTTAAAGGCTGTAAACGCTGAACTGGGGAAGAAATGTTTGATGGTGTTACATAGAACCACTTGGAGGAATAACTAGACCCAAGTTGGACAAAGTAACGCTTAGGCTGAATATTAGGAAAAAAATCTGAACGTTGAGGTTTATTACATTATGGAACACTCTTCCCAAAGGATGTGGTTCAAGCTTCGTTACTGGTCCCTTAAAATTAGACTGGATAGAATAACAAAATGTACTGGAGGGAACGCTGTCGCGCGGGGAGGGGATGAACACAGTTACCTAATATGTCTTCGCATTTTGCTTGCTTCCATGATTCATTTCCTGAAAAAGTGCTTCCAGAAAGTGTTAATGACATCATGGCTCTGGCCTCCTCGGGCACCTCAGGGCTGCTCAGCACGGCGGCTTGCGGAGATTTTATTTGGAGATTTGCTGGGCTGTCTTTATTCCCCCACCCCCAGCTCAGCCATTCCCTGCAGCTTTCCCGTGCTGCTGCAGCATTGCTGGGAGCAATGGGAACCAGCAAAAATTCAGTGCCTTGGGGTGCGTTTTAAAAAATACAGATATAGACACATGTGGACTGGGCTGTTCCTGGAGAAGCCATGCTCAGGAGTGGGGCAGGCAGCGGTATTTGTGTTGCTGCGCAGAAATGACTGCCTTCTGCTGTTCTTGGCAAGTAGGATGAAATGCTCGTCTCCTTTAGGGTAGTATTATTAGGTGTGAAAAACCTCAAACAAACAACTCCTACTCAGTCATATAGTTCAACGAGCCAGTCTTAGTGTGATCTGGTGAGAAGAAAGTAACTCAGTTTTTAAACAGCTCTTCTAGAATGGTTTTTAAATACATTTTAAAAATGGCATCTAAAGCATGCTTTTAATCTTTCTTTAGAAATGCAGTTACTTTTCTGTAGTATTTAGGAATTAAATACTGAAAATAAATTATAATAATAATAAAGCACCAGAAATAAAGCCCGTGGCAATCCACTGAGTAAACTGTTGACACATATGTGTCGTTGGCCTTGCACAGCACTTTGGATCTAGGACTAAGCGGTAGCTTGATAGCATTTTAAGCATAGACGTGCCGTTTCAACTGACAGCGCTTCTACTCCGATATAAATTCCTTTACTCCACTATAAATCCTTTTACCCTTCCTATATTCCAAACAGTGAATGGAGTCGAGGTGGACTGGGATATAGCTGTTGTCTCAAAATGCTCACAGCACTGCGCACAAGCTTTTAAATTCACTATTTCCCACGTGTGGATTCTTGCTGCAGCCTGCTGATGACTTAGAAACCAAGTAGCCTACCGGTATTTAAAATGTGAATTTATTCTGCTAGGCTGTATGTTGCCCAGAAGCTATTAATTTGTAGCTGTTTTTAAAACATCTTCCCTTCTTTGTCACAAGGTAGCTTGGGTTAATTCTATTAGTCTAATGCCAGACTGTGGAGAGCATGAAAAATATTGCTGAAAATTAATAATTGTTACTTTTGGCATTTGTATTACCGTGTCAGATATAATGTTGCAAAAATCGATCGTTTATAAGAGCTTGTGTCCGCTGCAAAAGGTAACTGCAATATTTAGGACAGCCATTTTTACTCAGATTCGGAGTTTTATAATTTCCCTACCTAAAAAATCTACAGTGTGATCAAATCCACCTTTTCAGTCAGCGTCTGTAGTTCGTGTATACATCAGTGTGTTCATGCTCCTTATGAATTTAACGTTGCTTGAGGATGTAATACTTAACATGCAGGTTCATGAACTGCATAAAAATAATTCCCTATTTCCTATATTTCAGCTTTGCTGGTTTCTTGCTGTAATGAATCTTCCAAAAACTTGTGGTGGGACTTTCCTAAAATTAATGTAGCTGCAGTTTTTATAGCCTTTTCAGCGAGTGCACCCAGCGCTCCTCACAAGTAGCAGTTTGAAGGTTCTTGAAGAAAGACCTGAGATGCTAAGGATGTGCTTATAAAGTAGAAGATGACTTGGGCTGGAGACGTTATGTGAGCTGCATCTTGACAGAGCAGTTGCCTCGCTGATCCAGCCTCTCCCCTTTACGGTTCCATGGACCACTTTTTCCTCTCCCATCCATTATCCTGTAACATCCCTGTGGCAACTTGAGAAATTGCTTACATGGAAAAGTAATCGTAGGAAAGTATTTATGTATTTTTAGCTTGCTTCTAACACAATGTGGCATCTGGAGACAAGGACAAGAGCCAGCACAACGTGAACTGCCAGCTCTCCGTGGGCCACCAGAAAGTGTTCATCAGACCACAATGTGAGAACCATGGAACTGACTTAAGAAATGTGACACAGAATAAGCATTAAATAAAAAAAAGCCAACCCTCAAGTTCCCAGAGCTGCCGCTTGAATGTAAAAAGAATGAAACAGTAATTGTAATGTTTTTCTATAATGTGGTATTCACTGGTTTTGGTGAAGGAAGTACATGATGGTACCAATTAGATGCAATGAAAATCACTTTTGCTTTAGTTCTTCATAATCTGTATTTACTGCTGTCTCAGATGTTGTTGCAGCATTGAAAAATCTTCCATATGCTGAACGTTTCATAAACAGGAAAGCAGGGTGTGGAGCTAGGGCTTGCTTCGAACAGATGACTGAAACATAAGTTAGATCTGTTCTGTTTGGTGGGGGTTTGGGGTTGGGTTTTCTGCCTTCTTTTATTTACAGACTTCTCTAGTCTACTTGTGTTCTTTCCATTTTTGCAACAAAGGAGCAGGATTGTAATTTTTGAAGTGTTAAAATGGCAGGATGAGGTCAAGAAGATCTGTTGAAGCTCTTCATGTCTACCAAAACTCTTGCTTCTTCCTTTTCAGTCTCGAAAGCAGCCCCTGGCTGCCCCTCAATCCGGTGCACTCTGCAAAATAGTTTCCAAAGCACTAAAACTCCTTGACAGAGTGCTAACTGATAGGTGATAGGACTTGGGTTGTCTGTATGGGGGAATGAGGAAAGGGTCTGCTCTGTTACCAAGCTCTGGTGATGAGAGGAGTGAGTCTACTCAAAGGGGCTGCGCCACCATTAGTTGAAATCTAATGCCTACATTTAAGCTTAATGAAGGGTAGGCTGTTCAAAGGAAAACTTGATGAAGTTCAAAATATTTCTCTTTTTCCCAGAAACTTACTTCGAAAGAAGTAACACCAGTTTCCTCTGCTCTTTCAAGAGAGAGAGCTCAGTGGGTTTATCTTCCAAGCCGTTACACTGATGGTTGGAAAGTGAACAGAATCACAGAGTGGTAGGAGTTGAAAGGGACCTCTGTGGATCACCTGGTCCATCCCCCCTGCCGAAGCAGGGTCACCCAGCAACAGGACAAGGGGCAACGGGCACAAACTGAAGCAGAGGAAGTTCCGTCTGAACATGAGGAAGAACTTCTTCCCTCTGAGGGTGATGGAGCCCTGGAACAGGCTGCCCAGGGAGGTTGTGGAGTCTCCTTCTCTGGAGATATTCAAGACCCGCCTGGACAAGGTCCTGTGCAGCCTGCTGTAGGTGACCCTGCTTCGGCAGGGGGGTTGGAACAGATGACCCACAGAGGTCCCTGCCAACCCCGACCATTCTGTGATTCTGTGATTACTCTAGTTTTGTTTCATTTGCTAAAAAAACTTAAATATAGCTTAATGATTTGGAAATTTATAAAAGTGTAAACCCAGGTGTAGCAAAGCGGTATTTCAAATCTTGCAAACATACAGAAATACAGCTAGAAACACTGACTACTTACCTTTCCGTCCTCCTAAGCTCTTTATCTATTTAGTGCTTCAATCTTCTGTCGATGATCAGAAACAATATTTTCCTTAGAAACGTCTCTCGAGTATGCCGGGAGCACCAACCAGTGCTTAGCAGCTAATTTGACTTTGTGTTTTGGAACTGTGAGGAGTATTATGAACCCATTCCCATGGGAGTGCTTTTCTGGAGGAATCCGCTTGCCAACAAGAGACACAACTTGAGGAGGTTGCATGGGTCCGATGTGCAGATTTCTCCTGGACGTAATTACCTCATTCTTCCTAGTGGAATATTCAAATTATTAGTATTTTGGCCATATCCCTCTTTTCCTAACCATTGAGGAAAGGTGTAGTAATGGCAGATGCCAGCTGCAGAAGGGTGGGGTGGTGGAAAACAAAAAATGCTGGCTTAGCTGATGACTGCACTAAACTTTAAGAGAGGAAATGTGCCGAATTTGAATTCGTTTAACAAATATTTTGATTTTTTAAAATTAATTTCTTTGCATGTTACCTGTCTGAATAACTCACGTAAGTTTAAAAGCTGACGTCATGGTCAGTGTTTTTATTCAGCTTCGTTCTGATTTAAGGACTGTGGATCAAAACCACAGTGATAAAGGATTATTAATGTAGCGTGAAATTTTTGCTAAGGCGGCTGTAATTATAGTGCTTTTTATTATAAGAACTCCTTCAAGCTGCTTAACACTGAATGGCATTAGTTCCCTTGCCCTTGACGTGGCAGTAATTGCCTCGCGATTGTGTTGATGAAGAAAGCGCTGGTTTATTGCAGAATCTGACTATATAATTACATTTGTAGAAAAATATGCTTTGGCTGGCTTGAAATTCTGTGGGGCTGAGAGTACTTTACATTCTTCGAATCATGTATACTGTGCTTGTGTTTTGCATTCAGATTGCTTACAGGTTTTTATCCTTCACACCCTGAATCTCGCAGACTAGAAGGTTGAAAACTAAGCTTTCTTAAATTTTCTGTCTTCTTTAAGAAAGCATGTTATAATTAATTCTTAATTTAGGCATTAATAAAAAAATTTAAGATTTTAGGGGTTCTTTTTAAAGTGGAGATTATTTCTTATTTTTGTGCTGTATAATTCAAGACTTTAACCTATTAAATGAATAATTTGAGGAGATGCTTAGTCTCTGCCATAAAATTTAGGGAGATAAATTAAGTGCTAAGCAGGCATTTGGGGACGAATATAATCCAGTGGGATTGGGAAGGGCTGCTTCTTCTCGCCTGGGAGAGTATCAGGAGCCCAGATGTGATAACGGTAGAGACTCGGTGACCCTGAAGTTGCCATGTGCCACCATAGCCATGGCAGGGGGGACAAGTTTTATCCTTTGCCCTGACTTTTTCCCCAGTAATGTTGAGTCTGTAGTATCTCTGCTTCAGCTTTTGGTGCTTTTCTTCTCGCTCCCTGGTGTAATAGTCTCCTAAATGCTGGTAAGGAAATAAGGGTTTATGAGGGCTGAGGGGTGTCCCCTAGTCCTCCCCTGCCACCCCTTTGCCCTTCCAGTCTCCTGTTAATCAGTACTTGGGCACATAGCTGGTTGGCTTGGTTCACCACTGCCGTTGTAATTAGGAACAGGAATTTCAAATGCAGTAGTATAGTACTGGAGTTAATTTTTTTTTTTTAATGCTGTAAGGATTAGGTATGAAAATGACTCTGCATTTCAGGCTCAAACCTCAAAGTTTAAACAGGATAATGAGAATTTTAATGAGCAGCCTTCAGGTGCAGCCTTAATCCTGGAGCTGTGTACATATCACGTATATACACCTCGATAGAGGGGAGGTTATTCTAATGTGCATTCTTATTGTAGTTCCCGAGCAAAGAACTGAGAGTTGGTGTGGAATGATGAGCTATTTACATTTTTTGTGCCTAATAAATTTTTGCGGGTCTCAAGTGAATGAAGTTTTGGTGCTTTGTTGCGTGTGTATCTTCAAGGCAGTTGTGAGACAACAGAAACTTGCTTTCCCAAGAGGGATCAACCAGTCTGACTGGGTTTTTTTGGACAGTATCAATAGTGATTTGTCATTTCAAATTTTATTTCTTTGTAACTAAATTTTTAACTTCAAATTATGGTAAACAGTTTGTACTTCCATACTGTTACATCGTATATGCAAGCTCTTAAAAAGGAGATTCAGAGCAGTGTTGGTTCTTCCAGCTGGTGTGCCTTTTCAAGTTGCTTCATCTTCTGTAGCAATGCAAAAATATGAGGCTGAGTTTAATAATACCTTTGAATTTAAATTGCTGATGATCCTGTCTTTTTTCCCCCCAAGAATTTTATTATTTACTATTATGTTTTCTAACTACAATAATGAGCAATGGTGATGGTCTCTACAGGACTCTCAATTGGGGATTGTAGTTGAAGCAGTACTAGTTTTTGTTACTGTGTTTTGCCTAAAATATGCTGAGTTTATTAAAATTAGAATACATGAGGAAAATGCTGCATGATGGACCAATTTGGTTTTATTAAAGGCAATACACAAACTCATTGTCCTCTCAATATATAAGCATTACGAAGATTACCATATGAATCCTTCAGCTGGTATCTGCTCTGTGTTAAGGTTCTCCCCTTCAAACGTATGCTTTCGTTTCACCTCTCCTGATTTTGTTTTTGTATATTCCTATGACTTAATTTTCTTGAATTTCCATTCATCTTTCAGTTTTCACCTCTCCATGCCTGCTGCTGTGTTACTCCTGAAATTCTCAGTTTGAGGCATCAAGTAGCCAGACCTGTCATCTCATCGTACGGGGCTGAATTGGTTTTCCCTCTTCTCTCGACCTGTGTGTCAGATGCGATCTTCTCCTCTAAAGGAGCTTTCTTCATTAAAATATGAACACACGTAACATTTGCTTTGCCTTTTCTCTCCAGCTGGCCTGTGGACAGTCTTCACGCTTGGTGGTGTGGGGAGTAAACCAATGCCGCAGCTGGAGCCATGTTCCCCTCTTGCTAACCAGAGTCTGCTGCTTCTGCTCATCCTGGCTAATCTGACCGATGATCCGGATACGCCGAATTCCTACAGGCAAGCTATTATGTCCTTCAGGAACACACAAGGTTGGTAGCTGTTCTTACTTCGAAGCATGAACTGATGAAAATGAAGTGTTAAGTTGCTGAGGCTATTGAGAAGTTCTCTTCCCAAAATTTTTCCCTCCAGCCAGTCCATGGAAGAGCAATCGAGTGCATTTTCTTCTGGGAGTTTGGAGGTGGAGTTCCTCAGCTGCGGGAACTTAATTGAAGGGGTGGAGGGAGAAGGATACTCTTTCCTTCAGACTGGAGACATTTTAGAAAGCTTCATAATTTCATAAACTATAAATAAAGCTGACTTATAAGTAGGTCTGTTACCCAAGAGTCTGCAGGAGTCCCCTAAAACTTTGTAACACTTGGGGAATTCTGTTTAGCTGGAGTCGTGTTCTGTAGAGCCAAGAGAAGCAATTGAAGGGCTGACTGGATTGATTTCCTGGCTGCGTTCTTGTATTGCAAATGTGAGGAGAAGCTGGTTAATATAAACACTTCCATGAGACTTGTACGTACGGAAAGCTTCAGGCTTGTTTCAGAGAAGGTTGGCTCCAGTCCGTGTATCAGGTACCTGCAGGCACGATGGTCTGCTCAGCGCCCCGCCGCAGCGGGTCTTACTTGGGACACAGTAACGCCCTAACACAGCTTGGACTGTCTGGATAGCTCAGCTTGCCGTCTATACACTTTATCCATACACTTAAATCTCTTCAGGTTTTAGCCGCTGAGTTTGACCTTTTGTTGGCTTTATGCAGGTTGACCGCACGCACGGAGCTACTCGGCATCGCTCAGCTGCAAAGCCACACCAGTACCCCTGAGTTACTCACTGTATTTGGGGGGGGACTTCTGATACTCCTTTAACCATGAAGTCTTCAGTGAGTCGAGCTCTAAATTCATTCACCTTTAGCTAGGGATTTTTTTTTTGGTTATTAGGATGGAGGGTTGTTCTCAAGAATTCCTAGTCCTAGCACCCCCTTTGATTTATTGGATACTGTTGATTTTTTGGGGTATTTTTTTTAAACTGAGACCTTATGAATGCTCTCTTTTGGTTGACTTTGTTTAATGTCATCAATAACTAGTAATGTGTTTCATTGAAAACTGTTATACATGCATCATAAAGTTTTAAAAGAACCTATTCTATGTTAAAAGTAGCATGAAAAGCTGTATTTTCTCTAGATGTGTACATTTATAGAATGACTTATTGTTTATCGTAAACTGGTTTCCACTGGCAATATTTATATAACTGAGCTTAAACTTGCTTCCTGTGAACATTCTGAGGGGCTGGTAAAAGGAAAATGAGAAGAAAAAGAAAGGCTGGTTATGGCCATAATGATGTGTAGTATGCGACTATAAAATGAAAACTGGCTTTTTGTTGAAGTAATTTATTTAATTTAACTGGAGAAGAACTAACCAAATTCAGGATAGTTTTCTTTATTCTACATGGTCTAGAATAGCTTAATTTTTCAGTTGGTTTAACTTTCTGTAGAATAATCCAGGATATGCTGCCGTTGCTTGGTGAGTTTCTTTAATGCTGTTTAGATTTGTTTTTAGAGTTTTTTTAAATATCCTTTAATAAAACAGATAGCAAAGTGCTATAAATAGAAGTGGCACACTTGAAACAACTACAGAAGTAAAACTTGAAAGTCGAGGGACACTCCTTGGCTAATGAACCGTGGCATCAGGCTGCTGTGTAACAGAACACGTTGAATTGATCTGATTTTGTGCCTACACCCAAATTTTCCCTAGTAAAGAGAAATACTCGCCTGAAGCGGGATGGTTTTAAACCAATCGGTCCATAATATTTGTGGACCTTAATAATGGGGACCTCCGTAATATGGGGACCTTATAAATGCTTATGGGGATCTAATAAATGCTTATAAATATCTGAAGGGTGGGTGTCAGGAGGATGGGGCCAGACTCTTTTCAGTAGTGCCCAGCGACAGGACAAGGGGCAACGGGCACAAACTGAAGCACAGGAAGTTCCAGCTGAACATGAGGAAGAACTTCTTCCCTCTGAGGGTGATGGAGCCCTGGAACAGGCTGCCCAGGGAGGTTGTGGAGTCTCCTTCTCTGGAGATATTCAAGACCCGCTTGGACGCGGTCCTGTGCAGCCTGCTCTGGGTGACCCTGCTTCAGCAGGGGGGTTGGACTGGGTGACCCACAGAGGTCCCTTCCAACCCTGACCATGCTGCGGGGGGGGCGGCTGAAATGGTAGTTCAGAAAAGCCGGGTTTTGGTCTCTCCTCTACCCGTTGGTATGTCGTTGTGGGGAGAGGTGACGGGCTACGTCTTGTCTCCGCATGCGTGGCAGAAAGGAGAAGCGTTTGCTCCAGGGCCTCCCGCAGCGTTCGGTGGGGCTCCTGCAGGGCTTCCAAGCACTCATTCCTTCCAAAGAGGATGGAAACGTTGTTCAAAAAACGTGACAACTACCAGATCCTTCCAGCTGAAAGCTATTTAAAATTTTGCGAAGAATACGGGCTAAAAAGAAAGGAGAAAGCGAGACACCCACACCTCAATGGGTGTAGGTAGGGTTTGTGTTCCTACCAGTAGAGAGATTTCTCCAGAGGAGCGGAAAAGTTTGGTAAGAAACAGAATCACAGAATCACAGAATAGTAGGGGTTGGAAGGGACCTCTGTGGGTCATCTAGTCCAACCCTCCTGCTGAAGCAGGGTCACCTACAGCAGGCTGCACAGGACCTTGTCCAGGCGGGTCTTGAATATCTCCAGAGAAGGAGACTCCACAACCTCCCTGGGCAGCCTGTTACAGGGCTCTGTCACCCTCAGAGTGAAGAAGTTCTTCCTCATGTTCAGACGGAACTTCCTGTGCCTCAGTTTGTGCCCATTGCCCCTTGTCCTGTCACTGGGCACCACTGAAAAGAGCTTGGCCCCATCCTCCTGACACCCACCCTTCAGATATTTATAAGCATTTATTAGGTCCCCTCGCAGCCTTCTCTTCTTCAGGCTGAACAAGCCCGGCTCCCTCAGCCTCTCCTCGTAGGGGAGATGCTCCAGTCCCCTCATCATCCTTGTAGCCCTCCGCTGGACTCTCTCCAGTAGCTCTTCATCTTTCTTGAACTGGGGAGCCCAGAACTGGACACAGTACTCCAGATGGGGCCTCACCAGGGCAGTGTAGAGGGGGAGGAGAACCTCCCTCGTCCTGCTGGCCATACTCTTCTTGATGCACCCCAGGATTCCATTGGCTTTCTTGGCAGCCAGGGCACACTGCTGGCTCATGGTTAACCTGTCCATGGGAGTACTCATTTAAGAGCCAAATTTGTGTTGGCTCATGGTTGCTGCCCATGGGCACACACATGGTGACACTGTTCTCGCCATTTTCCATGGGGATGCAGTCTATCACATCCGAGAAATCTTTCGGGATTTGAGGAAAAAGGAAGATTTGGATGCAGTGCGGTAGTTTCTGCCTCTTATTCTGGCCACTGCCATACAGCTGGCTGTAAAATGGCTTGAAAAATTCAGGTTTTGAAATTTGCAGGTTTTTTTTTAGTTTATTCTTCTAAGTCTTTTTTTCCTCTCGTTAAAATCCCTTCTGTCCACAGATCACCGTGTGTGTTAGTACTGCGAGCGTCAATATTGTCACGCTGTTTTATACAGCAGAGCTTTCCTAAGTTAATGCATTTTTAGTAAAAAATAAACAATTCGGAAAGCTGTAGTCTGTTATTGTGGGAACTGAGGAATTTGAGTTAAATTCTTCAAATTTGGACATCTTGTGTATAGTAATACAGAAATTTTGAAGTCCAGACCTTTAGTATACTTGCATATCCAAACTGCTGCTGTTCCCAGAATATCCCCTTGCCGTGAAATTGCTGTAGTTTTTCCATATATGTGGCTTGTTTGTGTGCTCAGAAAAGATAGCCTTTGTATTCAGTAGCTAGGATGCTGAAATAATTCAACTTAAAAAGGCAGGCTTGTCCTACTTCATCTATCATCACAGAAGATGCAAGTTTTTGTTGGATGATTTCAAACAGAGGAAAATATTTAATACCCATTTTTGTGAAGCTTTTTGAGAGTCGAGAAACATACCTGTTCTGCGCTGGGATGAAACCTTGTCCTCTCGAAGGGTTTTTTTTTTTGTGAAGGAAGTGAAGGCAGAACAGCGTAGTCGAGGAGGTCTGGAGGCTGAATGAGGACACGGATCTGGCTTTGACACCAGTATGAGCGCATCTACTGTCACGCTTGGTTTTTCCTTTTCCACTGGAAATTCCTAGAAGTTAGAGCTCTGTGCTGATGGACGTGTTTGTTCAAACCGATAAAGCTTCTTGTGAAAAGGTTCTGCGAGCAGAAATCTGTTTTATTCTCCCTTCCGGCTCTGGCACAGATTGTACTGTGAGTGATTTTAGACTGTAGGACGCGGTGTTTTAAATCACTTTATTTCTCCCACTAAACTCTGCACCACACACGCTTCTTTCAAAGCCCTGGCAACACCTGTGTTTCCCTGAAAATATAGTGATAGTCTTGACCTACGCGCATCTACCCATCATGCCAAGAAGTGGAAAGGAGATACCTCCACTCTGATGCCAGCGAACTAAACCTGGGAGTTCTGGTTGCATGGGAATCGGTGTGTCAGTTCCCGAGAAGACGCCGTACCCCTCCTTGCAGCAGCTCCTGGGATTGCCACCTTTTCTAACCGTGGAAGCCACTGGGATGGACAGAGTAGCTTTGTGAAAAAAGATGGGTGTCTTGTCCTCCTGCATGTGGGAGGACAACCGCGGCTTTTTGGCACAAGCTTCATGAGACCCTGTTAAGGTTGCTGACCATGGGTGAGAAGAGTGATGGGTGATTTGTGTTTCCTCCTTATCATGGTGTCTGTTATGACGTTAACAAATCGCTCGATGGTAAATGTATTTGTTAAAGATTTTTTGTTTGTTTGTTTGTTTTTTATTACAGATAGCACTGCTTTCTCATCCTCAAATCCACACACTTTCCAGATTAATTTTAACAGCTTATACACAGCTTTGTGTGAGCAACAGAAATCCGATCAGGCGACTCTCCTTTTATACATGCTTCTGCATCAGAATGGCAACGTACGGACATATGTGTTGGCACGGACGGACATAGAAAACCTCGTAAGTTTTGCTCTGCTTGCCTTGTGCTCATCGCGAGGGGTTGGGCCTGGAAGCTTGGCTGTCACCAGCTGCCCGCGTCCCCTCGTTTGCTGTGGGGACAGTAGGTTCTGGCTCACTTATTCACCATTTCTAGCTCACTTAGTGATTTTTATTACGTCTTCTCAGGAGTGTGATGCTAACCATGTTACTGCCGTAAAAGATAACACTGATAAAGCTACCAGGCTGTCTTTGATTCCATCTGTCTCAGTGCCGCTGTCTGATTCTTCCCCATGAGCGTGGTGAAACACTGGCCCAGGTTGCCCAGAGAAGCTGTGGCTGCCCCCTCCCTGGCAGTGTTCAAGGCCAGGTTGGATGGAGCTCTGAGCACCCTGGTCTGGTGGAAGATGTCCCTGCTGATGGCAGGGGGGTTGGAACCAGATGATCTTTAAGGTCCCTTCCAACCCAAACCATTCTATGATCCAAGTCAAACCTGCTGACGTCTGGGCATGGTGTTATGAAACTGGTAGCAGACATTGTCCTAGTCATTATTTTCTTTTTCTTTTTTAGATTCAGTTGCATGAGCTTACTGTGTGCGTATGGGGATAAGAGTTAACAAAATGAGCTGTAACTTGACTAATATGCCAGATGTCTACAGGGTTGACCTGAGGCTGAAACTCCTCGAGGAGCGGCTGACAGATTTTTTAGAAATGCAACTATCGTGACTTTTTAGCTGCTTTAAATAGGATTGTGGTTAATGACTGCAGTAACAGACAGCTGGTACAGTTTTTGTAGGTTATAAATTAGCTTATGCTCCCTGGTGCGTTTAGTAATGTCACAGACCACTTTAACAAATCTTACTTATTAAAAACATTCCTTTAATAAGCTAATGGCTGTCTAGGGCAATTGGTAATGGAATGGAGAACCCTTTCCATTTTAATATTTGAACTCGTGCCAGATGATTAGCTACCTTGCCTGTTTGATGGCAGATAGGGAATGAGTTTGGTCTTGGTCCAAGTTCTAGCAGATGTATTGCTAAAATCAGAGTTGATAGACACCACTGTTGGCAAACTCAGGTGAGATGGTTGATACTGAATTGATGCAAGACAAAACTCCTGTGTAGTCTCTGCAGATAATCTAGGTGTGGGCTGAGTCTTTTTGCATGATTTCTGTGAATAAATGGTTACATTTAATTTTCTGGGCTGTTAGTATGTGATATGACATGTTTCACAGCTGCTAAACATATCAATTTACTTAAGACAAATAAAGGTTAGGTGTGTGCGTTGTTTTATAATTGTGATGTCTGATACGTCGTAAAACTTCCAGAAGAAGCACGAGGTGCTTGTGTCCAAAACACCTCCAGATGCAGGTACTTGGATACTCTGCAATGTGGGGGATATTTTCATACATTATCACCTGTCTTTCCTCCTGTCCTGGGTTCGGCCAGGACAGGGTTAATTTTCACCAGAATCCAGGAAGGGGCACAGCCGGGTGGGCTGACCTAACCCCAAACTGGCCAAACAGAGCCGGGTATTCCATATCATGTGCCGCAATGCTGGGTTCCGGTGGGGGGGTGCGGGAACTCACTTGCGGGTCAGGAGCACACGGCGCCGGTCCTGTCTGAGAGAGCGGGTCTGTTCTGCGGTTTGTTTTCTCGTGTTTTCTCCTTATCTGTATCGTTGTTGTTGCTGTTCCCTTTTTTTGCTGTTCTGTTAAACTGCCCTTATCCCGACCCACCATTTTCTGCCTGTTTCTTTCCATTCTCCTCCGCACCGCGGCGGGGGGAGGGGCGGCCGCATGGCGCTTTTGTTGCCGGCCGCAGCCGAAACCAAAACATTAATTGGCGTCCAACGTGGGGTGGGGATAACAGCAGGGCTGAGCAGTGTGTGTTAAAACAGCTTTCTTAAATTTTGTTATATGCATTTATTGTGTTAAATAGTATCCGGTAAAAAATGTTTCTGTCTTTGATCAGATGGCTGTGGTATTTGAATCCTTATTTGCTGTATCTGTTCGCTGCCATGCTGTTCATTACCTCGGGGAAAAGTACCAGAATGATGATTTTGCTGTACTGTGTGATATCGACTTATGATATGATAACATCACTGTGAATGAAATTAGGCTTGTGTTTGCATGCGGCACTGCGGTCATTTCCGTACCTCGGATCCTATGTCTTAGAATTTGTTAATAATCGAACCCAGCCTGTGGGGAAAACCGGAGGGGATACCTTCCCCCACTCTTTCGCCCCCTCTCTCTCCTTCAGGCTGTTCCTAATGGCTTTTGAGAATTTCGAGTACCCGTGGGATGCTCAGGCCAGTGTGTTTCTAATGTTCTGCCTCCTGAATGGGTTTCAGGTTTTGTTTAGGGTTAAACAAGTAGTTAAGAACATCATGCAGAGACCTGCCCCGGGGCTGGATAGCTGTGAGTGGCTGGGTGTGTGGGACAGCATGGGCAAGTACCTAGTGCAGTGGACACCCCCGGTGTTTTTTAAACTCACCCCTGAACAGGTGCAGAATCCAGACAAACTAGTAAAATATCTGCAAAAAGTGTGCTGCCACCCTGGGAACTCCAGAGAGACACAAATCACTGCAACGTGCTGGGGTCTGGCCCACGCCTACCGAGCCCTGTTCAACCTGATTCAGTGCTCTAAAGGGAAAGGGGGGGGGAACGAAGCATCAGGCACTGTGGCTGGCGCTGCCCCCCCAGCCGGCCCTGCAGCCCCTCCAGCCCAGCAGGCAGTCACAGCGCCCCCGACCGGCACGACGGCTGCTGCAGCCACTGGCGTTGTCCCGGCTCCTCCGGCGGGCATGGCAGCGGCTCCAGCCCCAGCTCCAGCCGCAGGCACAGTGACTGAGCCCAATGACCAACCTGTGCCAGTAGCAGTCGCCCCCGTAAAACTAAAGAAAGACGCAAAGAGAGCAGATCGCTCCGGGAGGGATGACAATGAGCCAGGGTCATCACGGGAGACAGAGACAGAGATCATCACCCGGCCCCTCTCCCTGAGCGAGCTGCGAGACATGCGGAAAGATTTCAGCCGCCACCCAGGCGAGCACATTGTCACCTGGCTGCTGCGGTGCTGGGATAACGGGGCCAGCAGCTTGGAATTAGAGGGCAAGGAAGCCAAGCAGCTGGGATCCCTGGCCAGGGATGGGGGCATTGACAAGGCCATTGGGAAAAAGGAACAAGTCCTTAGCCTCTGGAGGAGACTTCTGTCAGGCGTGAGGGAGAGGTACCCCTTCAGTGAGGATTTTGTATGCTACCCTGGCAAGTGGACCAATATGGAAAGGGGTATTCAGTACCTGAGGGAATTAGCTGTGCGGGAGCTGGTTTACTATGAACCAGACGATGACCAGGTACCCACAGACCCAGATGAAGTCCAGTGCACAGCATCTATGTGGAGGAAGTTTGTGCAGAGCGCACCATCCTCATATGCCAACTCACTGGCAGTTGTAAACTGGACCTGGTTTTCAACAACTGGCACCCAGCAACTTCATCAAGATCAACATCTCCTGCAGACTGTGAGCTCCGGATGCAGCAAGTGACCGCCCATCACCACACATCACCTCTCCTGCCACGGAAGACCATTACGACAGATGGAGCCCGAAGTCATGGATTAAATGAACTCAACGGACACTCTAGAGTGATGATCCATAGACTAAGGGAATGATATCTGGAGACAGGAGAAGTGGTGGTGATCAACTGGACAATGGGGGACCTGGGCAATGATGTAGATGGTATGGAATAAGGGGTGGATAATGTACTGGGTTTGGCCAGGACAGGGTTAATTTTCACCAGAATCCAGGAAGGGGCACAGCCGGGCGGGCTGACCTAACCCCAAACTGGCCAAACAGAGCCGGATATTCCATACCATGTGCCGCAATGCTGGGTTCTTGTGGGGGGTGGCGGCGCGGCGGGAACTCACTTGCAGCTCGGGAGCGCGCGGCGCCGGTCCTGTCCGAGAGAGAGGGTCCGTTGTGTGGATTGTTTTGTCGTGTTTTCTCCTTATCTGTTTCGTTGTTGTTACTGTTCCCTTTGTTTGCTGTTCTGTTAAACTGCCCTTATCCCGACCCACCATTTTCTGCCTGTTTCTTTCCATTCTCCTCCGCACCGCGGCGGGGGGAGGGGCGGCCGTGTGGCGCTTTTGTTGCCGGCGGCCGACGAAACCAAAACACCTCCCCCTCAAAAAAAATTAAATCAGAAAATCCCAGAAATCAGCAACATCAAACACTTTGTGGGAAAAGCTGAGAAAATGCTAAGTTCAACGAGGGCAAGTGCAGGGTCCTGCACCTGGGGAGGAACAACCCCATGCACCAGTACAGGCTGGGGCTGACCTGCTGAAGAGCAGCTTTGTGGAAAGGGACCTGGGTGTGCTGGTGGATGACAGGTTGACCATGAGCCAGCAGTGTGCCCTGGTTGCCAAGAAGGCCAATGGAATCCTGGGGTGCATTAAGCAGAGTGTGGCCAGCAGGTCGAGGGAGGTTCTCCTCCCCCTCTACACTGCCCTAGTGAGGTCCCATCTGGAGTACTGTGTCCAGTGCTGGGCTCCCCACTTCAAGAAAGATGAGGAGCTACTGGAGAGAGTCCAGCGGAGGGCTACAAGGATGAGGAGGGGACTGGAGCATCTCTCCTACGAGGAAAGGCTGAGGGTGCTGAGCTTGTGCAGGCTGGAGAAGAGAAGGCTGAGAGGGGACCTTAGAAATGCTTATAAATATCTGAAGGATGGGTGTCAGGAGGATGGGGCCAGACTCTTTTCAGTGGTTCCCAGTGACAGGACAAGGGGCAATGGGCACAAACTGAAGCAGAGGAAGTTCCACCTGAACATGAGGAAGAACTTCTTCACTCTGAGTGTGACGGAGCACTGGAACAGGCTGCCCAGGGAGGTTGTGGAGTCTCCTTCTCTGGAGATATTCAAGACCCGCCTGGATGCGGTCCTGTGCAGCCTGCTGTAGGTGACCCTGCTTCGGCAGGGGGGTTGGACTAGATGACCCACAGAGGTCCCTGCCAACCCCTACCATTCTGTGATTCTGTGATGTTACAGCAGCGTCTTTTCCTGTGGTATAAATTTGGCATAAGCAGGTTACTCGCATGGTCTTGTATTTTGTTGTATACTGAAGACAAGCTATTTTAAACCTTTTTGCTGGGGAAACTGTTCCTGACCTTGGACTGAATATAGCACCTGCAATTTTCAGTGTCCGTTTCTACCCGCTGCTTGTTTTGGGGATTAAAAGTAACCTTTTTGATGGTGGCTGTGTCTTCCCAGTTAGGAGCTGCTCCTGATGGAGGACTGTTAGTAGTAGTCTAGTAACGATAGTTGAATGATTCTGAAGCAAAGGGCCAGCAATACAGAAAGAAGTGGTTACCGTCTGCTCAGTACGTGGCTGGCAATGCCAGTGCAGAAGAAAACAGATATAAAAGTTTGAATGTATGTGCATAGCATGAAAGTGTAGAAACGCATTCTGCTTACAGTGCTAGAGAAAGTTTACTATAATTAAATTATTTTATCTTATATCCCAACTTTTTAATTGAAAAATTGGTGGCTTGTCCAAATAGCAGCGATCTGGAGAGCCAAATCGCTCTTCAGAGGGAGAGGGATTTCAGTAGCTGCTCTGAAATCTTTGTAGAAGTACTTTCACATATCGTCTCGTACGGAAATGTCTGTAATGTCTCCATGTCGCAATCAAGGTACCCTTTTTAATGTCGTTTGTAGCGATACACTTATAGGACTTGGAGCAGTGAAGGGACATGAATGCAGTTTTTCAGCTACAGTTTGAATAGTAATGTGATTAGAGGAGATATGTCGGGCCATTCTGAAGGAATACACGGGCATTCGGGAGCTGTCTTTGGAACTCGGAAGTTGTTCCCCTGGTTACCTTCAGAAAGGCTTTTGTTCTTCTTCCTGCAAAGTCAAGTTGTAAGTGCGGTTGTTTGGTAGTTTGGTATTGCTTCCCGCAGCTTATTGTAATGCTCGGACTTGGAAATGACGTTGAGCTTACGTGATGCAGAGCTGCGTAAAGTATAAATATTGGAGATGGAAATAGTTTGAAGGGTGGACTAATGCAGTGACGTTGACGTGCGTAATCAAACTTCACAACTCAGAGAGTTATAAAGCAGGTATGTTTATTGCGGCGCCGGGTGCAAGGGGGATCGCTCCTCCTAACTTGCACACCGAGTCACGAAGCATGCACCTATTTATTACAAAGCTTATCTAAGTAGGCTGGACTATTGTAATTATTTCTAGGAATTCATTATCATACTCCACCCCCCTTTAGCACTTGCGCAGTGTCGTCTGGTGGTCGTCTGTGGGGGTCTTCTGGATGAAGGCTCGTAGTCTTCCTCGCTGTGTGCTTTCACCTTTGGCTCAAAGATTCCTGAGTTGTCTGTGTTGGCTGAGTCCCCCACCACAGAACCAGTTTCAGCTAGAGACTTGCTTCTTACAGACAGCAAAGTTCTGGTTATCAGTCCTTGTTTCCCTTCGTCTGTCTCGCAAGCAGCCCTTGTTAGCTACATTTGAGCCACAACAGTCCTTGTTAGCAAGATTACAAAGAGCAGAACTAAACTGAATAACAGTGTTTAACTCTTACTTTAACATAGATGCAAAATTATACAACGAAATTAAACTAAAGCTATAGCAAAATTGAACTAATTGTCAATTCCCCACATCAAGTCCCCCCTTTTCTTTCTTCTTTTGCAAATTCTTTTGCTATAAAGTTACCCTCCTCAAGGATTTTGGCAAAATATTTGGCACTGTCACTGTTTTAACTTATGTTTCTCATGACGATTTCCATAGCAGATAAGGCTTGAAGCTTTCCCATCATATTCCTTAATTTGCACCAGAATACAAGATTAGCTATTGTGAGAAGGACCATTGTTATCAATAAAGCTATTATGGGATGTATAAGCACGTTTAGTATCTTTGTAGTGGAAGGAGATTTACCTATAAACATGTCCCACCAGTGATGTTCTCCGTCCCTTTTTACTTGCTCAATGACCTGGTATATTCTTTCTATTCATGCTGCACCGTAATTAAAGTTCTTCCACTTTCCTGAATTTGTTTCAACAACTGTTTTAAATCTTTGTGTTGTAGTAGTTCCTTTACTAAATTTAAACTCATTCCTATGGGGACAGGTTGTAACTTTTGTATCAAGGTGTAATTGGCCCTCATCAACTGGTAGGACGTAATTGGAGGTGAATGGTTGAAATCACAGCCATTTAATTTCTTGAAATTACAAACACAAATATTACTATGATTCTTCATAGCCTTGATGGACCCATCTATCTGTATTTTGTTACAAGAAGTTCTTAAACATGCACATCCTTCTCCTATATACACCACTACTGTGTTCCTTAATTCTTTTGGGTAAATTTCAAAGTGACAGACATTCTGTTCAGTATCTAAACAAATATCTTGGGCCTGTAATGTATTTCCTTCACAAATGTAGCCTTGGTGTTCTCTCGTAATGCATGTTTCTACATTAACTGTTAGCCACCTATTCCTACTTCGTCTCGCCCATTTTTCATGTTCCAAAGGGTGAACCAAAGTCCCATTAAGGAATATCCCTAATGCAACAATAGGATAAATGTCATATACGGTGGCCTCGGATATTGTTAACACAAATGCTGTGGCTATGTTATTAAAGGGATTATATGTAAAATTAAGTAATTTCCACCAAGACTGAGAGTTCTTCTCAAATTCTGTTGCATTTTCCCAAATTACCTTTCGAATTTCCAGAGGTAATATGCCTTTTTCTCCCTCCCTGACAATAGCTGCTGTCATAGATTGTGTCCATAACTGAGCCTGAACACAGCTAAAGGCCAAGGAGGTACTATTCTGGGTGGCTTCTACAGCTTCAACTATGGATCTCAGGCTTTTCTCATTTAGCCCTTCCCATTGGGGTAGTAAATCTGACACTAGATATTGGTTATTACCTACGGCTAAGAGTGACGATCGTAACGGGTGTTGTATTCTACTTAAATCTTGCGTAATGGTGGACAACTTATTCGCCATCACCTCGGAATCTACACTGTTCAGAATTCCTAAACTCGTTCCCACAAGGCCTGTTGTATCCCTTTTTCTCCTTTGAGATGTGAGAATCCTCATTTTCAGCCAAGTTTTCCACCCTGCGTAGGAGGTCAGAAGGAAAGGGGTGCAAGCTGGTTGAATGGCAGAAATGTTGATTTGCATTATTAGCTCCACTTTCTTTAATGACCATGCTGGATTAACTGTCATTTTCTGTTTGCCCATACGCTTAACTATATAGGGACCCACTTCATATACATAAGGTGCTGTCATTTTCTGGGGTGTAGAAGTTGACACCGTGATGGGCACGGGCATAGCCGTAGTCGAAATCTTTTCCTGTGATATGTCCAACCCAAATTTAAATGATAATGCTCTGTCTCCTCTGCCAGTGCTCTTTAAACAGACAACAGATACTGATTGAATTATAGTAAAATTGAACCAACAAACATCAGATGCACAATGTTCCCCACCTCTTGTGGGTTCTGTTCTTTGTTCAGAAAATCTTCTCATAGTCACTTGGGTTAAAGGAGGGAAATCTTTTCTACTGCTAGCACTAAAGATTCTGCAACCTATGTGGATTGTTTTTCTTTTATCAACCTTCCGTCTGTGCATCGAATGCTTCCATTCTGATTCATGTAATTGCAATTCCCTGTTGTCATATATGATGACAGTTGCTAGATTCATTCCCGCTAAGTCTTTTCTCATAATTCCTGTATATCAAAAATAGGCCTTTGACCAAGGCCATTCCCAAGGATCAACTCTCATGGGTTTCAGCACAGTTACCACCCACATTATTGCAAAGGTTCTTAGCTTAGTTTGGTTAGTCCATGTTAGCGTCTTTGGATGCGGAGCTTCAAGGGTCCAGTGGACATTGTTTTCCATTGCTGCTGAGGAGCTTTCTTCACCCTTGTATGATGAATCCAGGATGTCTGCTCCTTAATCTTGACTGCTGTGTGGGATGTCAGCAGCACTTGGAACGGTCCTTCCCATTTCGGTTCTAGTGGAGAATCTAAAAGAGATCTGATATATACATAGTCACCAGGTTCAATATTATGTACAGGCCCATCAAGACCTCGGGCTCTAGTTCCTAAGACCAGCTTCTCTACTTTTCGAAGCTGCTTCTGCAAACTTATTATATAGCTAGTTAATACCTCATCCCCAACTTGAGTTGATGTTTCTGCCTGTACCATGTAGGGCCTCCCGTATATTATTTCGAAAGCACTTAGTCCTTCTTTGGTTCTGGGTTTGGTTCTAATTCTCAGGAGTGCTAATGGCAATGATTGGGGCCAAGACAGGTTAGCCTCCTGACCCAATTTTACAATTTGCAGTTTAATTAGGTGGTTCATTTTTCCACTTGACCGCTTGATTTTGGATTATATGGGGTATGTAATTGCCAATCTGTTCCCAAAAGTTTACTAACTTGTTGAATGACCTTGGCAATAAAATGTCAACCTCTGTCTGCTGAGATTACTGCAGGAACCCCAAATTTCAGTATTATTTCTTGCAATAGTACCTTGGTTACTTCCCTAGCTTTATTAGTTCGACAAGGGAATGCTTCTGGCCATCCTGAAAAGGTATCCGTCAAGACTAGCAGGTATCGAAACCCCCCTTTTCTTGGCAGTTCTGAGAAATCAATTTGCCACTGCTGCCCTGGGTAATTACCTTTCCCGATTTGTTCTAGTTGGGCTTTAGGTCCCGTCTTAGGGTTAGTCTGTAAACAAACCCCGCATTGTTGTGTTACCTGCTTGATAGTAGTGTATAGATTTTGGGCAACTATCAGCCGGTTCAAATATTTATACAGGGCCTCTGTTCCCTAATGAGATTTTCTATGTTCTGGCATAACTACGGCCCATAACAATGCAAATGGTATTATTGTTTTACCTTGTGGAGTCTTTGCCTACCTATTTTTCTTTGGTTTTCCCCCTAGGTCTTCAATTAATTTTTGATCTTCTTTAGAATACTTGGGTTCACAATCAATTTGTACTTTACCGTCTGGGACTAAAGACTGCACCCCCAATTCGCTCTTCTCCGCTACTCATTTAGCCTCGCAGTCCGCCATGGCGTTGCCCAGTTCCTGAGCGGTGTCTCCTTTCTGATGAGCTTTGCAATGCATAATAGCCACTTTCTCGGGCAGCTGCACTGCTTCCAGGAGCTTAAGAATTTCTTCAGCATGTTTTATATGTTTTCCTTGGGTAGACAAAAGTCCTCTTTCTTTCCACACAGCTCCATGAGCATGGACTACCCCAAAGGCGTATTTAGAATCCGTCCAGATATTAATTTTCTTGCCTTTAGCTAGTTCTAATGCTCGAGTTAAGGCTATTATTTCTGCCTTTTGAGCTGAGGTGTTTGGGGCAAGGGCTTTGGACTCGATTACCTGATCTGTAGTGGTTACTGCGTATCCTGCTTTGCGGGACTCCTTGTCGAACAAAGCTGCTTCTGTCAGTGTACCAGCAATCTTCAGCGTCTTCCAGTGGCTCCTCTTTTAGATCAGGTCAGCTGGAATATACCGCTTCAATCGTTTCCAAGCAGTCGTGCGATACTGGTTCCCCTGTGGCCCCGCTGAGGAAAGATGCTGGATTGACAATGTTAGTAACCACTATTTCCACATCATCCTGCTCTACCAGGATAGCTTGATATCTAAGAAATCTTTGTGGTGAGAGCCAGTGCCCTCCCTTCACCTCCAATACTGCTGATACAGTATGAGATACCGGTACTGTAATCTTTTGGCCTAGTGTAAATTTACGTGCTTCTTGAATGTTCAGCACTACTGCTGCTACTGCCCTCAGGCAGCTAGGCCAACCCTTGCTTACTTCATCAAGTTGTTTAGAGAAGTATGCCACCGCCCTCCGATACGGTCCCAGATTTTGGGTTAGGATTCCTAGGGCTATTCCCTTTTTTTCATGAGAGAACAGCCAGAAGGGCTTAGTAGTGTCTGTCAATCCCAAAGCAGGGGCGTCCATCAGCCTTTTCTTTAGCTGTTGGAATGCTCTTTCTGCTTCCTCATTCCAGATAAGGAAAACTTGGTCTTTACTCTCAAGACTTGTATTCACAAAACACAAAGACACCAGCTTCAGTTTTAACTGAGGAGAGAGGTTTGTGAAGGATCCTTGGAAATGGTAAAGGAAGGATAGTAGTGTCATGGAATGGTTTGGGTGGGAACCATTCTATGATTCTGTGATCCTTCCTTTTGAAGGAGCCTTTGAAATGGTAAAGGAAGAATCGTAGGGTCGTGGAATGGTTTGGGTTGGAACCATGCAATGATCCTTCCTTTTGAAGGATCCTTTGAAATGGTAAAGGAAGGATGCTTGCAATGTATAAATATATTTTTTATTTCCCCCCCCCCCTGCTTTTGTTGTGGTATTGTCTTGACCCTGGCCAAATCATCTTGTCAAAAGCTTTTGTGGCCTGCAGCATTTAGATCAATCTCATTGGTTTTAATAGAACTTGGTCTATGTTTTTAATACGTTCCAACTGGGTTGGGACTGGTTGATTGTAAGAGAACATTCTGGTAGCTTCAGAGGCTCGTGAAGCACTCGGTGTCCTGGGCGCTCACTAGAATAGGTTTCACATGATTCATCCCGCTGCACTCGGCCTGTTTTGAAAAACAGCAAGTCTTTAGGTGTCTAGAAGCTGCTTGGAACAAATTCTGCATCTCATCCGCTATCTTGGAATGGAGAGTTTTCTCCAGTTCCTTATTCCAGGGTATTTTGCGATTTAGGCCTGTTTCTGCAGCCTGGGGAAGCCACGTTGTACTGAGCCAGTGGAAAGCTAATTTTCAGTTGGTAGAGAGACAACGTTTGCATCTGGATTAACTTTAGACTAGCATTCAGGTATGCTTGCTGTTGCAATGAAATCTCATTTTCATTATTATTGCAAGACTTTGGCTGAAGCTGTTCATCCTGGTGGAAATGTTGCAAGACCTTGGGCTGAACTCTTATCGTAATGTCAGCTGTCTTTGGCTGCAGATTATCTAGAATTGGAAAAACAGGCCTTTTCCAGTCTTAACCCAACCCAGAGTCATTCTTTTTTGGGATTATCTCCACACACCAAACTGGGATCTGAGTTTCAGGTCTCACAATGCCTCTGTGCACCTCAGCTCTGATATGCTCGGCTATATTTTATGAGGCGAGTCCCTTCAGACCAGACTTGTAGCACAAATGGTTAGAAACACTTTTTTTCCTGTTTGAGCTGGTGAAAATCTTGTTTAACAATTTTATTTTCCCATAGTCTAGAGGGGAACAAAAGCTTTTGGAGCCTATGGTAACTGGTATGACTGGAAATCTCATTTATTAGGAATTGAAATTCCATGTCTGACCACAAGAAAGAATTTGTTTAGCCTCTAGCAGAGACAGAATAAAACAGATGGAAGGTGTTTGGACACTGTACGTCACTGTTTAGGGGGGGCTATTTCAAGAGGGAGAAACTGTGATTACATTATTAAGAGCAGGGTGATACACGGGAGGTTTAGTGGCTCCTCTCTTTGTTGTCTGAGGTATTTGAGAGACTAAATTAATACACACGTTTTTCTTTCCTGAAAGGTTCTGCCAATTCTTGAAATTCTGTACCACGTCGAAGAAAGGAATTCACACCATGTTTACATGGCTCTTATCATTTTGCTGATCCTTACAGAGGACGATGGCTTCAACCGATCCATTCATGAAGTGGTGAGTTGTTGTCTTGCTAAATAATTCTTCAGCTCTAAAAATCGTTTGAATATTTCTTTTTAGAAAGATGCATCCATATATCTGTTTCCTCAGCAGAGACTGTGTTCATCCAAATTTCATGGCATGTGCATATTTCTTTCGTAAGAACTGGTGACCCGAAGTTAGAAGAGTCAGTTCAGAACTTTCCTGAGTGAAGTGAATGAATCTGCTCCTTCTTGTAAGGGAGATGCTGCGTATACCTCTTTTTCTGTCTTTTTTTTGGTGTTTTGTGTTGCAAATAAACATAGTAATAGCCAGGCAGGCTGCCTCAGAGATGCTGAGTGTTTGCTGTGGAACGAGAGGGGCTAGAAGAGAGAGAAAACTAGAAAACCTTCTGTATTTCTCATGAAAAACTCTGCTTAACAAGGGTGATGCAGCTGAGAGGAGCTTTGAGTTGGAGTTTTATTTTCCAGATTGAATGTTACTTCCTTCCTTGGCATTTCTTTTTCTCTCTTTCCGCTAGATTAGTATCTTATTTTATGTTGTTCAGATAATACGATCCAAATTTTGACTAGCTTTGATGGGCCTTGACCATCTGTGCTGGAGAACACCCTGGATGATTACGTTCTAATTTCCTTGCTTCTAAAGCTATGATAGCACAGAAGGTAACTGCACTGATTTTATGCAATTTTTTTTGGCTGGGACATGGAAACTCTCTGTTGGGGTTATGTGACATTAATGAAATGCAAAGAGCTGGAAGCAAGTTGCAAGGTATCTGCACGGAATTCTTCTCCCAGGTAAATTTCCAGCCTGTTTTGGAGAGAACTGGCATTTTTTTTCTTGGTGCCAAGCGGTAGAGTCTTAAAGTATTTAGTCTGAAATTTCAGATTATTTCCTCTAGGTCTGTGTGTAGAAAGCAAGAAGAAGTGATGTTTAGATGCGATTTCCTGGGAGTACCTTTTAGGAGGAGCACCTATAGCAACCATGCAGATGACTGGAGCAGCATTTTCCCGGAACTTTCTTCTGCTTCACCTTCATGTGCCTTGAACCTACACGTACGCACCGTGCATGTACGCGTGTGGTGTGTATTTTTGGGTTCCATATCATCAAGTCATTGATGTGCTCTCAGAAATTGAGCTTGTTGAGGGTTAGAGTGCAGCAGACAAGTTTTCACTCCTGCCTCAGTCTCTTCCCCCATCATCCTTCATTCATTTTAAAGGCTTTACACGTGGCCTTTCACTAGATTCCTGACTGGATAGGTAAAAGTGAAAGATTTCCCTAAAATTGTTAATGAGGATCCAGCTGTGGAATGAGAACAGAAATTGAGTTTTCTTGTCTGGTTTGTTCTTTCCTTTGCAGCTAACCCTGCCGATGTATTTGTAGTATTTTCCATGCAATGTGGGTATTAGTTTACAGCTTCCATTTCGATAAAAACAAAACCAAAGCCCACCCGAGTACCCTGCACTGATTTTTTCAGTCCCGCCTTTGCTCCATAGCGTCTGTTGAGAAGCATACATTGATTAAGAGCATTATGTGGCCAGAGTTTTGCTAGTTTTGCTTTTTAGCTCGGTAGTGAGAGGTGTCTGGGAAGTGGCTGAGCCCTCAGACCTGTCCACGTGATCTTCTCCTGTCAGCCCTGCTGCAGAAAAAGCTGTGAAAATGGAAACTTTTACCATCAAAAGCCAATAGAGTGCTGTGGCACTGCAGAGGGTAGATGTGGGATAACCTTAATTCTTCTTCCTCTGCTCTTCTTTTCCTTACTATTCTTTCTCTTACCCTTTTCTCCATTCTTTGATGGATGGGGGCACGTTTCATGCTGAAGGAGAGGGCGAACTTGGAGGCTAAGAAGAGTGCTTTCCCTCCCTTGGGTGCTTGGATTTGGGTGGTTTTTCTTTCTCCATGCTCGTAATCTTGGTGTCAGGTGACTGGATTGGGTGCAGTGAAGGAGAAAGAGGAGGTCTCCCCTTGTCAAAACATCAACTATGCATTCTGAAAGTCACCTAAATAAATGATGATGTAGACAGGAGTGTTGATGACTGTGATACCAACTCTTCAGTATTCCTTACAGAAAGGATTCTTTATCTGTAGAAAAACCACATTCTGTTATACTTAAAAAAAAAAAAAAAATTATCTTCTTGATCTCCTTTATCTTTGGCATTCCTGAACTTCCTAGAGGGATGTGAATATCAAAGTACAAATGTGAGCATTGCATCCTATCTTGTGAACCATTGTGGAGTGGATGGATGGGTAGGGGGTTCCTGCAGATCCCGTGATGGGCAATAGGTATAGTTAGCACCCCCCTTTGTGGAAGAAGGATTCAGAAATCTTACGGATACGTCACTTCCCCTCACCCATCTTTTTGAATTATTTAAAGAGATGTTTCCAGGTATGAATGACCAAGTTACCCTAACATTCTGTGATTCTGTGAAACCACAGTCTATAGTAAGAAATTAGTCTCATACTTTCTTAGCTATAAACTCCACATCTGCTAAAGGCTGGGGGAGGGTATTACAGGGCAGCAAAATGAATGGAGTCAGGAAAGCTGTAGAAATATTGCTGTAGAATGTGAACATCTAGTGTCGGTTACACAACTGTAATGAAACTCTTATTCACTGCAAATATTTATCAAATTTTAGCAATTACACATGATGGGACCCCAGACTCCTGAGTTCCATCATAGTGCAGATCTAGGAACTCCCACTTTGGTAACATACAGGGATGTGCCCCACAAAATAGCACCAAAGGGGGTGGGAGGAAGCATGGGCCTCGTTTTATTTGTGGGAGGAGGTTGCTTTGCTATTTCACTCGTAAATGAGAGACTATCAGAAATAGCTTATTAGAGATTGAATCAGTAAGTTGATCTTTTTTGTCGGGGTAGGTGTATTTTGTCTTAGAGGGGAAAAAAACCCCAACCCTTGGGGGTTTTAAAGTGAATTTAGTGAAATTTGTGCTTTTCAATGAGCATCTGGAAATATGTCCCGTTATGTACTATTGGTTTGGATTTACATTGTGCGTCATGTCAGAACAAATAGTATTTTATACTACTCATTTTCATAGTTATAATTTGTTTTAAAGAGTCTGTTAAATTTTCAATAATTTAAGCATTCAGAAGTGAGGAAATGAAACGTGCAACCACAGCTTAGCACTGTTATCACAGAATCACAGAATGTTAGGGGTTGGAAGGGACCTCTGTGGGTCATCTAGTCCAACCCCCCTGCCGAAACAGGGTCACCCAGAGCAGGCTGCACAGGACATTATATATTACAGAATGTAACCATTACTTAATGGTCACGAATGGTTCTTCAAATAACAGTATATTTTTCTTCTGTAAGGTTCAAGTGCTCAGCTTCAGATATTTTTCATTGTCAAAGTGGTTTATGTATTTCTTTATATAAAATCTTCTCTTGAAAACAGATATACTCATATAATCATAAATAAGCTGCTTTTATAAAATCACAATTAATTGCAACCAAAGTCGCCGTCTACACTTATTGTAGCACTTTGCAGTTGTGAAGTAACCCGCTTACTTGCTATATCTGTTCATAGGTTTATGTTTAGCAGCTGTGGGGTGATCAAGCTCTCCTCTAGTGTCTTCTTGCAATGAAGTTCGTATATGTAATCCATTAATTACATAAATAGCAGCTTTTTAACTTTTCCGTTGCCTGTTTTGTGAAAATACGCATAGATTTTATTTTATCTTTCAGGCTATGCCTGTTCATTGTCTTGGCTGTCCATCCTGACTAGTTGTCCTTGCTCACTGAAACTCCTTGGGTAACTTAGGTTCGTTTTATACCATCATCACTTTGTCTTAAAATAGGATTAGTGACTTGTTGTAACCAGAAATTATGCCTGTTTCTGCATCCATCCTAACCTTCTATATCGGGACACCTTTCTTGTAGTGATTTCATGTTTCCTATTTATTCCTCAGCCTTGACTGTTGTCCTGGGTTTGGCCAGAACAGGGTTAATTTTCACCGGAATCCAGGAAGGGGCACAGCCGGGCAGGCTGACCTAACCCCAACCTGACCAAACAGAGCCGGGTATTCCATACCATGTGCCGTCATGCTGGGTTCCGGTGGGGGGGGAGCTGGGCGGCGGGAACTCACTCACGGCTCGGGAGCGCGCGGCGCCGGTCCGGTGCGGGAGAGCGGCTCTGTGGGTTATGCGGTTTTGTTTTGTGTATTCCCCTTTTCTGTATCGTTATTGTTCCTGTTCCCTTTGTTTGCTGTTCTGTTAAACTGCCCTTATCCCGACCCACCAGTTTCTGCCTGTTTCTTTCCATTCTCCTCCGCACCGCGGCGGGGGGAGGGGCGGCCGCGTGGCGCTTTTGTTGCCGGCCGCAGCCAAACCAGAACATTAAATTTGGCACCCAAGCGTGGGGTGGGGATAACGGCAGGGCTGAGCAGAGTCTGTTGAAACAGCTTTCTTAGATTTTGTTAAAATTTGTTATACGCATTTATTGTGTTAGTTAAACAGTTGCCGGTAAAAATGTTTCTGTCTTTGATCAGGTGGCTGTGGTATTTGAATCCTTACTTGCTGTATGTGTTCACTGCTGTGCTGTTCATCATCGCTAGGAAAAGGATCAGGATCATGATTTTACTCTACTGTACGATATCGACTTATGACATGGTAACATCACTGTTCATGAAATTAGGCTTGTATTTGTATGCGGCACTGCGGTCATTTCCATACCTCGGATCCTATGTCTTAGAATTTGTTAATAATCAAACCCAGCCTGTGGGGAAAACCAGAGGGGATACCTTCCCCCACACTTTCGCCCCCCCTCTCTCCTTCAGGCTGTTCCTAACGGCTTTTGGAATTTCGAGTACCCTTGGGATGCTCAGGGCAGTGTGTTTCTATTGTTCTGCCTCCTGAATGGGTTTCAGGTTTTGTTTAGGGTTAAACAAGTCGTTAAGAACATCATGCAGAGACCTGCCCCGGGGCTGGATAGCTGTGAGTGGCTGGGTGTGTGGGACAGCATGGGCAAGTACCTAGTGCAGTGGGCACCCCCGGTGTCTTTGAAACTCACCCTTGAGGAAGTGCAGAATCCGGACAAACTAGTAAAATATCTGCAAAAAGTGTGCTGCCACCCTGGGAACTCCAGAGAGACACAAATCACAGCAATGTGCTGGGGTCTGGCCCATGCCTACCGAGCTGCCATGTTCAACACTGTTCAGTGCCCTAAAGGGGAAGGGGGGAGAAGCGAAGCAGCAGGCACTGCGAGTGGCACTGCCCCCCCAGCCGGCCCTGCAGCCCCTCCAGCCCAGCAGGCAGTCACAGCCCCCCCAACCGGCACCACCGCTGCTGCAGCCACAGCTGCAGGGCCTGCCCCGGTTTTCCCGGCGGGCACAGCAGCTGCTCCAGCCCCAGCTCCAGCAGCAGGCATCGCGGCTGAGCCCAATGACCAACCTGTGCCTGTAGCAGTCGCCCCTGTAAAACTAAAGAAAGACGCAAAGAGAGCAGATCGCTCTGGGAGGGATGACAATGAGCCAGGGTCATCGCGGGAGATAGAGACAGAGATCATCACCCGGTCCCTGTTCCTGAGCGAACTGCGAGACATGCGGAAAGATTTCAGCCGCCACCCAGGCGAGCACATTGCCACCTGGCTGCTGCGGTGCTGGGATAACAGCGTAACCGAAAATCCGGGAATAAACCTCGTAATCCCAATGTAGTGTTAAAAGGCAGGCATTCTTTATTGCAGCGCTGGATGCACAGGGGATAATTTCACCAAACGTGCATACCTCATACCTTTTCCATGCAGTTTATACAGATCAAAGATATACATATTTATTCTATGCATGCATATTCAGTATTATTCTCTTTGGCGATTGGTGTAAACTTTTCTCGCTTCTTACGTAAATGGTTGCGCAGTCTCAGTTACCCTCTTCTATTGTTTCTTTTTGAGTAGGTGGTATTACTTGAGTAGGGGGCCAGTGAGTCGGTGGTCGCGATCTCCCCTGCCGGAATTACCTTTTGCCTGCTCGGCTCACAATCTTGGCAGTCCTGGTCAGTCTCTTCAGTCCGTTTCACAGAACCACAATCCATCATTTCTCTTGACAGAAACACAATTACCCACTATGGTTAGTGTTAATGGTTACCTAGAGACTAGACCCTCTGTTCCCAGACCTAATGTCCAGGTGGGTAGGGCTGTACAAGGGACATAGCAACATTGTTCATGTTTATGGTCAACTGATTCTATCACCCTGGTGACATTTCCCCCCTTTGGAAGTTTTGAAATAAACATCTTTTCATTACTTCCATCCTAAATTAAATTATATTTTAGTTATACACTAATTCAATACTCTACTGTCAATAATGATTTTATAACAATTCAATTATCCACTATCCACTATATGATGGTGGGAGCGTCGTGACCGAATCACTTAAATTTTGTTTTTTGGCTACTGTCTGAATAATCATTCAATTGAAGGCTGTTTTATTGGTGAGTTCCTTTTTAAACAATAATAAATGAGTAATATCACTAAAAATACGATTGACAAATGTAGTTTAGTACTAATTAAGGATTTTACCCAGGAACTCAGATTCCACCCCAATCCATTGAAAATTTTGTCAAGCCAATTTTCTTCCAGAGTTCTTGGGAAGTATATTAACTGTTCTGCTTTTATTGACAGCCGATCCTTACTTCTTGTTTTCACTTTTAATACTTTAAACAATGCTCCCATCATCATCAGTCTCCAGGTCAGAATTCATTTTTTCCATATTTTACAATGATAGCCCCCCTTTTAGACATATTGTAAGATCAGTTTTGCAGTCTCTGGATCTCTATTGATGATTCTCCATGACGGGGCCTTCTTCATTTGAGTATAGTGTACCCACGGTTCCACTCCTTCTAATTTGATAGCAGTGTAAGTTGTTAACAGTACCTGGAAAGGTCCCTTCCACTTCTCCTGCAGTGGTTCAGAGTTCCAAGTCTTTATATACACAAAAATCACCTGGTGGATATTGACGCACAGGTGTATCCAAAGCAAACGATCTGGTCAGCACAAGGTATTTTTGGAGTGCTTTGAGGGTTTTTCCTAAAGAAATCAAATACATTTTAAAATCTGTTTCCCCTGCTATTTTCATATCCCCTGGGATTAGAGGAGTTTGATAAGGTCTGCCATACAAGATTTTGTATGGACTTACACCATCTTTAGATCTTGGTTGGATTCTGATTCTCAGGAGTGCTAATGGTAAGGCTTGTGGCTATTTTAAAGATTCTTCTTGACAAATCTTATTTGTCTTTTTAATGTTTGGTTTATCCTTTCAATTTTCCCACTTGATTGCGGCCTCCAGGGGGTATGTAAATCCCAATTTATTCCTAAAATTTTACTTACTTGTTGAACTATTTCTGCTACAAAATGTGGTCCCCTATCAGAAGACATGCTCATTGGTACTCCAAATCTTGGTATTATTTCTTTTAGCAATATTTTAACCACTTCTCTTGCTTTGTTGGTGTGACAAGGAAAGGCTTCCGGCCATCCAGAAAATGTATCAATTAATATTAATAAGTACTTAAATTCATTTTGCCTGGGCAATTCAGAAAAATCAACCTGCCAATAGTCTCCTGGGGAATTACCTTGTTTCATAACTCCAAAGGGTGCTTTTTTCTGATTTAAGGGATTATTTTTGAGACAAATGGGACACTTGGCCACTATCGATTTAATTATTCCTGTCATTCCTACACACACTACAGATGATTTTAAACTTGAGACCATAGCCTCTACACCCCAATGTGTCTGCGCATGCTTTTTTTTCGCAAGTTCTAACATGACTTGCGGGGTTACTATTACCTGTTTTTCTGGCGTTACCCACCACCCTTCTGTACTTTGTGATGCTTTCAATTGTTCTGCCAATTGTTCATGCAATTTACTGTATTTTGGTTTCAGATTTGGGATTTTTACCTGTTTTACTGGTACTAGTGCAAGGATACCTCGTTCCGCAGCCTCTTTTGCCGTTTTGTCCGCCACTCGATTACCTATGTTTACAGCTGTCTGACCAAATTGATGAGCTTTGCAATGCATTACCGCCACTTCCTTTGGCTTCTGCACCTCTTCTAGGAGCTGGAGGATTTCTTCTTTATGTTTTATTGATGATTCTCAGGCTGAGAGCAGTCTTCTTTCTTTCCAGATAGCCCCATGAGCATGAATCACACCAAATGCATACTTGGAATCAGTCCATATATTTACCCTCTTTCCTTCTGCCATTCGCAAGGCTTGCTTCAACGCCACCAGTTCTGCTTTCTGTGCCGAGGTATTTGCAGGCAGCGTTCCTGAATCCAGTACCTCGGTGGTGGTGACAACAGCATATCCGGCAGTTCGTCTTCCTTCTTTCACAAAGCTGCTCACATCCGTAAATAACTCCAAATAAGGATTTTCCAGAGGTTCATCTTTCAGGTCCGATCTGCTGGAATAGACTTGTTCAACAGTTAGCAGGAAGTCATGTTCTAGACTTTCTGTCGGATTTTCCGTCAACAGAAACATTGCTGGATTTACAATAGTTGTGGTTTTTAATTCCACATCGTCTTGTTCCAGCAAGACAACCTGATATTTCAGCATTCTGCTGGGGGATAACCAATGACCCCCCTTTTGTTCTAAAACGGTTATCACCATGTGTGGTACATATACCACCATCTTTTGGCCCATAGTCAATTTTCGAGCTTCCTGAATCAGCAATACCGTTGCTGCCACAGTGCGTAAACATCCCGGCCATCCTTTACTCACGTTGTCAAGTTGTTTAGAGAAGTATATTACTGGTCGCTTCCAGGATCCCAGACGTTGTGCCACCACTCCAAGGGCCAGGTGTTGCCTCTCATGTACAAACAGCTCAAAAGGTTTGGTTAGATCAGGTAAACCCAAGGCAGGGGCCATCATCAATGCCTTTTTAAGTTCCCTAAATGATTTTTGGCATTCAGGTGTCCATGTCAGATACAAGTCTTTGGATTCTCTTAAAGGTTCATAGAGTGGTTTCACATATAGTCCATAGTCTGGAATCCAAAGTCGACACCATCCAATCATCCCCAAGAAAGCTCTCAGCTCCTTCTTTCCAGAGCTCAATCTTTCCAGAGGCTGGTGCATGGTAGGGGATGTGATACACCCACTCCATACCGTGTTCTTTGGCCCAGGTGTCTATGAGGCTGTTACGAATGTGAGTCCCGTTGTCCGACTCAATTCTTTCGGGAGTGCCATGTCGCCACAGGACTTGTTTTTCCAGGCCCAGGATGGTATTCCAGGTGGTGGCATGGGGCACAGGGTAGGTTTCCAGCCATCCGGTGGTTGCCTCCACCATTGTGAGCACATAGCGCTTGCCTTGGCGGGATTGTGGCAGTGTGATGTAGTCAATCTGCCAAGCCTCCCCATATTTATATTTTAGCCATCGTCCTCCACACCACTGAGGCTTTACCCGCTTGGCTTGCTTGATTGCAGCGCATGTTTCACATTGATGGATAACCTGTGCGATGGTGTCCATGGTCAAGTCCACCCCTCGATCACGAGCCCACCTATATGTCGCATCTCTTCCTTGGTGGCCCGAGGTGTCATGGGCCCACCCAGCTATAAACAGTTCACCCTTATGTTGCCAGTCCAGATCCACCTGAGCCACTTCAATCTTGGCAGCCTGATCCACCTGCTGGTTGTTCTGATGTTCTTCAGTGGCCCGACACTTAGGGACGTGGGCGTCCACGTGACGGACTTTTACAACCAACTGCTCCAGACGGGCAGCAATATCTTGCCACAATGGGGCAGCCCAGATAGGTTTGCCTCTGCGCTGCCAGTTGTTCTTCTTCCATTGCTGCAGCCACCCCCACAAGGCATTGGCCACCATCCAGGATTCGGTGTAAAGATAGAACACTGGCCACTTCTCTCGACTGGCAATCTCCAAAGCCAGCTGGATGGCTTTCACCTCTGCAAACTGGCTCGACTCACCTTCTCCCTCGGCAGTTTCCGCGACTTGTCGTGTAGGGCTCCATACAGCAGCCTTCCACCTCCGCTGCTTCCCCACAATGCGACAGGACCCATCCATGAACAGGGCATACTGTTTCTTATCTTCTGGCAGCTGGTTATACAGTGGGGCCTCTTCAGCACGTGTCACCTCCTCCTCTGGCGATGCTCCAAAATCTTTGCCTTCTGGCCAGTCCATGATTACCTCCAGAATTCCTGGGCGACTGGGGTTTCCCATTCGGGCACTCTGGGTGATCAGAGCGACCCACTTACTCCACGTAGCATCGGTGGCATGATGCGTAGAGGGGACCCTCTCTTTGGACATCCAGCCCAGGTCCGGCAATCGTGGTGCTAGGAGGAGCTGTGCTTCAGTGCCAACCACTTCCGAAGCAGCTCGAACGCCTTCATATGCTGCCAGAATATCTTTTTCAGTGGGAGTATAGCGGGCCTTGGATCCTTTGTATCCCCGGCTCCAAAACCCCAGGGGTCACAGAATCACAGAATAGTAGGGGTTGGAAGGGACCTCTGTGGGTCATCTAGTCCAACCCCCCTGCCGAAGCAGGGTCACCTACAGTAGGCTGCACAGGATCTTGTCCAGGCGGGTCTTGAATATCTCCAGAGAAGGAGACTCCACAACCTCCCTGGGCAGCCTGTTCCAGTGCTCCGTCACCCTCAGAGAGAAGAAGTTCCTCCTCATGTTCAGACGGAACTTCCTCTGCTTCAGTTTGTGCCCATTGCCCCTTGTCCTGTCACTGGGCACCACTGAAAAGAGCTTGGCCCCATCCTCCTGACACCCACCCTTCAGATATTTGTAGGCATTTATAAGGTCCCCTCGCAGCCTTCTCTTCTTCAGGCTGAACAAGCCCAGTTCCCTCAACCTCTCCTCGTAGTGGAGATGCTCCAGTCCCCTCACCATCCTTGTAGCCCTCCGCTGGACTCTCTCCAGTAGCTCTTCATCCTTCTTGAACTGGGGAGCCCAGAACTGGACACAGTACTCCAGATGAGACCTCACCAGGGCAGTGTAGAGGGGAAGGAGAACCTCCCTTGTCCTGCTGGCCACACTCTTCTTGATGCACCCCAGGATCCCATTGGCTTTCTTGGCAGCCAGGGCACACTGCTGGCTCATGGTTAACCTGTCGTCCACCAGGACACCCAGGTCCCTCTCCGCAGACCTGCTCTCCAGCAGGTCCACCCCAAGCCTGTACTGGTGCATGAGGTTGTTCCTCCCCAGGTGCAGGACCCTGCACTTGCCCTTGTTGAACCTCATCAGGTTCCTCTCTGCCCAGCTCTCCAGCCTATCCAGGTCACGCTGAATGGCAGCACAGCCTTCTGGTGTATCTACCACACCTCCCAGTTTGGTGTCGTCAGCAAACTTGCTGAGGGTACATTCTAACTCTTCATCCAGGTCATTGATGAAGAAGTTAAACAAGACTGGGCCCAGTACTGACCCCTGAGGGACACCACTTGTCACCAGCCTCCAACTAGACTCAGCGCCGCTGATGACAACCCTCTGAGTTCTGCCATTCAGCCAGTTCTCTATCCACTTCACCGACCACTCATCCAGCCCACACTTCCTCAGCTTCCCTAGGAGGATATTATGGGAGACTGTGTCGAAAGCCTTGCTGAAGTCAAGGTAGATAACATCCACGGCTCTCCCTTCGTCTACCCAGCCAGTCATGTCATCGTAGAAAGCTATCAGATTGGTCAGGCATGATTTCCCCTTGGTGAATCCATGCTGACTACTCCTGATAACCTTCTTTTCTTCCTCTTGCTTGATGATGGCCTCCAGGATAAGCTGCTCCATCACCTTTCCCGGGATGGAGGTGAGGCTGACCGGCCTGTAGTTCCCTGGGTCCTCCTTCTTGCCCTTTTTGAAGATTGGAGTGACATTGGCCTTTCTCCAGTCCTCGGGCACCTCTCCTGTCCTCCAGGACCTCTCAAAGATGATGGAGAGTGGCTCAGCAATGACATCCGCCAGCTCCCTCAGCACTCGTGGGTGCATTCCATCGGGGCCCATGGATTTGTGGACATCCAGATCGCTTAAGCGATCCCTCACACTGTCCTCCTCGACCAAGGGAAAGTCGTTCTCTTTGTAGGCTTCTTCTCTTACCACCTGGGCCTGGGATTCCTGAGGGCCAGTCTTAGCACTGAAGACTGAAGCAAAGAAGGCATTCAGTAGCTCTGCCTTCTCCGCATCCTCCGTCACCAGGACACCCGCCTCATTCAGCAGCGGCCCCACGTTGTCCCTAGCCTTCCTTTTGCTGCTGATGTAGTTGAAGAAGCCCTTCTTGTTGTTTTTGACATCCCTTGCCAGCTTCAATTCCAGGTGAGCCTTGGCCTTCCTCGTCGCATCCCTGCATGCTCTGACCACGTTTCTGTACTCTTCCCAAGTGGCCTGTCCCTCTTTCCACATTCCATGGACCTTTCTCTTCTGCCTGATCTCCGCTAGAAGCTCCTTGTTTAACCATGCAGGTCTCCTGCCTCCTTTGCTCGATTTCTTTCTCAGGGGGATGCACCAATCCTGAGCATGGAGGAAGTGTAATTTAAAGAGCGACCAGCACTCATGGACCCCCCTGCCTTCGAGAGCCCTGGCCCACGGGATTCCTCCCAGTAGCTCCTTGAAGAGGGCAAAGTCAGCCCTCCTGAGGTCCAGGGTTTTGATCCTGCTTATCGCCCTGCTTCCTCCACGCAGGATCCTGAACTCGACCATTTCATGGTCACTGCAGCCGAGTCTACCTCCGACCTTCACATCCTCCACCAGTCCCTCCTTGTTTGTTAATACAAGGTCCAGCAACGCGCCTTTCCTTGTTGGTTCCTCCACCACTTGCATCAGAAAGTTATCATCGATGCTCTGTAGGAACCTCCTGGATTGCGAATGCCTAGCTGTATGGTCTTCCCAGCTGATGTCAGGGTGGTTGAAGTCCCCCATGAGAACCAGGGCCTGTGACTGTGAGGCTGCTTGCAGCTGCCTGTAGAAGGCCTCATCAATTTCCTCCTCCTGGTCAGGTGGCCTGTAGTACACACCCACCGTAATGTCACCCTTGTGAGCCTGTCCCTTAATTCTAACCCACAAGCTCTCAACTCGTTCCTCATTTGCCCCCAGGCCAAGCTCAATGCATTCCAGTTGCTCCCTCACATATAGAGCAACTCCCCCACCTCTCCTTGTTGGCCTGTCTTTCCTAAAGAGTCTGTAGCCATCCATGACAGCATGCCAGTCATGCGAGCTGTACCACCATGTTTCTGTGATGGCGACCAAGTCGTAGCCGTCCTGCTGTATAATGGCTTCCAGCTCCTCCTGTTTATTGCCCATGCTACGTGCGTTGGTATAGACACACTTGAGCTGGGCTGTCAGTCTCACCCCTGACCCTGGCACACCAACCCTAGGCTCATCCCTAGTGAGCTGGGCGATGTCCCCTTCCCCCTTCGAACCTAGTTTAAAGCCCTCTCAATGAGCCCCGCCAGCTCATGGCCAAGAATCCTTTTTCCCCTTTGGATAGCTGAGTTCCACCTGTCGCCAGCAGGCCCGGTGCTGTGTACACCTCCCCATGATCAAAGAAGCCAAAATTTAACCGATGGCACCAGTCCCTGAGCCACCTGTTAACCAGGTGAGTTGTCCTGCCCCTTTCAGTGCTGTTCCCTGCCACTGATGGGATGGAGGAAAACACCACCTGCGCCCCTGATCCCTCAACCAGTCGCCCCAGTGCCCTGAAGTCCCTTTTGATAGCCTTGGGACTTCTCTCTGCTATCTCGTCCCCGCCAACCTGTATTACCAAGAGGGGGTAGTAATCAGAAGGCTGCACCAGACCAGGGAGTTTCTTAGCAGCATCCCTAACCCGGGCCCCAGGGAGGCAGCAGACTTCCCTGTGGGATGGGTCCGGTCGGCAGATCGGGCCCTCTGTTCCCCTCAGAAGGGAATCACCTATGACAATGACCCTCCTTTTTTTCTTAGCTGAAGCAGTTGTAATACATGGGGCTGTCTGACTCGTTCTAGGCAACCCCTGCATGGAGCTTCACCTTCACCCACATCCTCTGTGGCCGGTCCCTCACATTCCAGAGCCCCGTATCTGTTGGTTAAGGGCAACTGGGCAGGTGAGGGAGGCCGGGGGGAGATTCGCTTGCCGCCCCGAGCAGGGACCCGTTTCCATTCTCCCCCATCTCTTAGGTCCCGTCTTTCTGCTCGGTGGCAAGAGGGTAGGGGGTTCTCTGCTTTTCGTGGAGCCACCTCCTGCTGCCTCTGCCTCAGGGAGGGCAGGGAGCGTCTCCACCAGTCGATCTCCCTCTCACACTCCAGGATGCTCCTCAACCTCTCCACTTCCTCTTTCAGCTCTGCCACCAGGCTGAGCAGATCATTCACCTGCTCGCACCGAACACAGCCGTTGTCTCTGCTGTCCTCCGGTACGAGCGCCAGGCTCAGGCACTCCCTGCAGCCAGAGACCTGGACACTTGTGTTCTTGCGTGGGGCCTCCGTCTGGGTCCCCACACTCCTTCTAGCAACAGCTTTACCACGGGTGGTAACCATGGCTAGAATATCTCCTGGACAGGCAATACCCACTACTTGAGTTGCCAGGAGGGGCGGCTGCACCCTGCCTGCTCGCCTTCCCTGCTCGCCCTGCCTGCACGAACTGCCGCGCCGCTCCCGGGCTGCTTCGCCGGCTCTGTTTGCCGGCTCTGTTTGCCGGCTGTGTTCGCCCGCGCTCCTGGTCGCTCACTCTCCCTGGGGGCTGCCCTTATCCGTGAGGGTAGCTGTCACACTCGACTCTGCCCCCGCTGAGTCAGAGCTGCCACTCGTTGGCACCTCCCGCTTTCCCGCTGGGTTGGGGGGGGGGGGCTGGGGTCTCCTCTCTCTCTCTCTCTCTCTCTCTCTCTCCCTCTCTCTCTCTGCGCTTTTTGCCGCCTCGCCGCTGCAGTTTTGCCACTGGAGAAAGGGTCCCTCGGCGCGAGCCTCTGCTCCAGAGCCCTTCACCTTCAGTAGCTTCCACTTCTACACTCAGCTCTTGGGACCCCCCTGTCACTCCAGAAATGCAAATGGACTCTGACCCTTTGAAATCTGATGGCATTAAAGTACACTGTGCACCAGTGTGCACTAGAGCTTTCTACTCTTGTGGATCTGACGTGCCAGGCCACCGAATCCACACCGTCCAATAAACGCGGTTGTCCCTTTCCTCCACCTGGCTGGAGGCAGGGCCCCTCTAATCCTCGTCAGAGAATTTGCTGCTCACTTGCTGTAAGAATGACTTGGAGGTCCCCTCCAGAGGATTGGAATCAAGATCAAACTGCCTACCTGGTCTGGAGAGCTGGCTGCTGGAAACTGGAGCGGCATTTTTCCTAACAGAATCCCCTGTGGTGATTGTTTTACCTCGCAACTCACGCACTCGTGCCTCTAGACTTGAGGTGGGTTTTCCATCCCACTTCCTCATGTCCTCTCCGTGGTCACGCAGGTAAAACCACAGGGTGCCCCATGGTGTGTAGCCTCTGTATTCTCTCTCCTGAGCAGAGGAACGCTTGCCCCTAATAGCTGAGATGCTGGCCCGAACAGGTGGGGAGTAAGACATGCTCTCTTTGATTTGCTGGACCTCCTGGGCCAATTTCTCCACGGCTGAGACAAGGGAGGAAGAGACAAGGGAGGGGTTGGGGCTGCGCCGCGCTGCCGTTTGCCCGCTGGGGTTGCGGGCTGTGCTGTGTCTGATGGACTGTGCAGTTTTATGTTGGAATTCACCCTGCTTTCATCTCAGGTTGGACACGCCAATTGCTGTAGAGGGACCCTGTTGTACACTTTCGGGGTGCCGGATTTTGCACCCCACTTCCCATTTCTCTGGATTTAAAGAATCGTCAGGTTCTGGCAGATTTACCTCCCACATTTCTCGTTTTGGGTTAGGAATTTCATCATATGTGGGGTTAAATTTCAAAAGACTGCAGCTCTGTCCTTGCTTTGGAGATAATGGTGGAGGAGTAGCAGCCGCTTCTAAGATAGTTTCTGTGAATTTTAGACCATTTAAAGCTGTATGCACTGATTTCCAAGTAAAGATTTCCTCAGGGATTTTAAACTGCAAGACTTTGTTCTTTCAAAATTGTCTGTAAAATCTTTCAATTGAGCTTTCGTTCCTTTCAGCTGATCATGCTTTTGACAGCTCGAAAAACATGGGCTAATAATCACTCCTCTTTGTTGCCGACCTGCACAGAGTCCCCGATTCTCTGCCACACATCCAAGTCGAACAACCGATCTGTCGTTGCTATCAGCTTTCGTCTGCGGTACCACAATAATAGACCCGATATCTCTCCTTCAGTTAACTTCACGTTGGCTCGATCTGCCAATTCCGGCAGGCTTTTCTGCACCGCCTTTTCCAACACTGATACATTGGAACCCATACTGCTGATGTTCACGCCCCCCCGGCATGCCGTGGATCTGCTCCTGCCTCTCTCGGGCAGCCCGGCTTACCTCACCAGCCGGCAGTCCCCTGCCTTCTTCGGCTGCGGTATCACGTCGGGGTCACCACAATGCCGAGTTTCAGCATCCATGCAGGGACAGGAACGACTCTCACACATTTATACAATGCACAGTTGATTCCATTTATTGCTCCGCTTGCGTGGTTATATACATTTTTCATATCTGCACACGCGATCACGCTTATTCGGATAGGCTACAGACATAAATCACGTGCTGTTCACGCACCCCATATTCCCTTATCATTGGTAACTATGCACTAACGCTAATAGCAACAGACCGCCTCTACATCCTTGAGCACATCTTGTTTTTGCTAACCCACATCATGTGCACTATCAGAGCTTTCTCAATTGCTATTCTTACCTGCCCTTTCCAGCGGCCTGTTCGTTTATGCTAACTGTTTTGCTTAAGCGGCCTAGTCATGCTAACTCTCAAGCTACATCAACCCCAACACTTGCCTGGGTGGCGGCTGAAATCTTTCCACATGTCTTGCAGCTCGCTCAGGGACAGGGACCGGGTGATGATCTCTGTCTCTATCTCCCGCGATGACCCTGGCTCATTGTCATCCCTCCCGGAGCGATCTGCTCTCTTTGCGTCTTTCTTTAGTTTTACAGGGGCAACTGCTACAGGCACAGGTTGGTCACTGGGCTCAGCTGCGATGCCTGCAGCAAGAGCTGCAGCAACTGCTGTGCCCGCCGGGGAAGCCGGGACAACGCCAGTGGCTGCAGCAGCGGTGGTGCTGGTTGGGGGCACTGTGACTGCCTGCTGGGCTGGAGGGGCTGCAGGGCCAGTTGGGGGGGCAGCGCCAGTCACAGTGCCTGCCGCTTCATTTCCCCCCCCTTCTCCTTTAGGGCACTGAATCAGGTTGAACAGGGCTCGGTAGGCGTGGGCCAGACCCCAGCACATTGCTGTGATTTGTGTCTCTCTGGAGTTCCCAGGGTGGCAGCACACTTTTTGCAGATATTTTACTAGTTTGTCCGGATTCTGCATTTGTTCAGGGGTGAGTTTCAAAGACACCGGGGGTGCCCACTGCCCTAGACACCTGCCCATGCTGTCCCACACACCCAGCCACTCAGAGCTATCCAGCCCCGGGGCAGGTCTCTGCATGATGTTCTGAACTACTTGTTTTACCCTAAACAAGACCCAAAACCCATTCAGGAGGCAGAACAAAAGGAGAGTGGTGCCCTAAGCATCCCACGGGTACTTGAAATTCTCAAAAGCCTTTAGGAACAGCCTGAAGGAGAGAGGGGGGGCGAAAGAGTGGGGGAAGGTATCCCCTCCGGTTTTCCCCACAGGCTGGGTTTGATTATTAACAAATTCTAAGACATAGGATCCGAGATACGGAAATGACCGCAGTGCCGCATGCAAATACAAGCCTAATTTCATGCACAGTGATGTTACCATGTCATAAGTCGATATCGTACAGTAGAGTAAAATCATGATCCTGATCCTTTTCCCAGCGATGATGAACAGCACAGCAGTGAACACATACAGCAAGTAAGGATTCAAAAACCACAGCCACCTGATCAAAGACAGAAACATTTTTACCGGCAACTGTTTAACTAACACAGTAAATGCGTATAACAAATTTTAACAAAATCTAAGAAATCTGTTTCAATACACTCTGCTCAGCCCTGCCGTTATCCCTGCCCCATGCTTGGGTGCCAAATTTAATGTTCTGGTTTGGCTGCGGCCGGCAACAAAAGTGCCATGCGGCCGCCTCTCCCCCCGCCGCGGTGCTGAGGATAATGGAAAGAAACAGGCAGAAACTGGTGGGTCGGGATAAGGGCAGTTTAACAGAACAGCAAACAAAGGGAACAGGAAGAACAACGATACAGAAAAGGGGAAAACACAACACAAACCGCACAACCCACAGAGCCGCTCTCCCACACCGGACCGGCACCGTGCGCTCCCGAGCCGTGAGTGAGTTCCCCCCGCCCTGCTCCCTCCCACCAGAACCCAGCATGACAGCACATGGTATGGAATACCCTGCTCTGTTTGGCCCGGTTGGGTCAGCCCCCTCCATGCTCTGCCCCTTCCTGGATTCTGGTGAAAATTAACCCTGTCCTGGCCGAACCCAGGACAGCCTTGTTTCTGGAAACTCTGTATCCCCCTTGGCCCAGAAAATTCAATAAACTGATAGTAATTTCAAAACATTCTTCCTTGCTTTCTGCTGCTATCAGAATATCATCCACATATTGCATCAGTGTTCCCTTTTCCTGGTTCTGTTTCTTCCATATTTCTAATTCTTTTGCCAACTGATTCCCAAATATTGTGGGGCTATTTTTGAATCCTTGTGGAAGTACAATCCATGTCACTTGCATCTTTCGCCCTGTTACAGGGCTCTCCCATTCAAAAGCAAATATGCTTTGACTTTGTATATCCAGAGGTATGCAAAAGAAGGCATCCTTTAAATCTAGTACAGTAAACCATTTATGTTCCTCTTTCAGAGATGTCAATAAAGTATAGGGATTGGCTACTACTGGGTGTATATCTTGAACTATCTGATTTATAGTTCTTAAGTCTTGGACTAGTCGATATTCTTTTCCTCCAGATTTCCTTACCGGTAACATAGGAGTGTTATATTCTGGCTCACGTTCTACCAAAAGTCCATATTCCAAAAATTTCGTGATTAACCCCTCCAATCCTTTTCGAGCCTCCCACTTAATAGGATATTGTTTTTGTCTTACCGGTTTGGATCTATTTTTCAAGGTCACTTTTACTGGTTCTGGTAATTTGGACCGTCCCAGCACTTCATTTGCCCAAACCAAGGGGATTATTGCATTTTCCACCTCTTCTGAAATTTGTTCCTCCTTAAAAGAATCCTGTAACATAAACACTCTCGCCTCTATGGCTTTTCATTCTGGTATCAATAATTCAATTTCCCCATTTTTAAAAGTTATTTGTGCCTCTAATTTGCTTAATAAATCTCATCCTAACAAAGGCAACGGACGTTCAGGCATATATAAAAACTGGTGAGTTACCCACTGTTTTCCCAATCTAAATTTCAACAGCTTTAAGAAAGGTTAATTTTCTTTTTGCCCTGTCGCACCAACTACATCTACTGATTTATGACTATATTTCCCTTTACATGTGTTCAATACCAAATAAGTGGCCCCTGTATCTACTAAAAATTCTCCTTCCTCATTCCTTAGCTTCTTGGAGAGGGGTTTGGAGGGGAGCTGGTTCAGCCACTACCCCCCTCCATTCTTCTCCGTGTCCTTCCTGAAACCGGGCTGAATCCCCCTGCCCCCCCTCTCCCATAGGAGAAGCAGGACTATCAGCTTCCAAATTTTGATCCTCCTGATGATCTCCCCATCTCCGGCAAGGCACAATCATTAATTTAACATCATTTTCCTCAAATCCATATTTTAAACACCTTTTACCAGTACTACAAGCAGAACAACACTTTTAAAAATCCTCTTCAGATTTCCCTTTCTTTAAAACCATCACCATAGAATCATGTGGATGTATGCCACACTGCTTCTGCCACTCCGGATGATTTCTCAATGTGAAAAAAAGATCTGCATATATTATCTCATTTACCTTTCCTTTTACAAAACAACATTAATTGCAAGATGGTGTTATAACGCAGTGCCCCATTCCCTGGCCATTTTTCCCCACTTTCCAAGGTATACTTTGGCCACCAATGACTGCAGTACTCAATCCATTGCTTCCGAGTCAAAGGATTACCCCCCAGATCTTTCCAATGTTTCAGAATACATCCCAAAGGCGTACCCCGTGGGATGGGCTTTTTACTCAGAAATGTGCCCATCTCCTGTATGACCAGTGGTTGTGATTGTGCACTATCACAGGCACTAGTCAGAGGGACCCCAACCCTTGTTGGAGCTCCCTCTGGGATCCCAGCCCCCTGCTGGAGATCCCAACCTTGGAGACTTCAACCCCCGCATTGAAGACTCCCCCCTTGGGCCCTGCTCCACCGGCTTTCACCGAGCAGAGACTTACCAACACAGGTACCTCATTAGCCCAACCCTGCGTGGCTTTTGCCGCACCTTACGAGCAGGCTTCAGTGGGACTCTAACCCATGTGCTATCAGGAGCTCCATTACTTGTTAAAAGAATGCCTTAATTAATTTCCAGGGGACTTACTTGGAATCCTTGAGTCCGGGGATCAGAGGTTCTCCTCGAGAATCCCTCGATGCTGGCTGGAGGTCCCATGATCCCACGGATCCGTCGGTATTCACAAGCGGGGTCCCATCTGGGTCGCCAGAAACTGTCACCGAAAATCCGGGAATAAAACCTCGTAACCCCAATGTAGTGTTAAAAGGCAGGCATTCCTTATTGCAGCGCTGGATGCATGGGGGATAATTTCACCAAACGTGCATACCTCATACCTTTTCCATGCAGTTTATACAGATCAAAGATATACATATTTATTCTATGCATGCATATTCAGTATTATTCTCTTTGGCGATTGGTGTAAACTTTTCTCGCTTCTTACGTAAATGGTTGCGCAGTCTCAGTTACCCTCTTCTATTGTTTCTTTTTGAGTAGGTGGTATTACTTGAGTAGGGGGCCAGTGAGTCGGTGGTCGCGATCTCCCCTGCCGGAATTACCTTTTGCCTGCTCGGCTCGCAATATTGGCAGTCCTGGTCAGTCTCTTCAGTCCGTTTCACAGAACCACAATCCATCATTTCTCTTGACAGAAACACAATTACCCACTATGGTTAGTGTTAATGGTTACCTAGAGACTAGACCCTCTGTTCCCAGACCTAATGTCCAGGTGGGTAGGGCTGTACAAGGGACATAGCAACATTGTTCATGTTTATGGTCAGCTGATTCTATCACCCTGGTTACAACGGGGCCAGCAGCTTGGAATTAGAGGGCAAGGAAGCCAAGCAGCTGGGATCCCTGGCCAGGGATGGGGGCATTGACAAGGCCATTGGGAAAAAGGAACAAGTCCTCAGCCTCTGGAGGAGACTTCTGTCAGGCGTGAGGGAGAGGTACCCCTTCAGTGACAATTCTGTATGCTATCCTGGCAAGTGGACCAATATGGAAAGGGGTATTCAGTACTTGAGGGAATTTTGCTGTGCGGGAGCTGGTTTACTATGACACAGACGATGACCAGGTACCCACAGACCAGATGAAGTCCAGTGCACAGCATCTATGTGGAGGAAGTTTGTACGGAGCGCACCATCCTCATATGCCAACTCACTGGCAGTTGTAAAATGGAAAGGTAAGGAGGCACCAAAAGTGGATGAGGTGGCTGTCAGACTCCGGCAATATGAGGAAAGTCTTTATTCCTCCCTTGTCTCAGCCGTGGAGAAATTGGCCCAGGAGGTCCAGCAAATCAAAGAGAATATATCCTACTCCCCACCTGTACGGGCCATCATCTCAGCTATTAGGGGCAGGCATTCCTCTGCTCAGGAGAGAGAATACAGAGGCTACACACCACGGGGCACCCTGTGGTTCTGCCTGCGTGACCACGGAGAGGACATGAGGAAGTGGGATGGAAAACCCACCTCAAGTCTAGAGGCACGAGAGCGTGAGTTGCGAGGCAAAACAATCACCATAGGGGATTCTGTTAGGAAAAGTGCCGCTCCAGTTTCCAGCAGCCAGCTCTCCAGACCAGGCAGACAGTTTGATCTGGATTCCGATCCTCTGGAGGGGACCTCCAAGTCATTCTTACAGCAAGTGAGCAGCAAATTCTCTGACCAGGATTAGAGGGGCCCTGCCTCCAGCCAGGTGCCAATTGCGACCACAGCGGTGCACCGGCGACTGTATCATACCAACCGAGACTCCCTTCTCCCCATTCATCAGCTGATCTGCCAGCTGGAGAGTCAAGGAGTGATCAGCAAAACTCGCTCACCCTTTAATAGTCCCATATGGCCAGTGAGAAAATCTGCTGGAGAGTGGAGACTGACAATAGACTACCGTGGCCTGAATGAAGTCACACCACCGCTGAGTGCTGCTGTGCCAGACATGCTAGAACTTCACTATCAGCTGGAGTCCAAGGCAGCCAAGTGGTACGCTACAATTGACATCGCTAATGCATTCTTCTCCATCCCTTTGGCAGCAGAGTGCAGGCCACAGTTTGCTTTCACCTGGAGGGGCATCCAGTACACCTGGAATCGACTGCCCCAGGGGTGGAAACACAGTCCCACCATTTGCCATGGACTAATCCAGACTGCACTGGAAAAGGGTGAAGCTCCAGAACATCTGCAGTACATCGATGACATCATTATATGGGGTGACACCGCGGAGGAGGTTTTCGAGAAAGGGGAGAAAATAGTTCAGACCCTCCTGAAAGCCGGTTTCCCCATTAAGCGAAGTAAAGTCAAGGGACCTGCGCAAGAGATCCAGTTTTTGGGAATAAAATGGCAGGATGGGCGCCGTCAAATCCCAATGGATGTCATCAACAAAATAGCAGCTATGTCTCCACCAACCAGCAAAAAGGAAGCACAGGCCTTCCTGGGTGTTGTGGGTTTTTGGAGGATGCACATCCCAAATTACAGCTAGATTGTAAGTCCTCTGTACCATGTGACCCAGAAGAAGAATGATTTTGAATGGGGCCCTGAGCAACGACAGGCATTTGAACAGATTAAACGGGAGATAGTTCATGCCGTAGCCCTTGGTCCAGTCCGGTCAGGGCAAGATGTTAAAAACATGCTCTACACCGCAGCCGGGGAGAATGGCCCAACCTGGAGTCTCTGGCAGAAGGCAGCAGGGGAGACTCGAGGTCGACCCCTGGGGTTCTGGAGCCGGGGATACAAAGGATCTGAGGCCCGTTATACTCCCACTGAAAAAGAGATTCTGGCAGCATATGAAGGCGTTCGAGCTGCTTCGGAAGTGGTCGGCACTGAAGCACAGCTCCTCCTAGCACCACGATTGCCGGTCCTGGGCTGGATGTTCAAAGAGAGGGTCCCCTCTACGCATCATGCCACCGATGCTACGTGGAGTAAGTGGGTTGCGCTGATCACCCAGAGCGCCCGAATGGGAAACCCCAGTCACCCAGGAATTCTGGAGGTAATCATGGACTGGCCAGAAGGCAAAGATTTTGGAGCATCGCCAGAGGAGGAGGTGACACATGCTGAAGAGGCCCCACTGTATAACCAGCTACCAGAAGATGAGAAACAGTATGCCCTGTTCACGGATGGGTCCTGTCGCATTGTGGGGAAGCAGCGGAGGTGGAAGGCTGCTGTATGGAGCCCTACACGACAAGTCACAGAAACTGCCGAGGGAGAAGGTGAGTCGAGCCAGTTTGCAGAGGTGAAAGCCATCCAGCTGGCTTTGGAGATTGCCAGTCGAGAGAAGTGGCCAGTGTTCTATCTTTACACCGAATCCTGGATGGTGGCCAATGCCTTGTGGGGGTGGCTGCAGCAATGGAAGAAGAACAACTGGCAGCACAGAGGCAAACCTATCTGGGCTGCCCCATTGTGGCAAGATATTGCTGCCCGTCTGGAGCAGTTGGTTGTAAAAGTCCGTCACGTGGACGCCCACGTCCCTAAGAGTCAGGCCACTGAGGAAGATCAAAACAACCAGCAGGTGGATCAGGCTGCCAAGATTGAAGTGGCTCAGGTGGATCTGGACTGGCAACATAAGGGTGAACTGTTTATAGCTGGGTGGGCCCATGACACCTCGGGCCACCAAGGAAGAGACGCGACATACAGATGGGCTCGTGACCGAGGGGTGGACTTGACCATGGACACTATCGCACAGGTTATCCATGAATGTGAGACATGCGCTGCAATCAAGCAAGCCAAGCGGGTAAAGCCTCAGTGGTGTGGAGGACGATGGCTAAAATATAAATATGGGTAGGCTTGGCAGATTGACTACATCACACTGCCACAAACCCGCCAAGGCAAGCGCTGTGTGCTCACAATGGTGGAGGCCACCATCCTACCCTGTGCCCCATGCTACTGCCTAGAATACCATCCTGGGCCTGGAAAAACAAGTCCTGTGGCGACATGGCACTCCCGAAAGAATTGAGTCGGACAATGGGACTCACTTTCGTAACAGCCTCATAGACACCTGGGCCAAAGAACATGGTATGGAGTGAGTGTATCACATCTCCTACCATGCACCAGCCTCTGGAAAGATGGAATGGTACAATGGGCTGCTAAAAACCACTTTGAGAGCAATGGGGGGTGGGACTTTCAAGAACTGGGATACTCATTTAGCAAAGGCCACCTGGTTGGTGAACACCAGAGGATTCATCAACCGGTCTGGTCCTGCCCAGTCAACACCTCAGCACCCCGTAGAAGGGGATAAAGTCCCCGTAGTGCACATGCGGAACATGTTAGGGAAGACAGCCTGGGTTAGTCCTGCCTCGGGCAAAGGCAAACCCGTCCGCGGGATTGCTTTTGCTCAAGGACCTGGGTGTACCTGGTGGGTAATGTGGAAGGATGGGGAAGTCCGATGTGTACCTCATGAGGATTTGTTTTTGGGTGAGAATAGTCCATAAATAAATTGTATAAAGTTAATTGTTAAATAACCCTGTCACTGTCTGTTATCACTGTTATAATTGTTATATGTTATACCAGTAGTAGCATAGTAAGAATCGTCCAGATTAAAGAAGGATGGACTTTGATGAAAACCTAGCAGAGCACAGCGATGATGGAACTGGACCTGGTTTTCAACAACTGGCATCGAGCAACTTCATCAGGATCAACATCTCCTGCAGACTGTGGGCACGGGCCGCACCAGATACATCAGCCGTGAGCTCCGGGTGCAGCAAGTGACCGCCCATCACCACACATCACCTCTCCTGCCAGGGAAGACCATTACGACAGATGGAGCCTGAAGTCATGGATTAAATTAACTCAATGGACACTTTAGAGTGATGATCCATAGACTAAGGGAATGATATCTGGAGACAGGAGAAGTGGTGGTGATCAACTGGACAATGGGGGACCTGGGCATGACGTAGATGGTATGGAATAAGGGGTGGATAATGTACTGGGTTTGGCCAGGACAGGGTTAGTTTTCACCGGAATCCAGGAAGGGGCACAGCCGGGCAGGCTGACCTAACCCCAACCTGGCCAAACAGAGCAGGGTATTCCATACCATGTGCCATCATGCTGGGTTCCGGTGGGGGGTGGCAGCGTGGCGGGAACTCACTCACGGCTCGGGAGCTTGCGGCGGCGGTCCCGGAGAGCGGCTCTGTGGGTTCCTCGGTTTGTGTTGTGTTTTCTCCTTATCTGTATCACTGTTGTTCCTGTTCCCTTTGTTTGCAGTTCTGTTAAACTGCCCTTATCCCAACCCACCAGTTTCGGCCTGTTTCTTTCCATTCTCTTCCGCACCGCGGCGGGGGGAGGGGTGGCCACGTGGCGCTTTTGTTGCTAGCCGCAGCCAAACCATAACAACCGTTTTTCCCTGAAATATGTCTCAAGTCTTTCCCTCTTCCCCAGATCCTGATTTTTCTGTCCTTTTCACAGAAGGTGTTTATCAGAAATTGTCGCCCTTCAGCTTGTTGCTGGGGATGTTTGTCACCTTAGCCAGCACTGCACTGCTATTATACCGTGGTTTTCCCATCTTTAAATTATAATCATTGCTTCATGAAGAGTGAGTGTACCCTCAGCAAGTTTGCTGATGACGCAAAATTGGGAGGAGTGGTGGATACACCGGCAGGCTATGCTGCCATTCAGCGTGAACTGGACAGGCTGGAGAGTTGGGCAGAGACGAACCTGATGAAGTTCAACAAGGGCAAGTGCAGGGTCCTGCACCTGGGGAGGAACAACCCCATGCACCAGTACAGGCTGGGGCTGACCTGCTGCAGAGCAGCTCTGTGGAGAGGGATCTGGGTGTCCTGGTGGATGACAGGTTGACCATGAGCCAGCAGTTTGCCTTGGTTGCCAAGAAGGCCAATGGCATCCTGGGGTGCATTAGGAGGAGTGTGGCCAGCAGGTCGAGGGAGGTTCTCCTCCCCCTCTACTCTGCCCTAGTGAGGCCCCATCTGGAGTACTGTGTCCAGTTCTGGGCTGCCCAGTTCAAGAACGATGAGGAGCTACTGGAGAGAGTCCAGCGGAGGGCTACGAGGATGAGGAGGGCACTGGAGCATCTCTCCTACGAGGAAAGGCTGAGGGAGCTGGGCTTGTTCAACCTGTAGAAGAGAAGGCTGAGAGGGGACTTTAGAAATGCCTCTCATTATCTCAAGGGTGGGTGTCAGGAGGACAGGGCCAGACTCTTTTCAGTGGTGCCCAGTGACAGGACAAGGGGCAATGGGCACAAACTGAGGCAGAGGAAGTTCCAGCTGAACATGAGGAAGAACTTCTTCCCTCTGAGGGTGACGGAGCACTGGAACAGGCTGCCCAGGGAGGTGGTGGAGTCTCCTTCTCTGGAGATATTCAAGACCCACCTGGACAAGGTCCTGTGCAGCCTTCTCTGGGTGACCCTGCTTCGGCAGGAGGGTTGGACTACATGACCCACAGAGGTCCCTTCCAACTCCTACTATTCTGTGATTCTGTGATTTACTTTAACCTCCCCTATAAGGAAATAGGAAGATGCTGGTAAAAAGTCAGGTACTAGGTATAGTGTGTGATAAGAGGCACCTGTTAATTTTTTTAAATTTATTTTCATGATCTGAACTTTTGTGTGTTTGCATACGGTACAGAAATGACTTTTGTATCTCAACCCGCATCAGCTTACCTGCCAACATGAATTTCCAGAGCCTACCAAGTATGTCTTCAGCGGCTGTATCTTATTTTCACTGCAAAATATCTCATCTGTAGTGATATTTGGGGGGTACCTCTTGTTGCATAGGCCTTTGTATGCATGATTTTCAAAGCATAAATAGCTAAGAATTCTGTTAGGAGGTTCATCTGTTAGGTTCATCAAAAAGCACCCAAGATCTTTCAGTGTGGGCAAATGCGATCTTCCCTGAAATACTTCATGAAAGAGAGGCGTTCAGGTATGCTAGGAATAAAGTGAGGGAGCAGGGAGCTTGATGAATCCTAATGAAGAAGCTGTTTCGGATGTCTCTTGTACTGTGAAAGAGCTTCGAGAGACAGAGTCAAGGTGAGAAGGAGGGTGGGAGATAAATGAAAAAAGGGCATGTGTGCGTGGAATTTGCAGAGCCTGGAAGGTTAAAGAATGTTTTTAAAAAACCACAAAAACACCCAAAAAGGCATTTTAAAGATAGTACTTTGGAAGTATTACCCTTGTCTATAATAAGCTTCATAAGATTCTTTTTTTCCCCACTTGGGTTTTACTTTAGAATCTATTGACTAAGAGTTTTGATAAAATGCACGTGTAATTATGCCTTGACTATTGAGTATTACTAACGGTAGGATCCTACACAGTACTAAGGGAAATATAATATCCCCCAGCGCCTTGTGTTAAATAATGCCCTGATTTTTTCCAGCAATACTTCTGTCACAAATGTTGGGAAAAGCCGCGGTAGCTGTTGCAGAGCTCAGCTTGTGCTGCTCAGAGGTGGTGTTGGGGTTAATCACATACAGTTCTGTCATGAGTGCAAATCTTGCTGTGAGAGGAATTGTTGGATGCGTTTCTCAAAGGTCTTTGTTGTCGTCGTGCTGTGTATTGGATAGGATAGGTCTTACTTTGCTTTGCGTTTGGAGCTGATAAAAGTGCTTTTAAAGGCGTAGGTGAGAGTATGGTGTGGAAGGTGTCCTGGGTTTGGCCAGGACAGGGTTAATTTTCACCGGACTCCAGGAAGGGGCACAGCCAGGGGGTAGGGGCTGACCCCACCTGGCCAAACAGAACCCAGTATTCCTTACCATGTTGCGTCATGCTGGGTTCCGGTGGGGGGGGCGGAGAAGCGGGAACTTACTCGCGGCTCGGGAGGACAGAGCGACGCCGGTCCTGTCCGAGAGAGCGAGTCTGTTCTGCGGTCTGTTTTGTCGTGTTTTCTCCTTATCTGTATTGTTGGCGTGGGTTACGGATCCGTTGTAACGATGTGACCCCAATATGAGTATGATCGTACACCTTTATTAGTCAGCAAAAACAAGGTTTATATAGCAAAACTATTACAGCATCTGAATGGTTAAAACCCCAACCCATATATAGGCAAAACTACTGCAACTTGTTGTGATTGGTGCAGAGCTGCATCTCGAAGTGAAAACAGTACTGTGGCAGGAAACAACAACGTGGCAGGAAGGAAGTGACAGTGTGGCAGGAAACGGTGACGTTCCCCCTGCTCCAGTGTCCCGAGCTCGTCGCTCTGCCTTCCCAGCAGGGTTCCGTGTCCGCCGCTCCCAAGGCTCACTTCCGGATCGGAACCTGGGTTGCTCAACGCACCAAACTATGTCCCCTCTCATCCAGCCAGGACTCCACAATTCCCCCTTCTTGTTTTTGAGCAAGCCAGGTTTGCTTCGTCATCTTGGAGAGAGACCTTTTAAGACAGCTAAAGCAAATACATATTATAATTCCAACAGCAAGTAACACGATACATATACGCAAAATTTCTATAATTAAATTGTTAAGCCAGGCGGGCAGATTACCAAAGAGCGAGGTGAGCAATCCATCAAAAAAACCCTGGTTTTGTTGTATTTGATTGGCGTGCTGTTCGAGCCATTGTAATTGCTTGTGGATGGATTTACTATGATCGGACAAGTTCATACAGCACATGCCTTCAAAATCCTCACAACCATGTCCCTGGGCCAGCAGTAAAAAATCAATTGCGGCTCTATTTTGCAATACTGCATGTCGTAGACTACTCTGATCTTCTAGCAGGGATTGCAAGACTTTTGTGGTAACACTGGCTTGCTTCTCTGCCCAGCATTCCGTGTTCGCCACTCTACTTCTGTAGCAGTGTTCCGTGTTCGCTACTTTCAAGGTCTATCTCCATTACCAAGCCTGGGTTGCTCAACAGCACCAAACTATGTCCCCTCTCATCCAGCCAGGACTCCACAATTCCCCCTTTTTGTTTTTTGAGCAAGCCAGGTATAGTTGATGAGGTTGTTGATGATGATGAGAGCTGACATAATTTTGGTCTTCAGCTTGCTACCCCTTTTTCAGAGGCCCACACAAACTACAATACTAACAGATAAAAGAACACAAATGCTAATTGAAGACATAGAGATGTGAAGTGCATACCATAACCTGCTAGATATAAAGAAAGATTAAATTGACTTGAGAATGATACATACTGATGGTAAATCTGTTACCTAGCATATGGGTGTAGATTGATTTACTTGTATTCAATTTTCTTGCTGGATTTACTTGTATCCAATTTTCTTCCTGTGTGGATGGTGGGACTAAAGTACCGCTTGACCACAGCATATCATTATTGTCAATGGGAGGGGATGCATCTCATCGCGTTAGGCGTCGAAATAGCAGTGTATCAATAATATGAGCTCAGTAAATTTGCACTTGGGTTATAGGTATACTTATCACATATACAAACATCCATAACATGTAGTATTGGCTATCGATATTAATTACCTAGGTTAAGATCAATGTATCTAGAACTATGACTCATTAACTATATAGGCTAAAATTAATGTACATAAAAGCATAAAGCTGCAAACATCACCACATCTATTCCCTGCTGCATCAAATGCTTCCGAAGTTTTGATAAATCAGAGTCCAAATACAACAATCTAAAGTCAAAAACCAGAAATAGTCAATACCTGCAGAACTTACCAAACCAGAGACACAAAACAGTTACTTAGTCCAGACAAATCCGTTAGATCACAGAAACCAAATAAATCCATCAGATCACAGAAATACAAACACGGTAACATAAAATCACACGTTCATGGTCGCGACCACACACACACACAGAGGCACACCAAGTTTTCAGCATAAATCCAAATATTGCAAAGACAGGACTTACAATAATATTCAACATTTAAAAGACAAATTCCCAAGCCTCAGTTTCAGGAAGAGTACTCTCTTTTCAATTCTGGATTAGAAAGGACGCTTTCCTTTCTCGTCAGGGATATAGTTCAATGCTGTGAAGCTTTTACTATGACTAACAAATAGGCAACAAGAAACAATACTGGAAGAATGCCTTTGCCTTATTAATGGTCCCTGCTCAGAACTTTTTGGTCCAGTGATCAGAGGTTCTCCCCGAGAATCCCTCTGTGCCTGCTGGAGGTCCTGCAATCCCTCGGACCATTGAAGTTCAAGAGCAGCGTCCTACCTGGGTACCCAAAATCTATTACTAGAAAGCAGCAAAATAATTAACTTCCTAAAACTTAATGTTGGAGTTCTAGAAAGCAGGCATTCTTTACTGCAGTACTGAACGCACAGGGAATAGTTCTACTCAAATGTGTGTACCGAAAAGACACTCCTACTAGATATTTATGCCATGTTAACATACATAATCATTACATTTCTGCAAAGTACTTATCATTCTCCATTTCTTCCCCTTTTTTTTTTTTTAATATATATATATATTAATGTCTTTTGTACATGCATATTGGCACCTCTAGGCAGTTGTCAGGAGCCCTCAGGTGAAGGTTTATACTTTTCCTCACGGTGTCTGCTAGTTGACCTTTGCTCTTGTGCAGATGCAGTTCTAAAATCACGTATACCGTGTCCTCCAAGATTGCTTCGTTATACAAAAGCTGTTGTGGGAGATAATTGCCAAATATGCAAGGAATGTATTAATTGGTGTGGGTGGTGCACCCACTGCAGTCATCAGAGTACTTGCGTTTGCTGCAGTTTTTTCAGTGTTCCCTGTGTAATAGGATCATCCAGAGTGGATCTCTTCTGCTTCCATGTCAGAGGTTGCTCCCTGAGAGTGAGCGTGGTCACCTCTGGCATCGGATTCTGCGTTACCTTCTTTCAGCTCATGATATAGCTTCACATATTTTGCCAGTAACCATCGAGGGCCTGTTGAAAGAAGAACACACGCATACCCTCTTCCCCACATTATTAGTTCTACAGGACTTGTCCATTGTGATTCCCCAAATTCTTTATACCATACTTTTGGTCGAACCACAAATGGAGGGACCATCCCGAATTGACGGTCAGCTGCTGTTGTAAATAATTGATCATCAGAACGATTTTAAAAATTAAGTACATTAACTGTTCCTGTGGGGTAACACTGCCCATAGGATTCCCCCTTTTTTGTTTATTTAGCATAGCTTTGAGGTTCCCGTGGACACTTCCGACAAGGGCTTGTGCAGTAGAAGAATGTTGTATACCTGTAACATGTTGTATACTCCAGTCCTGTAGGAAAACAGAAACTGTCCGTGAAACGTTCCTTTTCTCCCATATGTGCCGTGGCTACCAGAAATCCTGAGAAAGTATCCACATTAACATGTACACAACGCAGTCGACCAAATGTTGATATATGTGTAACATCACTTTGCCACAACTCATCAGCTCGTAAACCACGAGGGTTCCCTCCTGCACACGATGGTACGGGTGTAATACATTGACAGTCAGGGCATGCATGAACATTTTTTGTGGCTTGCCCCTGAGGCAAAGCAAATTGTTTATGCAAGGAAGAGGCATTTTGATGAAAGAAGTCATGAGATAATCGGGCTTGCTTGAAACTGTGTGGCAGTACTGCTGCCATTGTCAATTGATCTGCTACAGCTTTTTCTTCAGTTATTGGTTTTAGTAGAGTAGTATGTAACTATATATGCATTATAAAATATACACGTACGCGATTTTCTAATTTCAATAGCAAGGAAAAAAAATTGTTTGTTATTGACTTCTCTTATCATTGCATCTGCAATGCATTGAACAATATTCACAACATATGCAGCATCTGTGACAACATTGAGTGGTTCAGTCGAAAACAATCCAAAGACGTGCAAGGCCGCTGATAGCTTAAAAATTTGTGTGGATCCTTCAACGACTAAAATAGATGATTGCTAATCTGATGAATTTGTTTGTTTCCGAAACACTGTTCGTGCTCCTTTAATAGGAACAGAAACACATCGGTGTTTTGGCTGCAATGAAATTTGAGAGAGGGAATGTAACAGCTTATGTTGTGGAAGGGTATAACGTATGTTATTTAAATAATCAGCTAGAGCGGCTTGCAGTGATAAGGATTCACTGTTTAAAGCCACAAAGTCATCTTTAGCCAGCAGCAGGCAAATAGTATCAACTTGCTGACAGTGATTCCAACCTTGTGCTATTAAGGACACTATGATGTGTACCTTTGAAGTCAATGTTTTCATGGGCGTATGAGACAAAAAGATTCATTCCAGAGTCTTCAACTTCTGCGTGTTAACACACCACTGATCGAAAAGAGGGTAAGGCTGTAAAACAAAACCTTCATAAATGATATACAAATTTGTTGGCAATTCGACATTAATTCTGAAGGTAAAGGCAATTGCAATTCTATCTGAAATCTTTTGTAAAACAGTTTTTGTTTTTGTCATTGATCTTCAGGAAAATAATAAATCTGAGTCCTTTTTGACAAAGTAAATAGAGGGGACAACTCTTCAGTCATAATGTCAATATTTTCACCTTTCAACAGAGTGAATAACATAATCTAGATAGACCATCTGAACCTTGGAAAGATAATAAAGTCCAGCTGTTTGTTCACAAGGAATTCTACTGCAGTAATTGAATTGTATACATTTTTTTGTAACCAAGTCCTTGAATGTCAGAAAGATGGTTCTCACCGCACCGCTTCTGGGCTGGCCGGGACGGGCCGGCGCGCTGGGATCGAGGGAAGGGGGGGGGGGGGGAAAGGGGGTGGGGGGGGAACCGTGCCGCCGGTTGCCCGGGGGGAGCCATGTGCCCCACCAGGTGTAAGGTTTGCTGACCCGTTCGATGCGGTGACTGCTGGCGAGGCGGCTGTACAGCGTCTGAGGGACTGTGCAGTTTTATGTTGGAATTCACCTCGTTTTGATCTCAGGTCGGGTATGCCAATTGCTGTCGAGAGACCCTGTCGTGCACTTTTGGGATGCCGGATTTTTACACCCCACTTCCCATTTCTCTGGATTCAAAGGATCGTCAGGTTCTGGCAGATTTACTTCCCGCATTTCTCATGCTCGGTAGGAATTTCGTCGTATGTAGGGTTAAATTTCAACAGACTGCTGCTCTGTCCTTGCTTTTGAGATAAGGACAGAGGTATAGCAGCTGCTTCTAAGATAGTCTCTGTAAGTTTTAGAGCATTTAAAGCTGTATGCACTGATTTCCAAGTAATGATTTTCTCAGGCATTTTAAACTGCAAGACTTCGTTCTTTCAAACTTCACTGTAAAAAATTCTTTAATGGAGCCTTCGCTCCTTTTCTCAGTGACTGTCCCATTCTCCAGCGAGCCGGGGGGGGAAACAGACCTGATTCCTGCTCAGGGTCTGTTGGACCCAGCCCCTGCTCACATCTTTCTTCAGGTGGTAACTTAGTGGCCACTCCTCCAGCCAAACACCTGTACTTACGATTGTCATCCATTAACCTGTACCACAGGACAGGCTAAGGCTTGTGTACCTCTGATAATGGTGGCAACGTTCCACTGTCCATCTAGGATGGCATCTCTTATAACACCACTCCAGCGGGCAGGTGTGATCGGTGCCGGAGGCCCAGCTAAACATCTCGGAGAGGAAGCCTCATTTTCCCGGTGGGGGGGGTTGGTAACGATTGACATATGCTGGAACTGCAAGCTCATGTCTTGAAGACTCTGCAAAACTGACTGCAAAAGATCGCATGCTTTTTTTCCTTGCAATTCGTTCTGGCCGCCATCAGAGGGCGTCGGGAGAGGAGGGGCCCATGTTGCAGGCCACGCCCCAGGAGGGGCCGATGTTGTAAGCCGCACCCCTTCTCCCTCCCCCTCTGGGGGTGGAACTAGCCGCAGAGGAGGGGCCGATGTTGTAAGCCACGCCCCTTCTCCCTCCCCCTGTGGGGGTGGTACTAGCCACTCCTCCCCTCTTCCGAAAGGCAGCCACTCCTCCCCTCTTCCGGAAGGCAGTCGCACTTCCGCGCCCGACTCCTCCCCGTTCCCCGGGGGCGGTTGTACTATCGCGTCCGGCTCGCATTTCGAGTTGATGTCTCTGGCAGCAACTGCCGGTGGACCACCCCCCTCTGCGCCCAGACCGGAACCGCACGCTGCACTCACTCGAATCTCGGCAGTTGTGTTACAAGTGATCCCAGTCATCCCTCTAACGGCAGGTAGCCCAAAAACCCGTGATAATGTCCCAGGGTTAGGCGCATGATCTTTCCCGGGCTCTGGAGCTAGCATCTGAGCTGCAGCACACGCCACCTCTCGTTCAGCTTTCATGGCTTTTAAGGTGTGTAATACTGTTCGCCAGAGCTCGCGGACGGCTTTTATCTCCTTTTCCTCTTTGTCCTCCCCGGTTATTGTCCTTTCCCACATCGTGTCTCCTAACTCTTGCCATTCCGAGATGGAAAACAGTAGCGGGGTATCCGCAAAGTGACCCCATCGTTGCCCCAGTTTAATCAACTTCATGAGTTGCTTTGCCGTTGCGTCTATTCCTCTCTTAGAGAGAATACCGACGAGCAACGTTGCCGCAGCCCCTATCTCTGTGCTTGCGACCACGGCCTCCACGTTAAAATTTAGCTGCGCCAGGCAGCCCTAGTGTGGCTCGAAAATTCCTGGGAGTCGGCCGTCCGTGTCTGCCCTGCACGTTCGCACCCAGGCAGGACCCTCCCAGCCATTGTTCCCACGCCCCCTCTCTAGCTGCTCACCGCAGACCGAGGGACTCCTGCAGGGAAACCGTCCATCCTCTGCTACCAAATGTAGGCGTGGGTTACGGATCCGTTGTAATGATGTGACCCCAATATGAGTATGATTGTTCAACCTTTATTAGTCAGCAAAACAAGGTTTATATAGCAAAACTATTACAGCATCTGAATGGTTAAAACCCCAACCCATATATAGGCAAAACTACTGCAACTTGTTGTGATTGGTGCAGAGCTGCATCTCGAAGTGAAAACAGTACTGTGGCAGGAAACAACAACGTGGCAGGAAGGAAGTGACAGTGTGGCAGGAAACAGTGACGTTCCCCCTGCTCCAGTGTCCTGAGCTCGTCGCTCTGCCTTCCCAGCAGGGTTCCGTGTCAGCCGCTCCCAAGGCTCACTTCCGGATCGGAACCTGGGTTGCTCAACGCACTAAACTATGTTCACTCTCGTCCAGCCAGGACTCCACACTGTATCATTGTTGTTACTGTTCCCTTTGTTTTCTGTTCTGTTAAACTGCCCTTATCCCGACCCACCAGTTTTCTGCCTGTTTATTTCCATTCTCCTCCGCACCGCGGCAGAGGGAGGGGCGGCCGCGTGGCGCTTTTGATGCCGGCGGCAGCCGAAACCAAAACATTAATTTGGCGCCCAACGTGGGGCTGGGGTAACGACAGGGCTGAGCAGCATGTGTTAAAACTGCTTTCTTAGATTTTTTAAAATTTTGTCATAGGCATTTTTTCTGTGTTAGTTAAATAGTCGCCGGTAAAAATGTTGCTGACTTTGATCAGATGGCTGTGGTTTTTTAATCCTTATTTGCAGTATGTATTCACTGCTGTGCTGTTCATCATCGCTGGGAAAAAGATCAGGATGATAATTTTGCTGTGCTGTACAATAATGACTTATGACATGATAACATCACTGTGCATGAAATTAGGCTTGTATTTGCATGCGGCACTGCGGTCATTTCCATACCTCGGATCCTATGTCTTAGAATTTGTTAATAATCAAACCCAATCTGTGGGGAAAACCGGAGGGGATACCTTCCCCCACTCTTTCGCCCCCCCTCTCTCCTTCAGGCTGTTCCTAACTGCTTTTGAGAATTTCGAGTGCCCGTGGGATGCTTAGGCCAGCGGGTTTCTATTGTTATGCTTCCTGAATGGGTTTCAGGTTTTGTTTAGGGCTAAGAGTTGCTGAGCCACTCTCCATCATCTTTGAGAGGTCCTGGAGGACAGGAGAGGTGCCCGATGACTGGAGAAAGGCCAATGTCACTCCAATCTTCAAAAAGGGCAAGAAGGAGGACCCAGGGAACTACAGGCCGGTCAGCCTCACCTCCATCCCCGGAAAGGTGATGGAGCAGCTTATCCTGGAGGCCATCATGAAGCAAGTGGAAGAAAAGAAGGTTATCAGGAGTAGTCAGCATGGATTCACCAAGGGGAAATCGTGCCTGACCAATCTAATAGCTTTCTACGATGACATGACTGGCTGGGTAGACGAAGGGAGAGCCGTGGATGTTGTCTACCTTGACTTCAGCAAGGCTTTCGACACAGTCTCCCATAATATCCTCCTAGGGAAGCTGAGGAAGTGTGGGCTGGATGAGTGGTCGGTGAAGTGGATTGAGAACTGGCTGAATGGCAGAGCTCAGAGGGTTGTCGTCAGCGGCGCTGAGTCTAGTTAGAGGCTGGTAACAAGTGCTGTCCCCCAGGGGTCAGTACTGGGCCCAGTCTTGTTTAACTTCTTCATCAACGACCTGGATGAAGAGTTAGAATGTACCCTCAGCAAGTTTGCTGACGACACCAAACTGGGAGGTGTGGTAGATACACCAGAAGGCTGTGCTGCCATTCAGCGTGACCTGGACAGGCTGGAAAGCTGGGCAGAGAGGAACCTGATGAGGTTCAACAAGGGCAAGTGCAGGGTCCTGCACCTGGGGAGGAACAACCCCATGCATCAGTACAGGCTTGGGGTGGACCTGCTGGAGAGCAGCTCTGCGGAGAGGGACCTGGGCGTCCTGGTGGACGACAGGTTAACCATGAGCCAGCAGTGTGCCCTGGCTGCCAAGAAAGCCAATGGGATCCTGGGGTGCATCAAGAAGAGTGTGGCCAGCAGGACGAGGGAGGTTCTCCTTCCCCTCTACACTACCCTGGTGAGGCCTCATCTAGAGTACTCTGTCCAGTTCTGGGCTCCCCAGTTCAAGAACGATGAGGAGCTACTGGAGAGAGTCCAGCGGAGGGCTATGAGGATGGTGAGGAGACTGGAACATCTCCCCTACGAGGAGAGGCTGAGGGAGCTGGGCTTGTTCAGCCTGAAGAAGAGAAGGCTGAGAGGGGACCTAATAAATGCCTATAAATATCTGAAGGGTGGGTGTCAGGAGGACGGGGCCAAGCTCTTTTCAGTGGTGCCCAGTGACAGGACAAGGGGCAATGGGCACAAACCGAAGCAGAGGAAGTTCCAGCTGAACATGAGGAAGAACTTCTTCCCTCTGAGGGTGATGGAGCCCTGGAACAGGCTGCCCAGGGAGGTGGTGGAGTCTCCTTCTCTGGAGATATTCAAGACCCGCCTGGACAAGGTCCTGTGCAGCCTTCTGTAGGTGACCCTGCTTCGGCGGGAGGGTTGGACTAGATGACCCACAGAGGTCCCTTCCAACCCCTACTATTCTGTGATTCTGTGATTCTTTAAACAAGTAGTTAAGAACATCATGCAGAGACCTGCCCCGGGGCTGGATAGCTGTGAGTGGCTGGGTGTGTGGGACAGCATGGGCAAGTACCTAGGGCAGTGGGCACCCCCGATATATTTTAAAATCACCCCTGAACAAGCGCAGGATCCAGACAAACTAGTGAAATATCTGCAGAAAGTGTGCTGCCACCCTGGGAACTCCAGAGAGACACAAATCACTGCAATCTGCTGGGGTCTGGCTCACGCCTACCGAGCCCTGTTTAATACTGTTCAGTGCCTTAAAGGGGAAAGGGGGGGAAACGAAGCAGCAGGCACTGCGACTGGTGCTGCCCCCCCACCCAGCCCTGCAGCCCCTCCAGCCCAGCAGGCAGTCACAGCCCCCCCAACCGGAACCGTGGCTGCTGCAGCCACAGCTGCAGGGTCTGCCTCGGTTTCCCCAGTGGGCACAGCAGTTGCTCCAGCCCCAGCTCCAGCTGCAGGCATCACGGCTGAGCCCAATGACCAACCTGTGCCGGTTTCAGTCGCTCCCGTAAAACTCAAGACAGACACAAAGAGAGCAGATCGCTCCGGGAGGGATGACGATGAGCCAGGGTCATCGCGGGAGATAGAGACAGAGATCATCACCCGGTCCCTGTCCCTGGGCGAGCTGCGAGACATGCGGAAAGATTTCAGCCGCCCCCCAGGCGAGCACATTGCCACCTGGCTGCTGCGGTGCTGGGATAACGAGGCCAGCAGTTTGGAATTAGAGGGCAAGGAAGCCAAGCAGCTGGGATCCCTGGCCAGGGATGGGGGCATTGACAAGGCCATTGGGAAAAAGGAACAAGTCCTCAGCCTCTGGAGGAGACTTCTGTCAGGCATGAGGGAGAGGTACCCCTTCAGTGACAATTTTGTATGCTATCCTGGCAAGTGGACCAATATGGAAAGGGGTATTCAGTACTTGAGGGAATTAGCTGTGCGGGAGCTGGTTTACTATGACACAGACGATGACCAGTTACCCACAGACCAGATGAAGTCCAGTGCACAGCATCTATGTGGAGGAAGTTTGTGCGGAGCGGACCATCCTCATATGCCAACTCACTGGCAGTAGTAAAATGGAAAGCTAAGGAGGCACCAAAAGTGGATGAGGTGGCTGTCAGACTCTGGCAATATGAGGAAAGTCTCTCTTCCTCCCTTGTCTCAGCTGTGGAGAAATTGGCCCAGGAGGTCCAGCAAATGAAAGAGAATATATCCTACTCCCCACCTGTACGGGCCATCGTCTCAGCTATTAGGGGCAAGCGTCCCTCTGCTCAGGAGAGGGGATAGAGAGGCTACACACCACGTGGCACCCTGTGGTTCTGCCTGCGTGACCACGGAGAGGACATGAGGAAGTGGGATGGAAAACCCACCTCAAGTCTAGAGGCACGAGGGCGTGAGTTGCGAGGTAAAACAATCACCATAGGGGATTCTGTTAGGAAAAGTGCCGCTCCAGTTTCCAGCAGCCAGCTCTCCAGGCCAGGTAGATAGTTTGATCTTGATTCCGATCCTCTGGAGGGGACCTCCAAGTCATTTTTTACAGCAGGTGAGCAGCAAATTCTCTGACCAGGATTAGAGGGGCCCTGCCTCCAGCCAGGTGGAGGAAAGGGACAACCGTGTTCATTGGACGGTGTGGATTCGGTGCCCTGGCACGTCAGATCCACAAGAGTAGAACGCTCTAGTGGACACTGGTGCACAGTGTACTTTAATACCATCAGATTTCAAAGGGTCAGAGTCCATTTGCATTTCTGGAGTGACAGGGGGGTCCCAAGAGTTGAGTGCATTGGAGGCTGAAGTGAGCCTCACTGGGCAGGAGTGGCAGAAACACCCCATTGTAACTGGCCCCGAGGCTCCGTGCACCCTTGGTATAGACTGTCTTAGGAGAGGGTATTTCAAGGACCCAAAGGGGTATCAGTGGGCTTTTGGCATAGCTGCTTTGGAGAGGGAAGAAATTAAACAGCTGTCCATTTTGCCTGGTCTCTTGGAGGATCCTTCTGTTGTGGGGTTGCTGAGGGTTGAAGAACAACAGGTGCCAATCGTGACTACAACGGTGCACCGGCGACAGCATCGTACCAACCGAGACTCCCTTCTCCGCATTCATCAGCTGATCCACCAGCTGGAGAGTCAAGGAGTGATCAGCAAAACTCACTCACCCTTTAATGGTCCCATATGGCCAGTGAGAAAATCTACTGGAGTGGAGACTGACAATAGACTACTGTGGCCTGAATGAAGTCACACCACCGCTGAGTGCTGCCCTGCCAGACATGTTAGAACTTCACTATCAGCTCGAGTCCAAGGCAGCCAAGTGGTACACTACAACTGACATTGCTAATGCATTCTTCTCCATCCCTTTGGCAGCAGAGTGCAGGCCACAGTTTGCTTTCACCTGGAGGGGCATCCAGTACACCTGGAATCGACTGCCCCAGGGGTGGAAGCACAGTCCCACCATTTGCCATGGACTAATCCAGACTGCACTGGAAAAGGGTGAAGCTCCAGAACATCTGCAGTACATCCATGACATCATTGTATGGGGTGACACAGCGGAGGAAGTTTTTAAGAAAAGGGGAGAAAATAGTTCAGACCCTCCTGAAAGCCGGTTTCGCCATTAAGCGAAGTAAAGTCAAGGGACCTGCGCAAGAGATCCAGTTTTTGGGAATAAAATGGCAGGATGGGCGCCGTCAAATCCCAATGGATGTCATCAACAAAACAGCAGCTATGTCTCCACCAACCAGCAAAAAGGAAGCACAGGCCTTCCTGGGTGTTGTGGGTTTTTGGAGGATGCACATCTCAAATTACAGCCAGATTGTAAGTCCTCTGTACCACGTGACCCGGAAGAAGAATGATTTTGAATGGGGCCCTGAGCAACGACAGGCATTTGAACAGATTAAACGGGAGATAGTTCATGCCGTAGCCCTTGGTCCAGTCCGGTCAGGGCAAGATGTTAAAAACATGCTCTACACCGCAGCCGGGGAGAATGGCCCAACCTGGAGTCTCTGGCAGAAGGCACCAGGGGAGACTCGAGGTCGACCCCTGGGGTTTTGGAGCCGGGGATACAAAGGATCCGAGGCCCGTTATACTCCCACTAAAAAAGAGATTCTGGCAGCATATGAAGGCGTTCGAGCTGCTTCGGAAGTGGTCGGCACTGAAGCACAGCTCCTCCTAGCACCACGATTGCCGGTCCTGGGCTGGATGTTCAAAGAGAGGGTCCCCTCTACGCATCATGCCACCGATGCTACGTGGAGTAAGTGGGTCACACTGATCACTAGCGCGCCCGAATGGGAAACCCCAGTCGCCCAGGAATTCTGGAGGTAATCATGGACTGGCCAGAAGGCAAAGATTTTAGATCATCACCAGAGGAGGAGGTGACATGTGCTGAAGAGGCCCCACTGTATAACCAGCTGCCAGAAGATAAGAAACAGTATGCCCTGTTCACGGATGGGTCCTGTCGCATTGTGGGGAAGCAGCGGAGGTGGAAGGCTGCTGTATGGAGCCCTACACGACAAGTCGCGGAAACTGCCGAGGGAGAAGGTGAGTCGAGCCAGTTTGCAGAGGTGAAAGCCATCCAGCTGGCTTTGGAGATTGCCAGTCGAGAGAAGTGGCCAGTGTTCTATCTTTACACCGAATCCTGGATGGTGGCCAATGCCTTGTGGGGGTGGCTGCAGCAATGGAAGAAGAACAACTGGCAGCGCAGAGGCAAACCTATCTGGGCTGCCCCATTGTGGAAAGATATTGCTGCCCGGCTGGAGCAGTTGGTTGTAAAAGTCCATCACGTGGACGCCCACGTCCCTAAGTGTCGGGCCACTGAAGAACATCAGAACAACCAGCAGGTGGATCAGGCTGCCAAGATTGAAGTGGCTCAGGTGGATCTGGACTGGCAACATAAGGGTGAACTCTTTAATAGCTGGGTGGGCCCATGACACCTCGGGCCACCAAGGAAGAGACCCAACATACAGATGGGCTCGTGACCGAGGGGTGGACTTGACCATGGACACCATCGCACAGGTTATCCATCAATGTGAAACATGCGCTGCAATCAAGCAAGCCAAGCGGGTAAAGCCTCAGTGGTGTGGAGGACGATGGCTAAAATATAAATATGGGTAGGCTTGGCAGATTGACTATATCACACTGCCACAAACCCGCCAAGGGAAGCGCTATGTGCTCACAATGGTGGAGGCCACCACCGGATGGCTGGAAACCTACCCTGTGCCCCATGCCACCGCCCGGAATACCATCCTGGGCCTGGAAAAACAAGTCCTGTGGCGACATGGCACTCCCGAAAGAATTGAGTCGGACAACGGGACTCACTTTCGTAACAGCCTCATAGACACCTGGGTCAAAGAACACGGTATGGAGTGGGTGTATCACATCCCCTACCATGCACCAGCCTCTGGAAAGATCAAGCGGTACAATGGGCTGCTAAAAACCACTTTGAGGGCAATGCGGGGTGGGACTTTCAAGAACTGGGATACTCATTTAGCAAAGGCCACCTGGTTGGTGAACACCAGAGGATCCACCAACCGGTCTGGTCCTGCCCAGTCAACACCTCAGCACCCCGTAGAAGGGGATAAAGTCCCCGTAGTGCACATGCGGAACATGTTAGGGAAGACAGTCTGGGTTAGTCCTGCCTTGGGCAAAGGCAAGCCCGTCCGGGGGATTGCTTTTGCTCAAGGACCTGGGTGTACCTGGTGGGTAATGCGGAAGGATGGGGAAGTCCAGTGTGTACTTCATGGGGATTTGATTTTGGGCGAGAATAGTCCATAAATAAATTGTATAAAGTTAATTGTTAAATAACCCTGTCACTGTCTGTTATCACTGTTATAATTGTTATATGTTATACCAGTAGTAGCATAGTAAGAATCGTCCAGATTAAAGAAGGATGGACTTTTTTGATGAAAACCTAGCAGAGCACAGCGATGATGGAACTGGACCTGGTTTTCAACAACTGGCACCCAGCAACTTCATCGAGATCGACATCTCCAACCTGCAGACTGTGGGCACGGGCCGCACCAGATACATCAGCCGTGAGCTCCGGATGCAGCAAGTGACCGCCCATCACCACACATCACCTCTCCTGCCAGGGAAGACCATTACGACAGATGGAGCCTGAAGTCATGGATTAAATTAACTCAATGGACACTTTAGAGTGATGATCCATAGACTAAGGGAATGATATCTGGAGACAGGAGAAGTGGTGGTGATCAACTGGACAATGGGGGACCTGGGCATGACGTAGATGGTATGGAATAAGGGGTGGATAATGTCCTGGGTTTGGCCAGGACAGGGTTAATTTTCACCAGAATCCAGGAAGGGGCACAGCCGGGGGGTGGGGGCTGACCCCACCTGGCCAAACAGAACAGGATATTCCATACCATGTGCCATCATGCTGGGTTCCGGTGGGGGGGGCAGCGTGGTGGGAACTCGCGGCTCGGGAGCGCGCGGCGCCGGTCCTGTCCGAGAGAGCGGGTCTGTTCTGCGGTCTGTTTTGTCGTGTTTTCTCCTTATCTGTATCGTTGTTGTTCCTGTTCCCTTTGTTTGCTGTTCTGTTAAACTGCCCTTATCCCGACCCACCAGTTTTCTGCCTGTTTCTTTCCGTTCTCCTCCCCACCGCGGCGGGGGGAGGGGCGGCTGCGTGGCGCTTTTGTTGCCGGCGGCAGACAAAACCAAAACAAAGGGGAGAAGGACTTGATCCCAGCTGACAACAAAAAGAAACCCTTAAAGCAAGGAGAGCCTGTTACATACGTGTTTGGGATTTAAGGGCAAAAGTTGATGGGTAAAACAAAGCAGAATTACATGTAGTTACAGGGGCTTTTGAGTATGTATGTCAGAGTAGGTGACATATAACGCTCTCATGAGACCCCACCTGGAGTTCTGTGTCCAGCTCTGGAGCCCCCAACATAAGAAGGACATAGATGTGTTGGAGCGGGTCCAGAGGAGGGCCACGAAGATGATCTGAGGGCTGGAGCACCTCTGCTACGAGGACAGGCTGAGGGAGCTGGGGCCGTTCAGCCTGGAGAAGGCTCCAGGGTGACCTTAGAGCAGCCTGCCAGTGCCTGAAGGGGACCTACAGGAAGGATGGAGAGGGACTTTTCATAAGGGTGTGTAGTGACAGGACAAGGGGGGATGGCTCTAAACTAAAAGAGGGCAGATTTAGATTAGATACTAAGAAGAAATTCTTCCCCATGAGGGTGGTGAAACACTGGCCCAGGGTGCCCAGAGCAGCTGTGGCTGCCCCCTCCCTGGCAGTGTTCAAGGCCAGGTTGGATGGAGCTCTGAGCACCCTGGTCTGGTGGAAGATGTCCCTGCTGATGGCAGGGGGGTTGGAACCAGATGATCTTGAAGGTCCCTTCCAACCCTTACCTTTCTGTGATCCTATAACAGTTACAGTCTAACCTCTCCATTCTCAATACTAATTCAGCTTGCATAACTGCAGTGTTTGAGGACCTACTGCATTTGATTCCTTCACAGATTGTAGTATAAATCATTTCCTGAGTTTATAGGGCTTTGTGGGAGGCATGTGTTCCATGTATGTCTTTTAAACTACTGCAAAAATGAAGGCTGCTGACTAGAAAAGAAATTCACAGAATCACAGAATCACAGAATCGAAGGGGTTGGAAGGGACCTCTGTGGGTCATCTAGTCCAACCCTCCCGCCGAAGCAGGGTCACCTACAGCAGGCTGCACAGGACCTTGTCCAGGCGGGTCTTGAATATCTCCAGAGAAGGAGACTCCACAACCTCCCTGGGCAGCCTGTTCCAGGGCTCCATCACCCTCAGAGGGAAGAAGTCCTTCCTCATGTTCAGCTGGAACTTCTGCTTCGGTTTGTGCCCATTGCCCCTTGTCCTGTCACTGGGCACCACTGAAAAGAGCTTGGCCCCATCCTCCTGACACCCACCCTGAAGATATTTATAAGCATTTATTAGGTCCCCTCGCAGCCTTCTCCTGGCTGAACAAGCCCAGCTCCCTCAGCCTCTCCTCATAGGAGAGATGCTCCAGTCCCCTCACCATCCTTGTAGCCCTCCGCTGGACTCTCTCCAGTAGCTCTTCATCTTTCTTGAACTGGGGAGCCCAGAACTGGACACCTCTTAATGCACCCCAGGATCCCATTGGCCTTCTTGGCAGCCAGGGCACACTGCTGGCTCATGGTCAACCTGTTGTCCACCAGGACACCCAGGTCCCTCTCCACAGACCTGCTCTCCAGCAGGTCCACCCCAAGCCTGTACTGATGCATGGGGTTGTTCCTCCCCAGGTGCAGGACCCTGCACTTGCCCTTGTTGAACCTCATCAGGTTCCTCTCTGCCCAATTTTCCAGCCTATCCAGGTCACGCTGAATGGCAGCACAGCCTTCCGGTGTGTCTACCACACCTCCCAGTTTGGTGTCGTCAGCAAACTTGCTGAGGGTACATTCTAACTCTTCATCCAGGTCGTTGATGAAGAAGTTAAACAAGACTGGGCCCAGTACTGACCCCTGAGGGACACCACTAGTTACTAGCCTCCAACTAGACTCAGCGCCGCTGACGACAACCCTCTGAGCTCTGCCATTCAGCCAGTTCTCAATCCACTTCACCGACCACTCATCCAGCCCACACTTCCTCAGCTTCCCTAGGAGGATATTATGGGAGACTGTGTCAAAAGTCTTGCTGAAGTCGAGGTAGACAACATCCACGGCTCTCCCTTCGTCTACCCAGCCAGTCATGTCATCGTAGAAAGCTATTAGATTGGTCAGGCACGATTTCCCCTTGGTGAATCCATGCTGACTACTCCTGATAACCCTCTTTTCACAGAATCACAGAATAGTAGGGGTTGGAAGGGACCTCTGTGGGTCATCTAGTCCAACCCCCCTGCCGAAGCAGGGTCACCTACAGTAGGCTGCACAGGATCTTGTCCAGGCGGGTCTTGAATATCTCCAGAGAAGGAGACTCCACATCCTCCCTGGGCAGCCTGTTTCAGTGCTCCGTCACCCTCAGAGGGAAGAAGTTCTTCCTCATGTTCAGACGGAACTTCCTCTGCTTCAGTTTGTGCCCATTGCCCCTTGTCCTGTCACTGGGCACCACTGAAAAGAGCTTGGCCCCATCCTCCTGACACCCACCCTGCAGATATTTAGAGGCATTTATAAGGTCCCCTCGCAGCCTTCTATTCTTCAGGCTGAACAAGCCCAGTTCCCTCAGCCTCTCCTCGTAGGGGAGATGCTCCAGTCCCCTCACCATCCTTGTAGCCCTCCGCTGGACTCTCTCCAGTAGCTCCTCATCTTTCTTGAACTGGGGAGCCCAGAACTGGACACAATACTCTAGATGAGGCCTCACCAGGGCAGTGTAGAGGGGAAGGAGAACCTCCCTCGTCCTGCTGGCCACACTCTTCTTGATGCACCCCAGGATCCCATTGGCTTTCTTGGCAGCCAGGGCACACTGCTGGCTCATGGTTAACCTGTCGTCCACCAGGACCCCCAGGTCCCTCTCCGCAGAGCTGCTCTCCAGCAGGTCCACCCCAAGCCTGTACTGGTGCATGAGGTTGTTCCTCCCCAGGTGCAGGACCCTGCACTTGCCCTTGTTGAACCTCATCAGGTTCCTCTCTGCCCAGCTCTCCAGCCTATCCAGGTCACGCTGAATGGCAGCACAGCCTTCTGGTGTATCTACCACACCTCCCAGTTTGGTGTCGTCAGCAAACTTGCTGAGGGTACATTCTAACTCTTCATCCAGGTCGTTGATGAAGAAGTTAAACAAGACTGGGCCCAGTACTGACCCCTGGGGGACACCACTTGTCACCAGCCTCCAACTAGACTCAGCGCCGCTGATGACAACCCTCTGAGTTCTGCCATTCAGCCAGTTCTCTATCCACTTCACCGACCACTCATCCAGCCCACACTTCCTCAGCTTCCCTAGGAGGACATCATGGGAGACTGTGTTGAAAGCCTTGCTGAAGTCAAGGTAGACAACATCCACGGCTCTCCCTTCGTCTACCCAGCCAGTCATGTCATCGTAGAAAGCTATCGGATTGGTCAGGCACGATTTCCCCTTGGTGAATCCATGCTGACTACTCCTGATAACCTTCTTTTCTTCCACTTGCTTCATGATGGCCTCCAGGATAAGCTGCTCCATCACCTTTCCCGGGATGGAGGTGAGGCTGACCGGCCTGTAGTTCCCTGGGTCCTCCTTCTTGCCCTTTTTGAAGATTGGAGTGACATTGGCCTTTCTCCAGTCCTCGGGCACCTCTCCTGTCCTCCAGGACCTCTCAAAGATGATGGAGAGTGGCTCAGCAATGACATCCGCCAGCTCCCTCAGCACTCGTGGGTGCATTCCATCGGGGCCCATGGATTTGTGGACGTCCAGATCGCTTAAGCGATCCCTCACACAGTCCTCCTCGACCAAGGGAAAGTCGTCCTCTTTGTAGGCTTTCTCTCTTACCTCCGGGGCCTGGGATTCCTGAGGGCCAGTCTTAGCACTGAAGACTGAAGCAAAGAAGGCATTCAGTAGCTCTGCCTTCTCCGCATCCTCCGTCACCAGGACACCCGCCTCATTCAGCAGCGGCCCCACATTGTCCCTAGCCTTCCTTTTGCTGCTCATGTAGTTGAAGAAGCCCTTCTTGTTGTTTTTGACATCCCTTGCCAGCTTCAATTCCAGGTGAGCCTTGGCCTTCCTCGTCGCATCCCTGCATGCTCTCACCACGTTTCTGTACTCTTCCCAAGTGGCCTGTCCCTCTTTCCACATTCCATGGACCTTTCTCTTCTGCCTGATCTCCGCTAGAAGCTCCTTGTTTAACCATGCAGGTCTCCTGCCTCCTTTGCTAAATTTCTTTCTCAGGGGGATGCATTGCTCCTGTGCATGGAAGAAGTGTTGTTTAAAGAGCGACCAGCACTCATGGACCCCCCTGCCTTCGAGAGCCCTGGCCCACGGGATTCCTCCCAGTAGCTCCTTGAAGAGGGCAAAGTCAGCCCTCCTGAGGTCCAGGGTTTTGATCCTGCTTATCGCCCTGCTTCCTCCACGCAGGATCCTGAACTCGACCATTTCATGGTCACTGCAGCCGAGTCTACCTCCGACCTTCACATCCTCCACCAGTCCCTCCTTGTTTGTTAATACAAGGTCCAGCAACGCGCCTTTCCTTGTTGGTTCCTCCACCACTTGCATCAGAAAGTTATCATCGATGCTCTGTAGGAACCTCCTGGATTGCGAATGCCTAGCTGTATGGTCTTCCCAGCTGATGTCAGGGTGGTTGAAGTCCCCCATGAGAACCAGGGCCTGTGACTGTGAGGCTGCTTGCAGCTGCCTGTAGAAGGCCTCATCAATTTCCTCCTCCTGGTCAGGTGGCCTGTAGTACACACCCACCGTAATGTCACCCTTGTGAGCCTGTCCCTTAATTCTAACCCACAAGCTCTCAACTCGTTCCTCATTTGCCCCCAGGCCAAGCTCAATGCATTCCAGTTGCTCCCTCACATATAGAGCAACTCCCCCACCTCTCCTTGTTGGCCTGTCTTTCCTAAAGAGTCTGTAGCCATCCATGACAGCATGCCAGTCATGTGAGTTGTCCCACCACGTTTCTGTGATGGCGACCAAGTCGTAGCCGTCCTGCTGTATAATGGCTTCCAGCTCCTCCTGTTTATTGCCCATGCTACGTGCGTTGGTATAGACACACTTGAGCTGGGCTGTCAGTCTCACCCCTGACCCTGGCACGCCAACCCTAGGCTCATCCCTAGTGAGCTGGGCGATGTCCCCTTCCCCCCTTCGAACCTAGTTTAAAGCCCTCTCAATGAGCCCTGCCAGCTTGTGGCCAAGAATCCTTTTTCCCCTTTGAGATAGCTGAGTTCCACCTGTCGCCAGCAGGCCCGGTGCTGTGTACACCTCCCCATGATCAAAGAAGCCAAAATTTAACCGATGGCACCAGTCCCTGAGCCACCTGTTAACCAGGTGAGTTTTCCTGCCCCTTTCAGTGCTGTTCCCTGCCACTGATGGGATGGAGGAAAACACCACCTGCGCCCCTGATCCCTCAACCAGTCGCCCCAGTGCCCTGAAGTCCCTTTTGATGGCCTTGGGACTTCTCTCTGCTATCTCATCCATGTCAACCTGCATTACCAAGAGGGGGTAGTAATCAGAAGGCTGCACCAGACCAGGGAGTTTCTTAGCAGCATCCCTAACCCGGGCCCCAGGGAGGCAGCAGACTTCCCTGTGGGATGGGTCCGGTCGGCAAATTGGGCCCTCTGTTCCCCTCAGAAGGGAATCACCTATGACAATGACCCTCCTTTTTGTCTTAGCTGAGGCAGTTGTAATACATGGGGCTGTCTGACTCGTTCTAGGCAACCCCCTAGATGGAGCTTCACCTTCACCCACATCCTCTGTGGCCGGTCCCTCACATTCCAGAGCCCCGTATCTGTTGGTTAAGGGCAACTGGGCAGGTGAGGGAGGCCGGGGGGAGATTCGCTTGCCGCCCCGAGCAGGGACCCGTTTCCATTCCCCCCCATCTCTTAGGTCCCCTCTTTCTGCTCGGTGGCAAGAGGGTAGGGGGTTCTCTGCTTTTCGTGGAGCCACCTCCTGCTGCCTCTGCCTCAGGGAGGGCAGGGAGCGTCTCCACCAGTCGATCTCCCTCTCACACTCCAGGATGCTCCTCAACCTCTCCACTTCCTCCTTCAGCTCTGCTACCAGGCTGAGCAGATCATTCACCTGCTCGCACCGAACACAGCCATTGTCTCTGCTGTCCTCCGGTACGAGCGCCAGGCTCAGGCACTCCCTGCAGCCAGAGACCTGGACACTTGTGTTCTTGCGTGGGGCTTCCGTCTGGGTCCCCACACTCCTTCTAGCAACAGCTTTACCACGGGTGGTAACCATGGCTAGAATATCTCCTGGACAGGAAATGCCCACTACTTGAGTTGCCAGGAGGGGCGGCTGCACCCTGCCTGCTCGCCTTCCCTGCTCGCCCTGCCTGCACGAACTGCCGCGCCTCTCCCGGGCTGCTTCGCCGGCTCTGTTTGCCGGCTCTGTTTGCCGGCTGTGTTCGCCCGCGCTCCTGGTCGCTCGCTCTCCCTGGGGGCTGCCCTTATCCGTGAGGGTGATTGGCCACTGTCACACTCGACTCTGCCCCCGCTGAGTCAGAGCTGCCGCTCGTTGGCACCTCCCGCTTTCCCGCTGGGAGGGGGGGGGGCTGGGGTCTCCTCTCTCTCTCTCTCTCTCTGCGCTTTTTGCCGCCTCGCCGCTGCAGTTTTGCCACTGGAGAAAGGGTCCCTCGGCACGAGCCTCTGCTCCAGAGCCCTTCACCTTCAGCAGCTTCAGCAATGTGTGTGCTGTAAAATACATCAAACTGCTTTGCCGCTACTCCTATTGGGAAGGATTGGTCAACAGCGGTCAGTTGGCTTTCTTGGGGATATTCCAAACCCACTGACAGGGAGCATGGGCAAAATCTAATACCAAAGGAGACTGATGGAAGAGAAACAAAGATCGGGAAGATAATTAGAAAGGGAGACTAAGAACTTCCTAGTTGAAGTGTTCTTTTTATAATACAACTTTTAATTTTCTCTCCAAAGTAATAGGTTTTATTTAAAAACAAGTTGTCATTTGCAGTGACAACTGTGCTGTTAATATTCTTATAGGACTCCTATACAGCCTACTCTTATTCCACTGTATGAAAAGCATCCTGGCTTGTATCAGAAATTGTGTGGCCAGCAGGACGAGGGCAGTGGTTGTCCCCTGTACTCATAGAATCATTAAGGTTGGAAAAAGACCTCCAAGATCATTAAATCCAACTGTCAAATCCTGTGTTTGGTTTTGGGCCCCTCACTACAAGAAGGACATTGGTGTGCTGGAGTGTGTCCAAAGAAGGGCAACAAAGCTGATGAGGGATCTAGAGAACAAGTCGTATGAGGAGCGGCTGAGGGAACTGGGGTGGTTCAGTCTGGAGAAGAGCAGGCTGAGGGGAGACCTTCTCACTCTCTACAACTACCTGAAAGGAGGTTGTGGCGAGGTGGGGGGTCAGTCTCTTCTCACAAGTAACAAGTGACAGGATGAGAGGAAACAGCCTTGAGTTGTTCCAGGGGAGGTTTACATTGGATATTAGGAAAAATTCCTTTACCGAAAGGGTTGTCAAGCACTGGACAGGCTGCCCAGGGAAGTGGTGGAGTCCCCATCCCTGGAGGTATTTAAGATGTCGCGCTTAGGGACATGGTTTAGTGGTGGACTTGGTTAAGCTAGCTCAACAGTTGGACTTGGTGATCTTCAGGGTCTTTTCCAACCTAAATAATTCTGTGAATCAGAAAGGTTTGCGCAGACCTAGGCTCTGGGCTGAATGGAAGAAGCTGTGTAAAATAGCTCCTCGTCCCCCCATTTCCTTCTCAGATACGGAGAGAGAGGAGTAGATTGCTTAACATGTACGCCTTTGAGCTGAATAGTGTGCATGACCACATTTAATAATCCCCTTAAATATATAAAATACAGAGTTTCAGATGACAAATTTAATATGATGGAAACTGCAAATATGGGTTGAGCTTTTTGGATTCCAGTTCCGTGCTCTTGTAGTGATTAGCGACCGAGTGACTACATCATTTGAAAAATAACATACAAATGTTTGTAGAGTAAACACCGGATTATCAGAGAAATGAAGTAATCCTTTGCCAGTAGCATTAAGGAGGCAAGGTGGTGTTTTGCACCTTTTAACAAATAAATAACAAGATCTAAGTACCTATGTGTAGATTGTCCATTTCTCCAAGTTACCTGAATGTGGGAGTGCCACCAATGTTCTCACTTTAAGACGTGGAATCATTTCTCTGTGGCAATGTTGAGTTGTAGTGGAAGAGTCCTGCGCTACCAAACCAAGGGGTGATGCTGTGGTGTAACACTTCAGAATGAGAGATACCTAGACTTTGGCCCTAGATTTTGCCACAGATTTTTCAGAATTTAGTATTGTATTCCTTCAGAAACCTGTGTAGATATCATTGCGTAGGTTATCCTTTTTTTTAGGTAGTTGTATGTGGCTTTATATTCTGAAAGTGCTATTTTTTAAATATTTCAGAATGTCACTAAACTAATATCTGTGTATGATTTTCATTTTGCTTCCCAGATACCCCTTCTTTTTCACAAATAAAATTATGATTCTTTCCGCCACAGTTTATATTAAATTTTGTCTCTTAGGAGGAGTAAATAGTACAAAATCAGCAACAGCCTGAAGTAGTTCCCAGCATTGCCTTTCCCTTTGTCTTCTGCAAGTCGTTCAGTGGCCAACTCTCCATATCTCCTCATAGGAAAACAGTTGCTGCTTCTCCATCCTCTCTCTTAGAGAAAGAAGTTGTTTTGCTGAGTGAGCTTGTTAGGGGGAGGAAGAAGGAATTCTAACAGCAGAAATGATGTCAAATGAAGGGTGACAAGTCTTTTCACTCATCCAAAGGAGAGGTGGGAAGAAGGGATGGAGTCAGAAGTGTGTTTTCATATACATTTTTATGAGAAGAGGTTAATTGACAAAGCTGATCGCTGAGCTTGGTGGGGGTTGGATTGTTTTAAGACATCTGTACATGAACATACTTAATACATCAAACATATCAAAGTTATACAGAGTGACAACTTTGTGTGCAATAGTCTTTCTTAAGCAAGTTTTTGTTTTGACCTAGAATAACCTAGAATTTGTAGAGGATCTTCCCCAAGTTTTTAGGGCAGTTCCTGTAGACTCGCTTTTATCAGTCCTTTAAAGCAGGGGGTTTTGTGCGTAAGTTTGCCGTCTTGCTCCAGGTTGGGCGGCTGAGTGCTCTAAGAGGAAAGAGTGGATTGATTCTCCTTCTGCAATAAACTTGGAAACGGTAGTAGACTTCATCCACACTAGTGGAGAGCACTGAAAGATACGAAGCTCTTCACCTAGCTGCTGACTTTCTCTATACCCTATTTAAGGGAAGAGACCTCGCCTCTGGCAAGAGAAAGGCTTCAGGGCGAAGTCAACAGTTAACCTGTTGATCTGCCCGACGTCCTTCAGCGTGTGCGCTCTTGCCGATCAGTCTGAGCTCCTACGTGCTGCCTCTCGCTCAACTTGTAGTGAGGAAAACCGGGAAGGAATTGACAACATTATTCAGGTGGCTACGGTAGAACTGGAGACTTCTGGAAGTGTAAAGGGTAAGATAAAAAGGATATAGGAGTGTGGTGGCACGGGGTATAGAAGTTAGGGAATAGCCAAATTTAGTCGTCCTTCTATACTTGGTATGTTTCCAAATGACTTATGATAGCATTGATGAGATCTACTAGGTGGTAATGCTGCAGAGGTCTGTCTGTGTTTTTTGTTTTTTTACTTTTTTTATTCTTGCTTTAGAATAAAATAGGTTTTGGTCACATTTGAGGCTGGAAGCTAATTTACCTATCTTAAGGAATGCAAGAATCCAGACAACGTTTGATATTCTTATTCAGACCTAGCTGCTGAAGATCTTTGTTCTTTTTTTTGTTTTTTTTCCAGATATTGAAAAATATCACTTGGTACGCTGAGCGTGTCTTAACAGAGATCTCACTTGGGAGTCTCCTGATACTAGTCGTGATAAGAACCATCCAGTACAACATGACACGGACAAGGGTAAGAGTTACGTGTAGCACTTGGGTGCGTAGTGTGGATTCCTAACTTCATAGAATCATAGAATGGTTTGGGTTGGAAGGGACCTTAAAGATCATCTGGTTCCAAACCCCCTGCCATCAGCAGGGACATCTTCCACCAGACCAGGGTGCTCAGAGCTCCAGCCAACCTGGCCTTGAACACTGCCAGGGAGGGGGCAGCCACAGCTTCTCTGGGCAACCTGGGCCAGGGTTTCACCACCCTCATGGGGAAGAATTTCTTCCTAATATCTAATCTAAATCTGCCCTCTTTTAGTTTAGAGCCGTTCCCCCTTGTCCTATCACTACACACCCTTGTGAAAAGTCCCTCTTCAACAGGATGAATTAAATTTCAAACAGGGTATGGGATTTTCTTCATTCCGTTGTAACCAGTTGGTTTCTGAATTTACAGGAGGGAAGGAGTGGGAAGATCAGCTGTATTAACTAAGCAGAATGTTAAGTGGTTCTGAACTTGCAACACAATTTCTGTACTATCATCCAGCTCATTGGGTAGGGTTCTCTAAAGACCATAATTCAGGCACCAAACTCATCTTCACACGAGAAGAATAAGTTCCTTAGTTTCTTGAGAAGAAATGATTCCTTTTAGGTGGTTTGCCTCTCTTAAGTTACTCGGAAGTGGGATTTTCCACTCTATTGTTAGTGTGTTTATGAAGTAGGACCATGACTGGGTCATAAAAGCTTTTTGAGCTCTAGCAAAGCAAAACTTCAGCTTTATAGCCTCGTTTATAAGATTGGGTTTGTGCATTTTTCAAGCATTTGATTCTATACCTGATCTCAAACATGTAAGCGTGGTATTGTACGCTTTTGAATATTTTCAACAATTAAAGACACAGAAGTTTTTACATGAAAAAGTAGCAAAAAATATTTAAATACATGTTAAATTGGAAAATTTAAGGATTTCACTTTTATGATCAAAAGAAGTGGAAGAAACAAGGACATTCTTGGCATGTGTTTGTAGGATTTGGAATCTGTTATGTTACGTAAATGCATGTTTAAGACCTGAATAAGGAAAATAAATCCGTATTGGATTGGATCAGTGGACAAGTTTGGTTCTGTGAAAACCCTTGCCTTTGATAGGGCCATCGTATAAATGCTCATCTGGACAAATGGTTTCAGGGATGCTAACGAGGGGACCACATCTCTGAAGTATCATATGGTTATAGTTGTGGGATGTATAGAATGCTTTGAAAGAGTTGATAGGGAGATGAGTTATGAAGCAGAAAATTTTAGGAGAAGATTACAGAAAGAAGAGAGAGGAAGGGAGAGGAGGAGGATGTCTTTCAGTATTTGTTACATCTATGATGTCATTGTAACTCAACATTGCTAAAGATATGAAGACATACAGACTCTGAAATCTGTGTGAAACAATCACTCTTCTATAAGCATTATATTTTAAGAAAACATATTTAAAACGTCACCCAGTGTATACACTTTCCATTTCTGCTGTATGCTTTGGACCATGTCCTTTAAAGCAACATACACGACGTAGTCTTTCAAATGATTCCTGCAGTGTCGGTGTGTATCAAAAGGACAGTCTGATGTGTTGTGTTTTTTTTTCTTTCCTCCTCTTTCTGACAGGACAAATACCTTCATACAAATTGTTTGGCAGCCTTAGCCAATATGTCGGCACAGTTCCGCTCACTTCATCAGTATGCTGCTCAGAGGATCATCAGGTAAATATAAAGACTTCTCTTGCAACTCGTCTTTGCTGAAACTCAGGAGTAGAGGAGTTTGAATTTTATATGCCTGAATAGATACTGATGAACTAAATAGATGAAATGAGAACTGAATAATTAGATAATACCAGAATAAATCTTGCTTTATACTTGAAATTGTTCTGAATGCACAAAAAATATCCGTTTCTCTGCCTGAGAAACTTCTGACTTTTGATTCTCTTAACAGAGCGGCTCAGTAGCTGCCTTCAAACTGGAAGGTTTTCAGGGATTTGTATGAATTCTGCTTTTTTTTTAGTCATGTATCACATTATTATAAAAATGCACAGAATGGTGGTTCTCAAGTACTATGCAGACTGGATTTTCAACTCGCTTTGCTTCTCCTGACGTGTTTAGCAAAAGATCTATTTGTTGAATCAGACAGAACACAGTGATCATTTTGTGACAAGGCCCTGCAAATACAGGCAATAAACCCTGCACCTGTGCTTTTCAGCCGATAAGGTTTATTGGCCTGTAGAGTAATAAATAATCAATATCTGCTCTGGTTCTGGAACAGGGCCATAACTTTAAAGAAGGAGACATCAAAGTTGGTCCTTCCTATTTCGTATTTGTGCTGCAGACCACTTTGGAAAGGCAGGTAGCCAGGCATCGGGCATCCTTCTCGTCTTGGCAGCCAGCCCTGCTCCACGCTCCAAAGGAAACTGGGAAGGTCCTTGCTGTTGCTATCTGGAATAAACGGTTACAATGCTTGTCAAGCACAGATGGTGTGCCAAAAATAAGTAAACGATAATCGCGTGCCTGTGCACTTTGTAGAGGACTGGGTTAACAAGAGATCCATCTTGTCCTTAAACCACTGCTCTTCAGGATTTCATTCTCTCCGAGCCCCTTCGCTTTTGGAAATGGTTGGTTGTAGAAGTATGGACAAGTAACCAGGAGGCCATTACCATTTCCCTGCTTGATACTCACCCTCTTTTCACACCCTTGGCAGCAATAATGAGTGTTCAGAATTCGAACTGAAGCTATTTTCCTGTTAAGTATCACAGACATTGTCTTAAATTCCTGCTCCCTTCATTTCTCAAATCGTAGACACGGAGTCTGAGTTTTCCAAGCATTTGCAGATGTTGGCATCTGAAATCACAGATCCTAGCGTGGTGTGAGATATGCCATGTTGATGCTCAAAACCTTGGTCTGGTCTTTAGGGTGATACTTGGTTTGCCACTTCAGAGCTTTCTCCTATGTTCCCGGTTTCTGATTTTGTTCCATTTTACTCTACTGCTGTTTCTGCAGACCAAAGCAAGATGTGTTCCTCTGGTTGTATTTGGGCCAGGAAGAGGTTATCTTGCTACTCCCCGTTAGAGCCGGCCATTATCGCCACTCAGTGATCTTGTAGTCATCTAGCATAACTGCATGTGTATTTCTGTGCGACTCGGCTTTTATCAAAATGCTCGGAGTTTATGGACATTTATTGTTGCATAGTTACAATGAGACTTTAACATTGCTGCTTGATTTTAGTTGCGAAATAATATATATTCGTACTGGAGGCAGACAGACTTCTGTTGTTGCTTGATACTGATGCAGGAGGAAAGGTGGCAATAGGGGTGAGAGGTAGAAAACAGGGGAAAAAAATTCTGTCACATTGAAATTTTCTGTTAAATTACCTATCTCTTATTGTGTGAAGAAACAGAAAGAAACACCCTTAGAGCAAACACTTAGTACTGGCATATTTGAAACTCTTAGTTCTTCCGAAGATGTAACCTCTTAGTAGCTACTGCTGGTTGGTTTCTGTACGGCTTTTAGCAGAGAGACTTCACGCAGGGCCTGAGCTGGGCAGTATTACTAATGATATCCAAACACTATTCAACCAACTGGAGTGTGGTAGGATAGCAGTCTGAGAAGGACGTTGGTTATCCCAAACATTGGATGCTGGCAGGGCTGTATTTTTATGGTTGGAAATAGTGGGAGGATAGGTACAGAGAATGGATGTGCTCATCAACGGAGGAAGCAAAACAAAAAGGCAAGATGATATATATTTATCGTACAGGGACTTTTCACAAGGGTGTGTAGTGACAGGACAAGGGGGGAACGGCTCTAAACTAAAAGAGGGCAGATTTAGATTAGATATTAGGAAGAAATTCTTCCCCATGAGGGTGGTGAAACCCTGGCCCAGGTTGCCCAGAGAAGCTGTGGCTGCCCCCTCCCTGGCAGTGTTCAAGGCCAGGTTGGCTGGAGCTCTGAGCACTCTGGTCTGGTGGAAGATGTCCCTGCTGATGGCAGGGGGTTTGGAACCAGATGATCTTTAAGGTCCCTTCCAACCCAAACCATTCTATGATTCTATGATTATTTTTAAGCTTCTGCCTTGTTGTAGCCAGATGCGCCATATCACTATGGTGTAGAAATTGTAATGGAGGCGGCATATTTAAATTTCAAATGGAACCAGAAATGGAAGAGGAGGGTTATGGAATATGTTTGATTCCCCTCGGCCCCAGTTCTAATGTGTAATGTTGACCGAAGATCTTATTCTGCAGGTAGAAAACAGCACATAGAATCATAGAATCATAGAAAGTTTTGTGTCGGAAGGGACCCCTAGAGGTCATCTAGTCCAACCCCCCCGCAGCGAGCAGGGACACCGCCAACTAGATCAGGTTGCTCAGAGCCCTGTCCAACCTGGTCTTGAATGTTTCCAGGGATGGGGCCTCCACTACCTCTCTGGGCAACCCGTTCCAGTGTTTCACCACCCTCATTGTAAAGAATTTCTTCCTTATATCCAGCCTAAACCTACCCTGTTTTAGTTTAAAACCATTACCCCTCGTCCTGTCACTGCTGTCTCTACTAAAAAGATTGTCCCCATCTTTCCTATAGGGTCCCTTTAAGTACTGAAAGGCTGCAATCAGGTCTCCCCGCAGCCTTCTCTTCTCCAGGCTGAACAGCCCCAACTCTCTCAGCCTGTCCTCATAGGAGAGGTGCTCCAGCCCTCGGATCATTTTTGTAGCCCTCCTTTGGACCCGCTCCAACAGTTCCATGTCCTTCTTGTGCTGAGGGCTCCAGAGCTGAACGCACTACTCCAGGTGAGGTCTCACCAGAGCAGAGTAGAGGGGCAGAATCACCTCTCTCGACCTGCTGGCCACGCTTCTCTTGATGCAGCCCAGGACACGGTTGGCCCTCTGGGCTGCCAGCGCACATTGCCGGCTCATGTCCAGCCTTTCGTCTATCAGTACCCCCAAGTCCCTCTCAGCAGGGCTGCTCTTGATCCTTTCATCCCCCAGCCTGTATTGATATCGGGGATTACCCCGACCATCTGGACAACAGGCAAAAATGGCCACCGAGATTGGGTTTTAATGTGTCAGTATGACCATGATTGCTTATAAAATAAAAGACCCGACTATAAAAATATATTCAAATCTGTTGTAAAATGTCCTGTGGGGCTAGGACGTGGGCAGGCTGGAAGGAGGGGTCAGTTCCACGGGCAGCCTGTCTCCCATGAGACTTTGTGGCTAGCGTGGTAGCATTTCCTTCTCTGGAGCTTTGCAACCTTGGGTTCCCTGGCAGGCTTAAGCACTGTAAAGGAAGTATTTTAACCTGATTTCCTCTCAAAATATACAGATGTGTTAGAAAGCTTCATTTACCAAGAGAAGCAATAGGAATACACATATTTCATAAGACTGATGTTTTGAGGCATGCGTTGTCCTTCCTTTTCCTACCTTATGAAGTCTGTTAGCCACTGTTATTGAATTTAGCCAGCACTGATGGACCCAGCTTGCTCCATCATGCCAAAGCAGAGTATTTATATTTAAATTCCTATTCTGGTTCTACCACCAGAGTGCAAGCGTCTCGGAGAGAAGAAACCACAGTATCCATAATGAAACAGTGTTTGCTCTGCAGGAAAAGCATAAAAAGATGATGATACTTCATATTACATGAAGTATTTTAGGGTATAGGTTTTTAAATTAAGTAGCTGTAAAACACTTAACAAAATCTACTTAGCAATACAACTGAATAGACAGTCATAATTTAAGCCTCACTAGATGCTCTAATGATTCCTGCCTTAATGTGAGAAGTAATTCCATTTCCATGCAGGCTTTTTCCTAATCCTATTCTGAGCAGAGACTGCCAATTGTTTTAATTTCTGAAGACTATTTTCTATGAAAGAATTAACTGGGAATATTCAGCATAGTGTACTTAAGAGCTCACTGGAATACAACTTCATAATATTGGGTAATTTGTACCATGTTCCAACAAGCCTGAAAATTGACAGATTTGTATAAATTGATCACAAGCAGCTGCTGGAAGTACAAATAGATGTAAGAGATCTTTTATAAGAAGATCCAGGGCAGTATTCATTTAGTGTTGGATGTCCTCTGTTGGAGGCTGCCCTGACTTTGAGATCCTTTCTTTCTCTATGCGTTATCACCACTGGTTTGTTTTTAAATAGGCAGAGTCATTTTATCAGCGTAGTGCCAAGGGTGATACGGCGCTGCACTGTCTCTCTCATATGTGTGGAGTGCTAATATTTGTAGTATCTTTAAATTACACGGGTAGACTATATTAAAAGAAATAAAAAAGAATGTGTGTCGATGTCGTCCATGTTGCAGACGACTGCCAGAGGTGGCTGTGTAGTCTCTAAGCGACAGAGCACAACCAGGCGCAGTGTTACGTACCTGGAGTGAGGGTAGGTTTTCCCTTTGCTTGGTTTCCGTTCGACAAGTCCAATTGCCAAAAAGTGTAGCCACGTGCCTCACTGGCGCATTAGTGCAGGTATTCGATTTGTCACTTAAAGCTGCGGGTCAGTTGGCATTAATTCCTTTAACCTATTTGGAAACAGCTTTCACGATATTCAACTTTTCAACAGCTAGCCTGCCTGCTCTTGTATGTCTGACGCTTGGAAATGGAGAGGAGAGTCTTTCCCTGAGCAGCGGTACTCTGACATCTCATCACCGTGTCCTTCTGATAAAATCGGTGGTGAGAAGACGACAGAATACTTAAGGCATATGCTTTTCCTATAGCTTCATATATTGGAATGTTATACCACTAGAGGTTGCCATACACCTCGCTAATTAGACATGCATATTTAACGTTAAATGACTTTATGGAGCTAGAAACACTTACCTAGTTTTCCTTTTTTTCTACACTATCGGCAAGCTACTCGCATGCAGGGCTGTGTGAGCCGCGAAGAACGCTATCGGTTGCACTTCTCCCCGCTAGACGACTTAAGGAACTCAAGTAGCAAAAGATGGCACATAATTATATCAATGTCATATTTTGTTGATTTCTTTGGCTATTGTAGAGAGTTCAGTAAGATTCAGGGAATGATGTGAAGGAGGAGGTTTCTCTTATCCTTGTGATGCTCGTAGGAGTCAGGTGGAATTAAGGAAAAAAGGCGTGCTTAAAAAGGATATAGACCAGAGACTAACTTGTGCGTGCAGTATGTTGTACTTGAGTGTCCTCATAGCCCTGCTATACCTGTTAGGAGAGCAAAGCGCAAGACGTACAGCTGGCCGTACCAATGCTGTTGCTGTCTGGAAGAAGCAGAGGTGGTAACCCCACTTCTCACTGGTCAGCCAGCCTTGGAGCTGGAGGCAATGAGCGCTGTAGGATAGCCTGGAGTGGGGTGCTGGGCACGGGAGTAGCCCAATGTTGGGTTTTTGCATTCTTTTAAATACAGTTGTAAGTAGCGTGCTGAAATATCCGTGCTTGTAAAGGATGACTGCATCACTGTGGTTCCCCAAGCCTTCTTGCTCTCATCTGAGCAGAGGCTGAAGCCTTTCTTTCCCTTCGCACTCTGCAACAAAGTCTTCATCATTTTGTAGAGTCAGTTAGGTTTCGTAAGCTACCAAGAAAAATTCCCAGCCATGCTAGTACGTGCTGCCGTACCATTGGTTTTATGGTTTCCTATGTTGGTGACTTAATTTTTCTCCTACGGTTTCCTTGTATGAGTCTGATGGGATTTTCTTTGACGGAGCCCTGGCATAGGCTGCCCAGGGAGGTTGTGGAATCTCCTTCTCTGGAGATATTCAAGACCCGCCTGGATGCGGTCCTGTGCAGCCTGCTCTGGGTGACCCTGCTTCGGCAGGGGGGTTGGACTGGGTGACCCACAGAGGTCCCTTCCAACCCCGACCATTCTGTGATTCTTCAGTGAAAATATTTAGGACAGTTCTTTATGAATAAGACTACATGAGGGCAGTGGTGGAGTCCCCATCCCTGGAGGGGTTCAAAAGCCGTGTAGGTGGGGCACTTCAGGATGTGGTTTAGCAGGCACAGTGGTGTTGGGGTAATGGTTGGACGTGATGATCTTGGAGGTCTTTTCCAACCTTAACAATTCTATGATTCTACGTTGCTTTAAACTGCACTTTTTAAGCTCGGTTGAAGATTATGCTGGATTAAAAATTGTCTTGGGGTTGTAACGTGTGAGTTTCTGTAGAAACATTGTACTGCTGCTGCAATGTATTTGTTAGTTATTAAGTACTTAACCAGCTGCAAATGGCTTTGACCAGCAAATTTCGTGCAGGATGGGGAAAAAAGCTTACTGTAGTTAGTGCTACAGAGAGCGAAAGATCCGTGTGGTGTGAGGAGAAAATGTGTTGCTCATAACTGCTCCTTTACCTTGACTTTTTCCTAAGGAATTCTTGAATTTTGATAATGGATGCATATAGCTGTGTATCTTATATTCCTGCATGTGAAAACATGTAGCTAGTTTTCGAAAATGTGTAATAACATGCATCCAGAGCCTGATGATTTCGAGTTTATCGGCCGTTTTTTCAATGATGGCCCTAATTGCTCCAGGGAAAGTTGTGAGGGTACTGTAAGACTTCTGTGATGAAAACAGTAACTCCAGGTTAAAAAGTGAATTACAAAAACATTTGCTTTGAATTTTTTTTTCCTATTTTAGCACACAATTTTGAATCATTTAAACATGTGCCTTGTTCTTGGATGTTGGTATAATTCTGAAGTGCTTGGGTTTGCAGAAATAAAACTTAGTTTTTCTGCAGAGAGGAGTTCAGTGCTTATCCAAGAATGGGTTTTGCTGACGATATAAATATCTGTGGGGTTTGTGAGTTTGAAGTTTGGGTAGTTCACAGTGTCCCCTAAGAAAGTGGTTAATTTTTTCTTGCAATGTTTTCCTTTTTCAGGCATCTTTATAGAATTACACATCTTTGTAATATCCCCCGTATTATTTTTCCTGCCTACCTTTTTATAGGCTGTAAGTAATCAGTTTAGTTGTGATTACTGACAATTTTCATACTGTGTTGTCCTTAAAAGAAGAAAGCGTATCGCTCACCTCTGTTTTCCCCTAGATTATGTCGGTTTTTGCTTTTATTAATTAGGGAGGAGGAGGAGACTAATCAAATTTTTCACGTGTTGCTGTGTTTGGCAGAATGGTGATGACGACTCTAATGCATGTGTTAATTATGTCTACTACCATGGCCTTTTTCCCCTGGTCTATGAGTATGTATTGAAAGTATTTCTAATCTATTATATATGTAAAAGAAGTGTTTTTAAACCTAAACTCTCTTCAGCAAGGATCTCTGTGTATAGAGCAGAAGACATTTGGAGTTGGGAGGGCATTTGCTTGTTCAGATAGCCCAGGATGTGTATTCAGCAAAGAAGAAAACCGTTCATGCCACAGCAAGACCTGTGTGATCTGACCTCCTTACTACGGGCCTCATTCAACCAAAAAATCTGCGATCGTTAGGGTGTGAGTGCGGTTAAATTAGAATTTACCAATTGCTTAATAAAATTTTTTAACGGTGCCAAGAATGGGGTGCTGCCATTCAGCGAGACCTGGACAGGCTGGAGAGTTGGGCAGAGAGGAACCTGATGAGGTTCAACAAGGGCAAATGCAGGGTCCTGCACCTGGGGAGGAACAACCCCATGCACCAGTACAGGCTCGGGGCGAACCTGCTGGAGAGCAGCTCTGTGGAGAGGGACCTGGGTGTGCTGGTGGACGACAGGTTGACCATGAGCCAGCAGTGTGCCCTGGCTGCCAAGAAGGCCAATGGCAGCCAGGGGTGCATCAAGAGGAGTGTGGCCAGTCGGTCAAGGGAGGTTCACCTCTCCCTCTACTCTGCCCTAGTGAGGCCCCATCTGGAGTACTGTGTCCAGTGCTGGGCTCCCCAGTTCAAGAAAGATGAGGAGCTGCTGGAGAGAGTCCAGCGGAGGGCTACGAGGATGAGGAGGGGACTGGAGCATCTCTCCTACAAGGAAAGGCTGAGGGAGCTGGGCTTGTTTAGCCTGGAGAAGAGAAGGCTGAGAGGGGACCTTAGAAATGCTTATAAATATCTGAAGGATGGGTGTCAGGAGGATGGGGCCAGACTCTTTTTAATGGTGCCCAGCAACAGGACAAGGGGCAATGGGCACAAACTGAAGCAGAGGAAGTTCCATCTGAACATGAGGAAGAACTTCTTCACTCTGAGGGTGATGGAGCCCTGGAACAGGCTGCCCAGGGAGGTTGTGGAGTCTCCTTCTCTGGAGATATTCAAGACCCACCTGGACAAGGTCCTTTGCAGCCTGCTCTGGGTAACCCTGCTTCGGCAGGGGGGTTGGACTAGATGACCCACAGAGGTCCCTTCCAACCCCGAACATTCTGTGATTCTGCGAAACGATGGGGTTTTTGATTTGGGAAGGAGGTCTCAGCCTACAGTTCAGGTGTTTGTTGCTTTAGGCTGTGGTAAGGACAGCAAACAGCCTGGTAGAAGCATCTTAGAATCATAGAATCGTTAAGGTTGGAAAAGACCTCTAAGATCATCAAGTCCAACCTTCAACCCAACACCACCATGCCTGCAAAACCATGTCCCAGTGCTTGCGAAGAGCTGTCTCATTTATCTGGCAATGTGTTGGGCTGCTTGAGGTACTTTCTGGAGGACTTGCCCCACTCTGTACCCAGGGCCGAGCTCCCCTGTGAGCTGCACTATCACATATTGTACACCGCTACGCCATGAAGTTTTTCCTATGCAAAACCTATAGTAATAGACATATGGGGTTATACAATGTGCTTCATAGCTTGCCACTGATGTGGTTCGTTGCCGATGAACTACTCTTAATAATTTATCCTCCTTTCCATTAGGAGTGGTGGAAAAACTCCAAATTCTACCCTTTTGGAGTCAGAAAGCGGCATTTGAACGAGAAGGCTCCAGGGTGACCTTAGAGCAACCTTCCAGTGCCTGAAGGGGCCAACAGGAAGGATGGAGAGGGACTTTTCACAAGGATGTGTAGTGATAGGACAAGGGGGGAATGGCTGTAAACTAAAAGAGGGCAGATTTAGATTAGATATTAGGAAGAAATTCTTCCCCATGAGGGTGGTGAAACCCTGGCCCAGGTTGCCCAGAGAAGCTGTGGCTGCCCCCTCCCTGGCAGTGTTCAAGGCCAGGTTGGCTGGAGCTCTGAGCACTCTGGTCTGGTGGAAGATGTCCCTGCTGATGGCAGGGGGGTTGGAACCAGATGATCTTTAAGGTCCTTTCCAACCCTTACCATTCCATGATTCTATGAGTGGGAGGATATCCTGCGAGTAGGCACAGGCAATATCTCTCTAGCTCAAGAGCATTCAGAGTTGGTTAGCATGAATACTAAACATTGTTTTGGTGACTGTAGTTATTTCATGGAAGTGATTGTAGCTTTGTGTTTAAAAGCTGACCAGATCTTAAGTGTGTAAGTTGGTTACGATAAAGCACCGTGTTTGAGGAGCGAGAAATAACCACAGGAATACTCCCCCACTGGAATCCCAGGCTGCGAGAGCAGTTCACACTGATCAGTAGTAATTCTGCGTGAATTTTTTCCCCTAAACTTAGGTATCAATTTCTGTGAAAATCAGTTAAATTTTGTGAATACTCTCAGCGGTTTTGATGGTAAACTTTGTAAACAAGGTTGACTCACGCATTTATTTTTTCAGGGCAAATTGAGAGAGGCAAAGAACTTTTCTTGATGCGTTATCAACACAGACACACACAAAAAAAATAAAGCCCTGTGTCTTGTGTCTCTGACGTGTGAGACTTGGCGAGTTCTTTGCGGTAGCGACAGAGCCAGCTCATGGCCGCGGGCGAACAGATCCATCTGTCTTTTGAAACTGTTGTTTTATGTCAAACTGCTTCATTGCTCACTTGGCATCTTCCATTGGCTCTTGGCACAAAACCCAAGGTCATTAAACCATGAATTAGCTTGCTTAAAGGAAAATACCTCTTTTTTCTGTTTTTTCTCCCTTTACCCTTGTCTTTCAGTTATACCTGCTGCCACTTGCGGAGATATGTCTATGTCTTGGACAAACTGTATTTCCCCCACTCTCACTGCTCTATGCTGCAGCATTGCTTCTCGACCCTCAGTGACAATGGAGAGGAACTCTTGTCTTTAACTTGTTCTCACATTCTCAGATCCTATGCTGCCAGGTTATTAACCTTTGCTCTCCATTTACTGCATGCTGCATGCTCTGGGACTGCCCTGTGCATGTTTTCCGTGAACTGATGGCTAACATTAAGATCTAAGGAGGATGGTTTGTGTCTTGATGGCATCCTTGAGAGATGTCCTAAAAAGTGTGGGTGTAGAGATGAGATCTAGTAATGATTTGGGATTGGTTTGGGGTTTGTTTTTTAATTTAGAATACAACTTCTGGAATTGATGTGTGGCCTTTGGAAGTTTTAAATGCTTTTAATGTTAAATTATTTCAGTCCTTTTCCAAAGCTACAATACAAGAACGTAAGCTGTGATTCACAAAGCTTCCACACGGTTACGTAGTTTGTTTGGAATTAGCGCAGAGCTACGAGTTGTCTTACATCTGAATGTCCAATCCTTCCCTGGTGCCTGTTATTTCGGTAACGCTGTCCATATGGATTGCTTTTCAACAACGGGAACGATAGACCCTTCCCCTCAAGTGCAGTAAATTGTCATGGAACTTAAGGATCAATGAAGAAAGATCTGCCTTTTTTGATATGCCTGATCAGTGTTGATTATACAGAAGAAGAGAATCCATCAGCCCAAAATGACAACGTAAAATCCTTGTTCGTGATGTAGAAATACAGATGCTCTACTGAAACTGTAAAATAGTGGGAATTTAAAAAAAAACGATTCTACTTGCAATACCCAAATGTTTTCTCTCAAAGATGTTTACTCCAAGTAAAAAGTCAAGTTTTACGATTTCACTGTTGACGCTGTGGGTAGTTAAATATATTAACCGAGATGGTAGGAGCTGTAGGAAAAGAAGGGAAAAATTGCATGACCAAATTGATCAGAAGATGGAAGGCAGCCAGGGTGGAGATGCAGCTTCCCAGCTAAGCCAGCATACAATAGCATCAGACCACACAGTAAACATAAGTAAAACCAGCTTGATTATCAAGGGACGAAAATACGGCATGTAAGCTGAAATAGCTCTTCTTGTACAAAAGAAATTTTATAGTGGTACATAATGATGGAGAGTTACAGGGAAGGATCTCTACAGGAGATGAAAATCTAGCTGTCCCAGGGGCATTCTCCAGATTAATTTGGAACAGGGGTGTGGTATTAAAAGTAGGCAAACCCCCAAGATTTCAAAGGCATTATTGAAAAATGAAGCATAAGAAGAATGAGGGCGGTCCCTACCAAAATGTTGTTTACAGAGGAATGTTTTGCATGTAGGAATGATATCCTGAAAACATAAAAGAAACGGCTTAATTATTCCAGCTTGTTTCAGTGACATTTGGGTAACTCTGCACAATGGCAATGCTACAACATGAAGTTGGAAAAATCATCCTTGGAATTAATACTGAGTGCTACTCCATGGGCATTGCGTCTTTCAGGTGGCTTTCTGGCTGAAAATGAGCACTGATCACGCTACGTGCGTTTTCATATAACAAGCTTGTGAAGTTTTGAGAGCAAAAAGCTCATCTAGTTGATCCCCGTGCTGAAACTGATGGAGAAATAATTAACTGATGTTACTTTCTGAAATGGGAGCTATGCATCGGTTGAGAAATATTAGAATATATCCTGGGATATGTATTAAGGTGCAGATGTATTAGGATATAGCCTGGGAGACTCTAAAATCTCAGTTTTTCATTATAGGCTATCTGTTGATGAGATAGAATGAAGACGCAGTATTTAAAATAGAACTTGATCCTAGGAAAATACACACAGGTAGCGGTTTTTAGCGGCTAGTTCTCTGCTGTTGTTCTGCTAATGTATGATTAGAAAAATGTGTGCTCAGGAAACCTGCCTGCAGAAGTCCTTAAATAGCATCAAATACAGTGGCATAAATGGAGATGTCAAAAGAAAGTGAGTTTTGCGTGAATCCGTGCATCCATACTCTATTAAATACTGCTGTGAACAGCCTGCTTCGAGAAGAGATGGAATGCATAAATTACTAAAGGCAAGGGAGAATTAATTATGGTATTCTATGAATCATGACCCTCCCATCCAGGGCTCTTTGCAGGACTTGTAGTAAAGAACAGAAGACTTAGGCCTGCATGATGGCTGGTCTCTAACGCTGTCCCAATACCCCCAGATGATGTTGCCTCTCTTTAGATGTCCCATAGAATTCAAGTTTTTATTACTATTTTATTACACTTTGTGTGCAAACAGGAATATGGACATGAGCAGTTGTAACCTTAATTTGGAGATGGGGAGAGCGAATTGAGAAAACTAAAACAAAGGAGAAAAGGTGAAGGCGGCTTTGGAATGACAGCAGTGACTAATTAGAAGTAGTTAATAACCACTCTTCTCCATTAAAGTACTTAGAAAAGTGCGTTTATGCTGACCAATGTTGTTCACATTTTCAAGCTGCCGTGCATTTCTGTGAGATCCTGGTGGTGACCTGGCAAATCCGTAGGCACCCAGCATCCCATGCTTACCGCACAGCTAACACTGGTTAAAGCGGGGGAGAGGGGAAAGAAAATTGGATATATTCCAGTATCCCACAGGGAGTAAGCCTGCAGCACCAGGACTCTGGGCAGCTTTAACTGAGATTTAGTGCCAGCGTTGCTTTCGGTGGCTTTTCTAAATCATAAAAACGGAGGAGACACAATACCTATTTTATTATGCAATGCATTAGCATAGCGTAAATGTTCACAGAATCATAGAATCACAGAATAGTAGGGGTTGGAAGGGACCTCTGTGGGTCATCTCGTCCAACCCCCCTGCCGAAGCAGGGTCACCCAGAGCAGGCTGCACAGGACCGCGTCCAGGTGGGTCTTGAATATCTCCAGAGAAGGAGACTCCACAACCTCCCTGGGCAGCCTGTGCCAGGGCTCCATCACCCTCAGAGTGAAAAAGTTCTTCACCATGTTCAGACGGAACTTCCTCTGCTTCAGTTTGTGCCCGTTGCCCCTTGTCCTGTTGCTGGGCACCACTGAAAAGAGTCTGGCCCCGTCCTCCTGACACCCATCCGTCAGATATTTATAAGCATTTCTAAGGTCCCCTCTCAGCCTTCTCTTCTCCAGGCTAAACAAGCCCAGCTCCCTCAGCCTTTCCTTGTAGGAGAGATGCTCCAGTCCCCTCCTCATCCTCGTAGCCCTCCGCTGGACTCTCTCCAGTAGCTCTTCATCTTTCTTGAACTGGGGAGCCCAGCACTGGACACAGTACTCCAGATGGGGCCTCACTAGGGCAGAGTAGAGGGGGAGGAGAACCTCCCTCGTCCTGCTGGCCACACTCCTCTTAATGCACCCCAGGATCTCATTGGCCTTCTTGGCAGCCAGGGCACACTGCTGGCTCATGGTCAACTTGTCATCCACCAGGACGTCCAGGTCCCTCTCCGCAGAGCTGCTCTGCAGCACGTCCGTCCCAAGCCTGGGATTGTAATCTGTCATTGCTAGTGTCTAATTATTCTGACGTGGCTGTGCTATTTATTGATTATTGCAGTAACTGGACTTCGTGGTGTGAAATATGTTCTCCCACTCTTACCATTATGGTTTCCTTCTGAACTGCATGGTCATTGTGTCGACGTTTGAACGCTCGTGTGTGCTCTCTTTGTGTTTTAAACCTCTTTGGGTTGCGGTCCAGCTCGGGAAAATCGTTTTTTTTTTGAAAATGAAACTGGCGTAGTGTCTGTACCAGCAAAAGGCAGCTAAGAAGCAATGATTTGTTTTGGGATGCTGAACAAATGAAGGACAGTTTTATTTTCATTTGTGTGTATGAGAGCAGGAAATATGGTTTTGCTGAGCCTCATAAATTGAGTAAACATGTTCATGAAGGAGTCGAGCGAAAGGCAAAATGACATGGATTCATTTGGATGAAGCTTTTTGCCCAGAGAAAAAAAGACAAAGAAATATGATGTCAAATTCATGCAGTTTACCCATTCTGCATATCTTTTATTGCTTAATGCTAGGTTCGTTGAAACAGCAAAATGTATCTTGTAAGATTTTAATACTCCCTTGCAGAAGTGTTCTGGCACAGTGTCTGAAGCCTGTAGAGGAGAAGCTTTGCAACCATTGTCCTCCCGTGCCGTCAGAGCTGATGTAATTATGCAATTACGTTAATTTAAGAATTTGCAGTCTTTGTGGGACCATGGTCTTGGAGTTTAGCTTCGAAATAAATCCTGCTCATGACCAGAAATGTTTCTGTTGCTGCAATGCGATGGTGAAGTACTGCATGAAACCGACTTGTGTTCATTTTCCCGTCGCCAGCTCCTTTTTTCCTTGGCATGTGAGCTGTGCTGGGGCACTGGGGCCGGATCCCAGGAACGTATAGACAGTGCTTTGTCATGGTATGGATTTTTGACATGGTATGGATTCCTGGCCCGTCCTTTGGTACAGACAGGAAAGATAGCGGAGTGTCATCCTTGAAAAGGGCTAAAACACTGTGAGTCCAACCCATTTGTGGAATTATTAGTAAAATTAAGGTTTTACATCTGAAAACTAAGGTTTATATGAAAAACATAGCAGTGTTCACCCATTGAGGAAAAGCATGAAATCAAAAGGAGCTCTGAGGATGGGACACAGCTGTAGCAGGCATGCAAGGAATCCACTCACACAGCAACTCCCTGCAATGTACCATAGAGGACGGAACGGAGTGGAGACTACGTGGCCCTGCTCCGTGATGATAAAGCGGGAAGAAATGGTTCTCTAGAACTGATAAGCAGCTCATCTGGCCCCCTGAGCCAACAGGTTTTCGAAACCTTGCCAAAGTGCTATCCTCTCGTGAACTTTGCTCGTTTTAACATCATTTTAATACCAAAACACACCTCCATCCCAAAGGCTACCCGCCTCCGAGGTGCGACCACCCCTCTTCGAGTCTGCGCTCTCGATTTTTCATAAACTATACCTTTAAACGTGAAGCGAGAGAATTTTACACCAATCATGATAAAAGGTATGTATGACTACAGTCACTCAAACTCCACCTTAAAGGTAGAAAGGATATAAAAATAGCCAGGGAAATGGGGGATTTTCGGAGAAGAAGATAACACCATAGATTTTCGGAGAAGAAGATCTTCGGAGGAAAAGAAGATAACACCGTAAGCAAGTCAAGGAAAACTCCACCTCAGACTGCCTCCGACAACCAGGATTGGCCGACGGGCTGAGCCTTGCTTCTCCCCCCCTTGGGACGCCTTGGGTGAGACTTAAACTAAGCGCTTTTCTCGGGAATAGTTACTCCCTAATGTTTATAGCCAGGCTGTATTATTTATAATCTTTTCACGCATTTTGGATTTGCACGTGCTTTCTTGCAGACAGTCACTATCACCGGCAATTCAAAAAACCTATATATCTGTTGAAAACTGCACTGTTTCAGTAGCCAGTTGTCTCACTGAACGTGACCGAATGCGGCCGTGCTAGTTCATGAGCACGACTGGACTGAAGGTGCAGACCTGCTATTAGTGTATCCAGAATCCTGGTAGTTTAATATATGTATTAAACGTGACTGGACTGGTAGTGGCAAATTGGACATCACTCAGAATTTAAACCTAACCGCACCTAGCCTCTCACTCCGGTGAAGAGCGTTAGAAAGCAGGGGGTTTATTTTCTGCCAAATTAACGTGACAGAAAATTGGCGTCACGGACAGGATTGCCATGGATAAACTGCTGCAAAAATATGGTTGTGCCCCTTCCCAAGTCGGGAAGGAGTGGGCCCAGAAGTTTTGGAAGGGCAAAAGGAATGTAGTTGAATGTGTTAAACAGTGTCAGGTTTCACAAAAGCTCCGAACGGGTAAAGGTAAAGGAGTGATTTGTGCGGTGTTAGGCGCCTGTTTATCTTGTGCACAAAAAGAAGCTAAGGAAGCCCCTGCTCCTACTCTGGTCTCTGCCGTAGACCATGCAGCTTTAAAATCAGAAAATGAGGTGCTGAAATCAGCATTAGCTTTCCAGAAGGAGACAGGAGAAAAATTAGAAACTCAGGTTAGCAAACTTACAAGCGAAAATGAGAAATTAGAAAACCAAGTTGATGAGCTCTTGGGGGAAAACAGAAATTTAGAATATCGAAATGCTAGACTCAGGGGTGAGGCTCAGCATTTTAGGATGTTGTTGGAAAAGATGAATGGGCTTTTAGATAAAATGCAGCCTTCTGCCCAGGTCCAGCAGATTCGTAAGTTAATGCGTTACCCGAGCTCAGGAATGCAGACTGAAGATTTTTGGTGTAACAGTGATGATGAGGAAGTCAGTGAAGTCGAAGGGACTTTTAAATCCTAAGTGATTCCCTTGTGACCTCTGGTTAAAACTGAAACAGTTGTTGATGATAGTGATAAAATCCATACCACTACACGTACCGTGCCGTGGACACCGACAGAGTTGGAAAAAATAAAAGAGAAATACTCCAGGCAGCCAAGTGAGTCAGCTGTTGAGTATGTGTGGCGAGTTTCTGCTGAAGGCAGAGATAGAATTATGTTAAGTGAGGATGAAGCAGGAGACACCTGGGGACCTGGAGTGTTTCTAACCACTGTGCCAGGAGATCATTGTTATTGCCTAACCGCTCGAGCAGCCTACTGGGCAGGCGGTATGGATCCGCGGGAAAGGGGAGAGCCGCTAGAGATCAGAGCCAAGGGTTACTCTGACCTGTCTGCAGCAGTACGAAAAGCAGCTTGCCTACAAGCTATGTATAACCGGGAAGAGTTTCGAAAATCCCCGGTGTTAGCTCCTATTGACCCAGACTGACTAGCCCCTCTCATCCGTGGTCTCCCCGATTGCCTTAAGCCATTTACGGTCGAAACTCGAAACCGCATACGGGAGATTTGTGATAACCCTAACTGTGGTCGGGGTCGGCGTAACCATATACCCACTTGGAATGAATTTGTACAGGAAATAGACAAATACGGATGCCAAATGGGCTGGGCTACCCTAACTGGTGAAAAGCCCCCCGATCCTACCCGAAGGATTCGCCAAGTCCACATAAAAGACTCCAAATCTGATCAAATGCATACTCACAACCCTAAACCTGATGGGAGATTTAAACCCGATAAGGAGCGAAATGAGTTGTGGCATAAAGCCCTGGACCTGGGGGTGCCTCGATGGCTCCTGCACGGTGTCCCTACGGAAGATCTCCGTGCACTCGTCCAATCCTTAACTAGAAAAAATAATTCGGTTGGGGTAAAGCATCCAACCGGAGAATCTCCTTGTTATGACAGTGTTGTGCCTTCTGTACCAAAATCTAACATGATTGATTTGTCAGAGTCCCAGCAAAAAAACTCCCATCCTCGGGGAGGGCAGTGAGCCACCCTGCCCGGCGGGTACTAGCGATTCAATGGCTCCCTGGTAAAATCAACGAACCTATTATTGCCCTTCCCATTGGACCCCAAAAAATATTAACCAAATTTCTCATCGATACCGGGGCCCAAATGTCAGTAATCACTAATAAAACAGCACAACTTTTAGGCATAAAACCCACCCGACGCAAAGTCAAATTTATGGGGATTGATGGTGTGATAAAAACATGCCCCACTGCAAAAATTACCCTCTGGTTACCAAGAGAACAGAGAATAACCAGGAAAGAAGTGTTAGTGGGTGCTGCACACACTAATCTTTTAGGATTTGATTTGCTGCACGGGCGAGTGTGGAAACTCCCCGATGGAACTGTATGGAGCTTTGCAGGACATGAAAAGGGATTAAACACAGTGGCACTGAGTCTGCTAGAAACCTCCATACCATTACCCCCCTCTAAAATCACTAGTGTTCGGCAATACCCATTGCCAGCAGCAGCACTTGCCGGTATTGACAGGGTGGTAGTAAAATTGGAAAAAAAAGGTAAATGCCAATACTACACCCCTAACTGCCGCAGTTCCAAATATTGCTGAAGTGGTGAAATACCCTACAAGTTTTTATGCAAGACAACCTGTGCTGATAAAAATGCCTCAAACTGGAGCAGTGCCAATGGTACTAGTCACTCCTAAAAAATCCCTATGCATGGGAAGTGAAAGATTACTCAAGAGAAATACACTTAATCAGCACCCGATGAATTTCACTTTCCTTTTAACCCCGTCGGTCTTGTTGACCGAGCGTGTTTTTTCTTCCCTTTTGTGTTCACAGGAATCCTGGATGAACTGCAGTGGACGGACACATTGGCTTACGCTAACCTCGAGTGCATCCAAGGAGTTTTGTCCTTCATTCTAACTGTAATAGTATTTCTACTTAGAATGAATGAGTTTAGCAACTGTCATCATATATGACAACAGAGAATTGCAAATACATGAATCAGAATGGGAGCATTCGATGCATAGATGGAAGGTCGATAAAGGGAAAACAATCCACATAGGTTGCTGAACCTTTAATGCTAGTAGTAGAAAAGATTTCTCTCCTTCAACCCAAGTTACTAGCAGAAAATTTCCTGAACAAAAAACAGAACCCACAATAGATAGGAAGCATTGTACATCTAATGTTTGTTGACTCAATTTTACTATAATTCAGTCAGTATCTGTTGTCTGTTTGGGAAGCACTGACAGAGGAAACAAAGCACTATCATTTCAATTTGGGTTAGACATATCACAGGAAAAGACTTCAACTACACCTATGCCTGTATCAATCATGATGTCACCCCCAACAAAATTTTGAGAATGAATCCATTCAGACACCCGCAAGTCTAAATCCTTACATTTTTAACATTGGTCCTTACGTTATCAAAAATACTGGTCAACAACAAATATTGTTTAACCCGACCTACTCTCTCAAGCGAGTGGAACTATCAAGGCAGATTAATGTCTCTGCCATCAAACCTATTTGCTCACCTTTCCTAGGTACATCCTATGCGGGATGCTATGCGTGGTTACGTGAACGAACCCTTACCTCCTCACAACGATTGAAGAGAGATGTAGCTGGTATCTTAAGAACAAACTTAAAAGTCTTAAACAGTATAGATGCTGAAGTACTTGCTAACAAACTAGTCACAACTATTGGTGACTTGAATAGGTTAGAACAACCCCTACGGTCTTCCTTTTTAACCCTGGGAAATCATCAATGGCTTTTTTCGAATATATTACCTCAGTGCGAAGAAACAAGTGAAAAGGACCATCAGCTGATTGCAAATGCACTTGGTGCAGCCCAAAACAATATTTCTTTAGCACTCAGTTATATCCAAGCCCAACTTTGGATGCAATCAATAACTGCTGCAATTATAAGGGAAGGTGAAGAAGGCACCTTACCTACCGAAATTTGAAAAGTAATATGGGATAATGCAATTGACTTTGAGAAAACATTTCAATCCTGGTGGTACCTGGTTCATTTCACCTATGACCCCACTGAGAGTAAGGCCACTGCTTTTGTCTTAACGATACAAAATGCCTCAGTATAGCCCATACACCCGACCATTGCGTTAGGATTGAATCCCAATGGAACGGTACTCTATCCTATTGAGCACAGAGTGTGGGCCAAAAAAGATGGTGACAAATGGCAAACTGTTGCCATCGATGCATGCATCACACGGGAACAACAAGGCTTTATTTGTGAAAGTAATACCCTTAAAGCGCAAGGCATTTGTCTCAACACTGAACAAAACATTTGTCATTTTGAGATACATCCCAACGATACCCCCCATACTGTGCTTGTATATAGTGGGAAGGGATGTGTTTGCATGAGATCTCCTTGTAATTTTATATTCATAGATAACAAGGTCACAAATATTAATAATAATTTGAATTTTTGTGTTTGTAATTTCACTAACATTGTTGGATGCGATTTCAGTTATTCGACTCCTGTTACGTCTCACCAACTGTTACAGACCAACTATACACTGATTCACGATTTACTGCCTGTCCCCATTGGAATGAACATCACATTGGTGAAAAAGCTGCTACAACATGATGACTTAAAACGACTGTTAAAGGAAGCCCAAGAAAATGGACAAAAGACTCTAATTGCTGTCCATCATGATGTGGAAAAGATACATCAAGTACTGGAAAGAGTCAAAAAGGACGGAGGACACAAATGGTGGGACACTCTTTTCGGATGGTCGCCAACAGCTACAGGACTCTTTAACAAAATGTTGCATCCCATTGTTGTTTTATTAATACTCATCATATTGTGCTTTGTTTTAACATTTGCTTTGTATGTTAAACTTTGGCTTATGATGAAAAAGTTAACTCGCTTGCTAGCTCCCCAAAAATTCGTTTGTACTTGACAACCCTTACCATAGGAACACATGTGACATTCCAGATTAACCCCAAATCTAGTGAAGTTTGAGTGACTTTAGTCACGGGGTGGAATATGTGGAATTATTAGTAAAATTAAGGTTTTACATCTGAAAACTAAGGTTTATATGAAAAACATAGCAGTGTTCACCCATTGAGGAAAAGCATGAAATCAAAAGGAGCTCTGAGGATGGGACACAGCTGTAGCAGGCATGCAAGGAATCCACTCACACAGCAACTCCCTGCAATGTACCATAGAGGACGGAACGGAGTGGAGACTACATGGCCCTGCTCCGTGATGATAAAGCGGGAAGAAATGGTTCTCTAGAACTGATAAGCAGCTCATCTGGCCCCCTGAGCCAACAGGTTTTCGAAACCTTGCCAAAGTGCTATCCTCTCATGAACTTTGCTCGTTTTAACATCATTTTAATACCAAAACACACCTCCATCCCAAAGGCTACCCGCCTCCGAGGTGCGACCACCCCTCTTCGAGTCTGCGCTCTCGATTTTTCATAAACTATACCTTTAAACGTGAAGCGAGAGAATTTTACACCAATCATGATAAAAGGTATGTATGACTACAGTCACTCAAACTCCACCTTAAAGGTAGAAAGGATATAAAAATAGCCAGGGAAATGGGGGATTTTCGGAGAAGAAGATAACACCATAGATTTTCGGAGAAGAAGATCTTCGGAGGAAAAGAAGATAACACCGTAAGCAAGTCAAGGAAAACTCCACCTCAGACTGCCTCCGACAACCAGGATTGGCCGACGGGCTGAGCCTTGCTTCTCCCCCCCTTGGGACGCCTTGGGTGAGACTTAAACTAAGCGCTTTTCTCGGGAATAGTTACTCCCTAATGTTTATAGCCAGGCTGTATTATTTATAATCTTTTCACGCATTTTGGATTTGCACGTGCTTTCTTGCAGACAGTCACTATCACCGGCAATTCAAAAAACCTATATATCTGTTGAAAACTGCACTGTTTCAGTAGCCAGTTGTCTCACTGAACGCGACCGAATGCGGCCGTGCTAGTTCATGAGCACGACTGGACTGAAGGTGCAGACCTGCTATTAGTGTATCCAGAATCCTGGTAGTTTAATATATGTATTAAACGTGACTGGACTGGTAGTGGCAAATTGGACATCACTCAGAATTTAAACCTAACCGCACCTAGCCTCTCACTTCGGTGAAGAGCGTTAGAAAGCAGGGGGTTTATTTTCTGCCAAATTAACGCGACACCATTTCCTTCGGCTTTAGTCTGTGAAGGGAAGACGGGGAAAAACACAAAGCAGATATGTTTTTTATCAAACCTTAAATGATTTTTGCATTGATCAAGCCTGAGAATTGCATCAATTAGTATTCTCTAAAATGGCTTTTGACTAGTGTGAAATTCTTTTTCTGATTCCGTAGATCATCTTGAGCATTTGTTTACATTCAGTTTTTAAGCGGTTGGTGTAAAAATCTCACCCGAAGTTGGTGAAATAGTTGGGAGGTCAGCCTCGCGTGAGTACGAGCTGGATAACGTGGTCTGGGTGTTCTCTTCAAAAGCCCCTTCCGCCCCCTGAAAACTGGCCCTTTTCTGTTCTCCAGCTATTCCCAGTTAAAGCACTCAGTTATAAATAACTTTTGAAAATAATTGATATCACTTCTGATCCTTGCTCTGTGTGATGTTTTAAATGTGAAGTACCAAATAACGAACCATACTTCCCTGGGAGATGTACTCTTGAGAGACGATATTGGAAGTGTTCGCCGCGTAAAGGGAATCAAAGCATTGCTGAGAAATAATGACAGTTGTGTTATAGACTTCTAGTAGGCGGAACAGCATATAAACGCAGAAATCAAGATGATGAGCAGTATTATTTTGACGTTAATGATCATTTAAATGGGAAGGTCTCTAGTTGGTGTCGCGCCTTGGGTAAACACGGCCAGCTCTGCAGAGAAGTCGCCCAGACAGAGCGAAGTCAGCGCGGGTAGGCTCCCAGCCGAGGCGGGGGGGTGAAAGCGAAAACGTCGTTGTAAAATGGTGTGGGCAGATGAAACCAGTTGAGAATGAGACGAGTTCCAAAGGTGGCAAAAATCTTACTTCTGTGGGGAAATTATGCGTGAGTCTGCTTATCACGTAAGAGCCCTCAGGCACAGGACCTATCGAACACCTTTTTGGTAAAGGACTCGATAAAAATCTGTGAGAGAAGGAAAAGAATTCATGATGTAGTAATTGGACCTTGTTGAAAAGGCTTTTTAAATCTTTATAAGATTTGAAAAATGGCTTGCTTTTTTCATGTTTGATGAATAACTTCACTTAACGTTGTAGGATTAGAAGCAGAATAATGAAAATGGCAGAGTCCAGACCCGTCACAGGCGAGAAATAGCTTCGCTTCATTTATCACTAAAGCAAACTATTTTTGGAATGGTAGATAACTTAGTTTAAAAATTGTTTGGTGTTCCCCCCCCCCCAAAAAAAAAAACCAACCCTTCTATTTCTCCAAGGAAAAGGTCTAAAAATCTTGGTAGACTTAAGTCCTTTTGAAGACTAAATTAACTTGATACTTTTTTTTGACAATACTAATTAAAAACTGTTTTCTGCGGGATATTGTAGTAAGATTCTTCACCTTGACTCCAAAACCAGCATCCAACTGACGACATCTGGATGCTTTTCCTTTCCTTTTTCCTTTCTGCTCCCACAAGCGCCGTTCCGTGCGCTCCGCTCAGCATCCTGCCGAGCCAGAAGGCTGGTGAGAACAGAACTGGTGCCCATTCAAGGAGCGCGATATCACCGCGTTATCGTAGAGTAGAATTATGGGTTCGTTGGGAAATTTTTCTTGTTATTGAGACACATGGAGTTATTCATCCAGCCTCTAGTGTCAAAGCTGGAGATTTTGCATTTTAGGGACAATTAATAAAATTTTTCTTCTAACGTGCTCCCCTGTACACTGACAAATTCCGACTGCTGCAATCACCGGTGTTTAACCTGAAGACTCCAAGATGGTCTTTTTTCCTATTGGGTTTAATATTCATCGTTCTACTTTTTATTTTCAATGCAAACCCAGTGCTGTGGGTTGCTGTAATAATAATTGATTTCAGTGGTTATGGTACGTGCGTTTTATATTTCAGTCCTTAGGTAGACCAGGGAACAGCTGACAGAATTGAAGTAACTCACTTAAGAAGTAAGTAAAAGTAAGAATAATTTAAAATGGGACAAGGAAAAAAGAGACAATCAAGCCACCTTGATATTTTTTGGAGGGTGGAGGCTGGTTTGGTGATACCAGTATGCCGGGATGTCTACAGAGAATACCGGTATGCTGGGATTTCTATAGAGCAGCCTGTAAGTTTTTATGGAAACTGTTCTCTGAACTTCGGCTCAAAATGTTTTATGTGGACTCGGTTCCCGATCTGGGGTCACAGGGCAGGAGATGAGGCTTTTTCTTTGGCCACTGGGATGGTGTGGAACAACATTTCCCTGAAATTCAGCTCATTTAACTATTTTCCGTTGGGAAAAAAAAATAAAATTAAAAAATAAAAAATAATGGTCCGAGCTCTGTTGAATGACTATAATGTTTTATTGCTTTTTGATTGTGATTTTCAGTCAGCTGCTGATAATTTTATTGAAGGTTTTGGGTTTTTTATTATGGAAGGATCACTTTACACTCAATATTGAATGACTTGGCAGAGGGGAATTGTTTATAAATAATTCTATTACAAACTATTTGTCTTTGTACTGTGCAGCATATCGATCGGGAAACCAGGGAGAGAGAAAATCAATGCTGTGGGTATTCAGTGGGTGAAAAATTGCCTTGCTTGTAGGTCTCAAAATGCAGTTTAACTGGATGCCCATCAAGTGTGGGTGCACATCTAGTGGAAACCCTCCTGCATTGGTTCATTAACTCCTACCCTATTTAAAATAAAGTATCGAGAATAGTTTTTAGGGGAGCAGTCATCAGTGAAGGGGAAAGTTAGCTGATAATGAAAAATTAACTGTCTAAGCCTGTCGCAGGCAAGGTGTATTTTCATAGCACCAGTAGAATTTCATGCACGTAGGCGACGCTTTTCGGAGAAGAGGTCCAGGTAGTGTCGACTTTGAAAAGACTTGGAGGTGCTCTAGGGCAGTTTTATGAGTTTACTCTGAAACAATTTGGGAGATTAAGGGTAAAGAAGTTCTTTTGCGTACTACAGGGCTGCACAGTAAAGTATAATGCACTCCAGTAGCTGGAAATTGAAACAAAACCAGCTGAGACTGGTTCTTATTTTTTGACATAGTGGATGATTCACTTGAATAGTTGAACAAGGGCTCTGGATTTCCCAAGATTGGAATTTTGAAGTGAGATTGGATTTTTTCCTGAAAGATATGTCCAAGCCCAGCCACAGCCATTGGACTCGAAGGGGGAAGTAGCTGTGGGAATTCCAATGCCTTGTGTCAGACGAGCCGGTCGCAGCGGCTGCTTTTGGCATTAAAAATCAGAGTTACGGGCAGATTGCCCTGCAGGGGTTTGTTGTTTTGTTTGTCCCTCAGATTGCTTTAAAAGACTGCATTTTACTTCAGAATTTTCCCGTTACAAATGTTACCTCTTCAGGTACTATCCTGCAGGTGATCTGCCCCAAATACCACAGAACAGCACAGGTTGCCAAAACACGGCATTTTCATGCACAAAAAAAATTAAATTGAAAGGGAAAAATTGCGAAAGTGATGTTCTTTCTGTATAATAATCTTTATTCCTCCCACCCCGGTAAAGATTTATCGCAGACATGATCTAGGCGCTTTCTACCACATTAACATGCGAAACTAAAACACATCGCGATCAGACGGAATTCTGTTAATTGAATGCTTATGAGCCCACATTCCCATGAGATGAAATTGGAACAGAATTACTTTCACACATTTCCATTGTAGTAGTACGTTCAGAGTCCAGGGGTTTTGCATTCGTACGTCATGTCTGGCAATTAGTCAGGATTGGGGAGGGTGTCTTATTCTTTTAGAAGTATGTAAATAAGCTATTGTTTGGAGACTAAAAAGAGAAATATTCTATAGCTTGCCTGAAGAGTTCAGGAGAATGCTAATAAAATGAATGTCAGGCTGAATATAATTTAACAGTTTATAGCTGAAAGCAGAAAGGATTTATGCTCATGCAAGCCAATCTTCTGCTGAGACCAAAAAGCCTTTTCCCGAGGTTCAGCTCCTCTGTAGGATGTGCTGTCTTGCGTAGGGCGCAGGGCCTGGCCTCCTGGGTGCAGGGCCTGGCCTCCTGGGTGCAGGGCCTGGCCTCCTGGGTGCAGGACATCACCTCTTTGACCGATCAGCCGTCGTCACAGCAGCATGGAGTGCAGCGTGGGTGTTGTCCACCTTGGTGGTGTGCTGGTATCTGGTTTGGTTTCCCAGACAGCGTTGTATGAACTTTGGTTAGTGGAGGCAACTTAGTAAAATGTGTAATTATTGCCTAAATATAGAAAATTATTCACTTAGAAAATGACAAACATATGTTAGTGATCCAAAACATCTTCCAATTTGTCAAATCAAAGCGCAGATTCTCACCAAAGCGACATTTTGGCTAACGCAGAAGTCCTCTTCAGCATGAGCTCTTGGTGCAAATCAACAGACTGGAGCTGTGATTCCAGCACTTGTTATGTGCGGAAGAAACTAGTGAAAAATACTGACTGCAGCTAGAATTATCACAGCTGATAATTGCAATTAAGACATTCCAACCAGAATGCCTGTGGTTAAGCATCAAAATCTATATGCTTATTTTTTCTTTTAAATAGCGAGGCGTGTCTACATCTTGCAGTGAGTTGAGAACTAAGTGTTTAATCCATGCACATGGATGTCAAGAGAGAGATCTGGGTGTCTACCTGGAACTGGGTAGTACTAAAATGTTTCAAAAAACTTTGCAGACCTGGAGTAACAAAGGATTCACAAGTTCCCTGGAAAAATGGTGGAGCAAATAACTTTGGAGACAGAGATACGGGTGCTTAAGGGATTCAAATCATGCAGATGAACAGTGGGGACGAAGGAAACTTTGGCAAAAGGCTCCGAAGAACAGAAGCAACAAGAGATTTATGTCGTTGATGTAGGAGACAAGACATTGGCTTTTGAGGTTGGATGCAAAGTATCCCGCTCCATAAAATAGATAAAATTTTAGCTCAGCAGTAATTTCTAATCAATAAACCCAACAATCAATAGTGCAGTTAAAGAAGAAGAAAAAAAAAACTCGCAACACGCTCTTGATGTCGTAAGTGGCTTTCACTGGAGGTGTAGTTTGGTTAGTGGGATACTGGGCGTGAGATGGGTGGCTGAGTAGTCCGCTCAGTTGGGGCTGGTTATGCAAGCACACCTGGTTGTTCTACACGTACTGGCTGACTTCACGATACTGCATGGTTTGTTAGTTTACAAGTGATGAGTCCAAGACATGAACCTTGTATAGTAAAATCTAGGGTTTGTTTTTTCGGTAAGCCCAGACTGTCTCGAAGCAGATGTTGAGATGTGCTGCAGGGATGTTCTGCACAGGAACCACAGGGTAGAACTGCTTTAAATACCTGGGAGTTTTCATTTTCCGAATTAATTGCAGCTCCAAGTAGCATGACTGTGGAAATTAAAAAATAAAAAAATTAATATATTTAATATTTGATTAACAATGTAAGTGGTGAGACATGTCATCCTCGTGGTTCTTCTGGAGTAGTTCTGGGTGGTCTCTCAGCTGTCCAGCATTCAATTTGAATTAGCGATTCTCCAAAAAAGAAGCAAGGTGTAGTTGCGAAAGACTTGGAAATGGGCATCCAGATACATTCATCCTGGTCTCAGTGACCCACAGAATCACAGAATAGTAGGGGTTGGAAGGGGCCTCTGTGGGTCATCTAGTCCAACCCCCCTGCCGAAGCAGGGTCACCCAGAGCAGGCTGCACAGGACCTTGTCCAGGCGGGTCTTGAATATCTCCAGAGAAGGAGACTCCACAACCTCCCTGGGCAGCCTGGGCCAGGGCTCCGTCACCCTCAGAGGGAAGAAGTCCTTCCTCATGTTCAGGTGGAACTTCCTCTGCTTCAGTTTGTGCCCCTTGCCCCTTGTCCTGTCGCTGGGCACCACTGAAAAGAGTCTGGCCCCATCCTCCTGACACCCACCCTTGAGATATTTAGAGGCATTTCTAAGGTCCCCTCCCAGCCTTCTCTTCTCCAGGCTAAACATTCCCAATTTAGACCCCAAACATTCCAGTTTAGCAGAGTTAGTAGCACCATAAGAACGATTTCTTCTGTTCTTTTCATTTCCAGTTTCTAATGAGAGCATCAAAGAACTGTCATTTCTTCTCCCATTTTGGTATCGCCATTCCTCACCGCAGCCTACTTAACCAAGAAATGCGGAGGTGGGGAGGGAAAAAAAGAGGGGAAAATTAGTCAGCTTTTTATTCTAATCCTCCAAAGGGTTGATTGAAGTTGTGTAAGGAGGTTTTGGATCCCCACTCTACAGCAGGATGTAGGGGTTGGGAGCTGCGAGCTATTCTGAAGTGGTTTTGTTCTTTCGTGTTTGTAAGCTGAATTTGTGACAACATATTGATGAGAATGCTCCCACTGCACCCGCCACAGATCAGAAAAAGCAGTGGGAGAGGAAAATAAGAACAACCACAACTGGTTTCCAAAGATGACTAATCCTGCAGCCCCAATGTAACCTCCAGGACAGTGATTAGCATTTGGCTTTTCTTCTAAATGCTGGAAAAGTTTTCTGGCGCATCAGCCTAGCTGAAAACTAGTTCAATACATGTGCAATAACGAAAGAAGATTTAAAAGTTTCCATTTAACGTTCCTGCCTCACGTATTCGGTTACTTTAAATACTTCTAGGTGCATAGTGTGCGGTATCACATCTCCTCTGTGTTCCGTATTAGTTATCAAAATCTTTTATGAAAGAGGAAAATCCAATTTTGTAGGCAGGATAAAATAAGGTAGCCCGAAGAGCTGTGACCCATCAGGCCAATTTTAGCGTCAGGAGTAGAGCGATAGGGTTTTTGACTTCCAGTTGGTGGAAAATTCAACGTTTACATTCATCCCTTGCATGGATGTGTGCAGTCCAGCTTAGTGGTCTTGTTCCAAGGAGGGAGCCTCGGAGGAACCCCTACCCTATGGAAGGTGAACCCCTACCCTCCGAAAGGTGAGCCGCTGCCCTACTGACTGTTAGACACCAATGAAGCTCTTGTGGTCTTAGTGGTCTTCCTCCGAGAAGGGAGTCTCGGAGGAACCCTTACCCTACGAAAGGTGAACCCCTACTGAGGTGAACCTCTGCCCTACTGACTGTTAGACACCACTGAAGCTCTTGGTATGTGTTTGGTAGTGCACAGTCCTACAAAAAGCTGCGCTTTTTGGAATTAGAGTTTTGCTGTGACCTCTGCTGTGATTGCTCCTCAGTTTTGCAGAACAGAGTTTTAAGAGAATTCAATGTATTTTACTTTTCTCCACATTGCAAGAAGATGCAAGTCCTTGGAACGGCTTTCAGTGCAGTGTTCACCCAGCAGAAATTAAAAATAGGTGATTATAAAAAACCTAAAAATAAATAAAATCAGGTCTTTCTCATACTGCATTCTTCTAATTAATCATCAAGCCATCCTCTTACTACTGCAGGATTTTACCCTAAAATATATGTCCTGTATTTCCCAAAGCGTTTATAGCACAGTTGTGGCTTTGCCGAGGTTTCTGCGTAGATGCGCTGTTAGTTTCCAGCAGGCAGTTGTCCTTGCATTTGATTGTTCGTTGCAACTGTGATGAACGTTTAGCCGTGCTCATGGTGCTCCAGATAAGGCTCCCCCAGTGCGGAGCAGAGAGGAAGGATCACCTCCATTGATGGGCTGCCAATGCTCTGCCTGATGCAGCCCATGGTGCCGTTGGCTTGGTGTCAACACGTTTGGCTTGGTGTCAACACGTTCGGCTTGGTGTCCACCAGGACCCCTAGGTCCTGCTGGTCGGCCCTCAGCATGCAGGATCTGATATTCTCCCTTTGTTGAGCTTCATGAGGTTTCTGTTGGCCTGTTTCTCCAGCCTGCCCAGGTCCTCCTGAGCAGCAGCACAACTGTTTAGCGCAGCAATCTCTCCTCCCAGTTCTGTATCGCCTACAAACTTGCTGAGGGTGCACTCTGTCCCACCAGCCGGGTCATTCGTGAAGATGGTGAAGAGCATCAGCCCCCAAATCAACACATGGGGTACACCACTCTTGCCTGGCCTCCAGCTGGTCTTTGTGCTGCTGGCTGTAGCTCTCTGAGCCCATCTGTTCAGCCCGTTTTCTGTCCACCTCCCTGTCCACTTACCAAGCCTCTGCTTCATCGGTTTGTCACTATTTGGCTCAACTGGAAAATGCTATGATTGCCTTGATTTTTCTTCTGAGACCCATTATGCTGTTCGTATAGTTGATCACATTTGCAAATCGTTGTAGTATCCAGAACGGTTTTGGCCTCGGATTAATCCTGATTATACCAGCAGGCTTGTGCAAACTCATCTTTGCACGCCTTTGATTGTCACCTGGATAAATTTAAATCCAGAAAGATGTTTGTACGTGCCTAGAAAGCCGTGTTTTGTCTCTTCTGAATGTCCCACTGAAATGCCGTTTGCATTTGGTCCCATGCTCCAGCTCTGTCATTTCTTTCCCAAGGTGGAGGAGAATTAACGTCCCATCCCATGGGGGTTGTGCTTGCTTTTTGTACAGTGTACAATAGAAAACTGTTGGTGGTTGCTTTATCATCATGCTAATTCTGCTATTGGAAGTGTTTTCTTCGCTTTGGGAAAAACACAAAATGACCTCGAATGTCACAGAGTTTTGTCTTCTGAAAAGTACATTTTGGGGCGGGCATTTTTTCAGGAATTGAGGAGGATTTTTGTACTGATAGAGGCAGAGAGAATTACACAGGGGATTAAGATGTATAAAACTGAGTGGGAGGTAAAGCGCAAAAGCACAACCTCTTTTCGCTGTGGGAATGAGGTTAATTTCCACATAAACTGAAGACAATGTAAATTTAATTACTGTGCACTTGAGGGACTAGGACTTAAAAAATAAATATATCGTGTTGGTTTTGAAGATGGAAAAATATTGCACAACTGCAAGTATGCCGAAATGAATCATGAAATCAAATCTGTGTCAGTTTTCCCGCCAATCCCGAGGCTTGTATGTGTTTGTCCGAAGGCAATAAAGTAACTTCTCTTTAGAATGACAAGTTCAGTAGTGAACAAAGTAATTTGGGATGGCAGCGTACGTGGGAAATAATGACCTTTTCCCTACTGAAAAAGTAACGGGCAATAACTTTGAAGCGTTACCTAAAACAAAACCTACTTTCTCTTGCGTAAGGGCTGTTCATACCCAGGTAGTGTTTCTAAATCTTACCGGTAATGTCTGTGATGTCTTTTTTTAACTGAAGAACAAAATTAAAAAGCCCTGACAGGCGGACTACAGTGAAAAACCGTGATTACATTTTAGCTCTGTCAAGGTCGAGTTACGAAACATGGGCAAGACGTGCTTTTTGCTAAATACGGAAAGTGTTTTTCTAAAAGATGAAGGGACGGTCGAGGACTGAGCTCCTTCAGGATGCTGACAAGCCTTTTCCTGCTGTGAGCCGCGGTGACTTTGATCGTCCGCGTTTGTCGCTTGGGAGAGCAGTCCTGGCGATGGAAACAAAAGCTGGGCGAATTTGGTACTCTGAACATTTTTCCTTCCTTAAAGGCTTCCGAATGATCCATTCTGTAGCAGCCATCTTCCTACAGTGACAAGTAGTTTAAACTGTCTGTAATATATTTCTAAAAATGTTCTGTAGATGCTGAAGACCTTGATGCGTAGATGCCATACAGAATCACAGAATGTTAGGGGTTGGAAGGGAGCTCTGTGGGTCATCTAGTCCAACCACCTGCCGAAGCAGGGTCACCTACAGCAGGCTGCACAGGACCTTGTCTTGAATATCTCCAGAGAAGGAGAATCCTCAACCTCCCTGGGCAATCTGTTCCAGGGCTTCATCATCCTCAGAGTGAAGTTCTTCCTCGTGTTCAGCTGAAACTTCCTCTGCTTCAGTTTGTGCCCATTGCTCCTTGTCCTGTCACTGGGCACCACTGAAAAGAGTCTGGCCCCATCCTCCTGACACCCACCCTGCAGATATTTATAAGCATTTCTAAGGTCCCTGTCCTGGGTTTGGCCAGAACAGGGTTAATTTTCACCGGACTCCAGGAAGGGGCACAGCTGGGGGGTGGGGGCTGACCCCACCTGGCCAAACAGAGCCCGGTATTCCATACCATGTGACGTCACGCTGGGTTCCGGTGGGGGGGGGGCGGCACGGCGGGAACGCACTCGCGGCTTGGGGGGGCGCGGCGCTGGTCCTGTTTCGGGAGAGCGGCTGTCTGGGTCGTACGGTTCGTTGGTGTGTTTTTCTCTTTATTTGTATCGTTGTTGTTCCTGTTTCCCTCTGTTTGCTGTTCTGTTAAACTGCCCTTATCCCGACCCACCAGTGTCTGCCTCTTTCTTTTCATTCTCCTCCGCACGCCGGCGGGGGGAGGGGCGGCCGCGTGGCGCTTTTGTTGCCGGCGGCAGCCGAAACCAAAACAGTCCCCTCTCAGCCTTCTCTTCTCCAGGCTAAACAAGCCCAGCTCCCTCAGCCTCTCCTCGTAGGAGAGATGCTCCAGTCCCCTCCTCATCCTCGTAGCCCTCCGTTGGACACTCTCCAGCAGCTCCTCATCTTTCTTGAAGTGGGGAGCCCAGCACTGGACACAGTACTCCAGATGGGGCCTCACTAGGGCAGAGTAGAGGGGGAGGAGAACCTCCCTCGACCTGCTGGCCACACTCCTCTTGATGCACCCCAGGATCTCATTGGCCTTCTTGGCAGCCAGGGCACACTGCTGGCTCATGGTCAACCTGTTGTCCCCCAGGACACCCAGGTCCCTCTCCACAGAGTTGCTCTCCAGCAGATCAGCCCCAGCCTGTACTGGTGCATTGGGTTGTTCCTCCCCAGGTGCAGGACGCTGCACTTGCCCTTGTTGAACTTCGTCAGGTTCCTCTCTGCCCAACTCTCCAGCCTGTCCAGGTCTCGCTGAATGGCAGCACAGCCTTCTGGTGTATCTGCCACTCCTCCCAGTTTGGTGTCGTCAGCAAACTTGCTGAGGGTACACTCTAACTCTTCATCCAGGTCATTGATGAAGAAGTTGAATAAGACTGGGCCCAGTATTGACCCCTAGGGATACCACTAGTTACAGGCCTCATACCTGGGAGTTGCGTTCGTAACCATTACAGGTCTTTGCTCTGTATTGGCACAGATCGTTTTTCCCTTTTACATTTTATTTTATTATTTGGTTGTTTTGATTTTTTTTTAAACAAGTGGGAGAAAATCACTAAATTCTCCAAATTTAGGATGCGATGTTAGGAAGGTCAGCTTTACTGTTCATAGTAAAGATGCACAGAAAATGAAGCAGATGAAAAACCCTCTCGTTATTTCTAACACATACATAGGAATGGGTGTGGGTACTGTTGAGAGGCTCTTGCTACTAAGAAATAGAGAAATAAAGAAAATAAAGAAAAATGTTGCATAACAGGAATTAAGAAAACGCCGCGGGCTGGCTTCCCAGGACGTTGGCGCAGGACTTGTACTGAACTGGGCAAGGGCAGGCTGGGGCTTCCTAAAGCCAAATTGACCTCCACGTGGATCGTTAACTGTAGCTTTTTCCGTAGTGAATTGAACTCTTTCGAAATGCTTCATTATCCCTTGTTTTGTTCAGCATCCGCTGCTGTGGGATTCTGACTGGGTATTAACATCCCTTAAAAAAACCCAAACACGTAAAAATTTAGTGTTCTCAATAAATGTTTTCTTTCGAAGATGTGGATATTTCTCAGGATGAAAAGACCTACTTTTTTTATTTCCTATCTGTTTTGACATGAGTTTTTCCTTTGGAAAGAGGTTTCTTTATGACTGGCTACATTTTGTAGGTTTATATCAAGGTACATAAATCCACAGAAATTCAACAAAGGGGACTGACATTGACATTACAATGAAGGATGTAGACAAGTTTTACTAGTGATACTTATTTTTTACTAGTGATGCTTATTTTTAAAGTACAGGGTTGTTATGCTTTTACAGGATAGGTTTAATAATAGAGATTCAACTTAATCTTGGTGTTAAAAAGTGTTTAATATATTCCATTATTTGACATTATCCTGCATTTTTCCTTTTCTCAAGGAGTAGTATCTTAGTATGCCTAGGAAAATTTATAAGCATTTCAGTCTTCCAGAGCATGTGTACCTGCATGTCAGTGCTATGTGCAGACAGAAGTAAGGTTTCCAACAAACACCTCCCTTGGAGGAAGCTGTGTGTATCCGTACATATGTGCGTAGATTAATGTTATACCAAATACTGTAGCGTGAATTTTGAGTTCATGATAACATACCGTACGCTTGTCATAGAAAGCTCTCTGCTCGATTCCTTTCGACCTGTCTCATGTCCAATGTTATTTATTCAGAAAGGAATGCGTAAGTAAAACTCGAAAATTGCCTAGAAATTCTGTGTTTGCTGGTTTGAATACGCGTGCCTGGGGAATTGCCGTTGGTGTAGCAAGAAGGAACATCCTCCGGAGTAACTGCCTGGTGAAATCGTAGAGGAATGAACCGGCTGCTGCTCTGACGTTAGCTTTTTGGTGGTGCAGCTCAAACGATAAATTCTGTTCATGTCTGGAAATACAGTTAAAACTAGATTTTTAGAGCCCAAAGCACTAAGCAGCATGAGTGGAGGTACTCTGCTGAAGAAGGTCGTAATACATTCAAGTCAGTCTATTATGTTTTATGCACTTTCTGCATTTAAAAAAAAAAAAACGTGCTTTGATCAATACTGAAATTTCACTTGAAGTTTAGAAAATAATAGATTAAGGTTGTCTGTGAAGTTTGAATTCAGCATCTGTCTTTCGAAAGCAAAACCGCAATCTGGAATGAAGCGATTATGCATTTGGTTTTGTTCTGAATGTAGTATTATTCACTGCTTTGTGTTTTCACGTCGTCTCTATTCCCTGCATGGCCTCGGGGCACACTGAACACACGCCAGCAAAACTCTGTCCAGAAGACAAAAAAATATGAATTTCCTTAATTACTGTTTTTTTAGATCCCGTGGTACTCGTAACAGTTTCTCAGTGGTTCATAAATGCTCACAAAGAAATTACAAAGTATCCATGGATTTGGAGTTGAAAAAAGCTACTACCCATTATGAACAGTTGTGGAAGCTATCTACAGATACAAATGCATTATCTTCCAAATTTTCTTTCCTTATGGGGTTTTAGAAGTCTAGGAATGACCTCGCTGTTACGCAAGAGACAGTCTTTGCATCCAGGATTATGTTTGGGAGCGTCTTAGCGGTGAGACCTACCTCTGGTTTGAGTTTTGGGTTGTTTCTGTAAGGCCCGTAGCAACAGCTTTACTGTAGAGTCCTGAGAGATCCAAGTGCTGGTGTTTGTTTCCTCCAACAAATGTTTCTAGCTTGTTACAAGTGGAAGGTTTGTGTCAATAGGGTAATTAACTGCGGTGATTGGGGAGAGACACGCGGATGCTTTCCATGCCTGTTAGTGGAACGCTGCTAGGATCACCATGGAGGGAGGAGGACGTGCCCAGGAGGGACGCTTGACCAAAGAGAAGGTTAGTCCATGAGTAAAACAATAAAACTCATTCCTGTGCAGTAAGAATGGTGAAGAGACCTTTAGAACAGGGCTTTGAAGAAGAAGAAAGGTGAGGAAAAGGCAACAAAAGCCTAATACGAAATTAGCTGTCTACAGCACAGTGATGTGTCCTCCTAGCAGCTTGTTTCTTGTTCTACTGCTTCAATGTTAAAAGTCACTTCTCTGAAGTTAGGTCAAAGCCATGATCTTATTTCCGAGGTTCAAAGGAGAGTGCAATGAATGATTCATTTTACTCACGTTGGGGCACTGAAAAGCCGAATCTGCACCGAGCAGGGTTGCTGGGAGGGTGCGGGTGACGGGCGATATCGGTGGTGAGGACTCTGGGTGATGGAAGCACGGTTCAAGACTCATGTTTTGCTGAAGTCTTAGCCTAAAAAGGGTGGTTAGCAACACACGTACCCTGTGCTCTGCTGCGGATGGAGTGAGTCTGGTAACTCCTAACGTGGATCCAGATTCTTCCCTGTCAGAGCAGACAGGCACAGCAATTTTCTAAGTGTAACAGTGACCCAAACGTGTATAAATACATATGGACACGCACACCCAGTGTGTTTGAGCAAAGCCACGCCAGATAAAAGCTGCTCAAAGGATAGGGGTTTGGACCTTCGACTGCACGGCACTGATGTTTTTTTAATTTTCTCGTGGTTGTTTCATTGTTCAGAGTCTGTCATTGGGTTTTTGAGTGGGAGTTTTGCTCGGGCTGCTTTCTCCAGCAATTTCCTCTGGTTCTCACCCACAGAGTTTTGTCCTAATGCGAGACAATCGTCTTCTCTCAGCAGCGATGAAACACTTCTCCTACTGAATTAAGTACAAGTGGATGAAATGGAAGTATGATGGACCCTATTGCCCTTTCGGTATTCCTATAAAATATTCATGAGGCAAATACAGGGAGCATTGAAAGGAACTACTTTCATGCCTTGAGACACTCAAGGCAGATCCAAGGATATTCAGCTCAGAAGAAACCTTAGAATTAGTCTGAGCTTTACAAACGTGCATTCTGTTTATCCTGGATGGCAGACATTTCCTCCCATAGCTTTAAGCCTTCCTGACTTCGAGGGAGGTTCTCCTCCCCCTCTACTCTGCCCTAGTGAGGCCCCATCTGGAGTACTGTGTCCAGTGCTGGGCTCCCCAGTTCAAGAAAGATGAGGAGCTACTGGAGAGAGTCCAGCGGAGGGCTACGAGGATGAGGAGGGGACTGGAACATCTGTCCTATGAGGAAAGGCTGAGGGAGCTGGGCTTGTTCAGCCTGAGGAAGAGCAGGCTGAGAGGGGACCTTAGAAATGCCTATAAATATCTGAAGGATGGGTGTCAGGAGGACGGGGCCAGACTCTTTTTAGTGGTGCCCAGCGACAGGACAAGGGGCAACGGGCACAAACTGAAGCAGAGGAAGTTCCAGCTGAACATGAGGAAGGACTTCTTCCCTCTGAGGGTGACAGAGCCCTGGCACAGGCTGCCCAGGGAGGTTGTGGAGTCTCCTTCTCTGGAGATATTCAAGACAAGGTCCTGTGCAGCCTGCTCTAGGTGATCCTGCTTCGGCAGGGGGGTTGGGCTAGATGACCCACAGAGCTCCCTTCCAACCTCGACCATTCTGTGATTCTGTGACTTCAGTTTGCCACTCTCTCGGTTAGAGGAACACACAGCAGATTTGCACGGGGGGGGTTGCGTCTATAGTAGATCGCAGTCCGGTTATTGAGTTTATACTTTTAATACAACGTGGGGTTAGGAAGATGCTGTTTCTAGGTAGCGCTCCCCATCCTTGCCTGACTCCATCCTTCAAGTGGAATTACGAGGTGGTTGTTTGGCATGCCAGACAAAAGGGGAATGAGATTATCCGTACCAAGGAAGGATTTTACTGCTTTTATTTTTTCTTTTTCCCTTTTACTTCTCCAGCAATAGGAGCATCAGCTTCCCAGCATTTCTTGGAAAGTGGCCACGAGCTGCCTAACAATTTATGCCTTCAGTTGAAAATTAAATTTCCCGCTCTCTGCGAATTAAACTCTCGGCTTACTCTTGTAAATATTTACTTCTGTCTCACCACATCAGATTCCTTGCTTCCATGTTTTTTTTAGTCTTTGCGATTCCATTTTTACAGGAAATCCTGTTTGCTAATGCAAAGCCTCTATTAATTGTTCGAAGTTACTCCTGAATTTACTTATGTACTTCTGCCACAGTTGTATGGTGCCTGCGTGTGTTTTTACTTTTATTAATAAAAAAAATTTTTTAGGAGACAGAATTTGGAATGTCTTTCTAGTCCATCAGTTAGAGCTCTGTTCATATGTAAGCAGTGGCAGGTAAAAGAATGCTCTTTAAAATTAATGAGAAGCTTTTGCTGTGAACTAGAGATATCTTGAAGTACTTTATTTATTATGGTCAAGTCCAGGACTAGAATTAAAGGAACAATCTTCAATGCTCAGTGTTTAACAGGTAGAGGGGATAGGAGTCATTTGCTTACCCAGGTTGTGTTAAAATCATTTGTGATGCTTTGGGATTTGCCCTGAAATAGCAGGCAGCAGAGGCGCACAGCCCATTTCCAAGGGGACACAAACTTAACATTTTTGAGAAGGCATTAGGCAAGAACAGTTAAAAAAGGTCTGATCACCGACCAGCAAAGTCAGAACGTGGCAGTACCAGCCTCACGTGGACCTTTTGCTACCTGGGAGAAGCCCTGTTCATTCCCTGATCCTTTAAGCACTCTTTGATGAAGAAGTCCATCTGTGATGCCCATACAAACCATTTTATTCGCATAAATGACCTTTGTGGAGACTGCACACCCCAAGTCTCTTGGTTTCACACCATCTTCATGAGCCAGATGGACCTAGCAGTAAATATAGCAAAACTTTATTCAGCAGAAGTTAATCAAGCTTCACTTTACCAGATCAGAAAGAAAGATATAAATTATGTTCTTATTTTCTCCTTAGCAATTTGATATCTTAATTGGTTAGCTTCTCATTCCTGGGATCCTAAATGTCTCCCAGGCGTTAGAGCTGGGCTCAAGTAAATAAGAGCTGTGTCCCTCCGTGGAGTCAGCTGCCCCAGATAGCCCTTGGAGTTCTCCATGGCAATTCTCTCTCGTTATTTCTATTTATGTGCCATTACAGCTTGGATAATTCAAGTGCACAATGCCTCAAGGGCGCTTCAGCAGACATGGGCATTTGGGGACTTAGTGATTTTTCTGTGCTTGTTCATGCTAAATGGATTTCTCCCAGGGCCTGGTTCCTTAAGTGCTTACAGATTGCTTCTCCATCACCCACAGAAAGGCTGCTCAACTGCCTCTACTAGACTTGCAACCAGTCCCCCCATATAGGACTATTGTCTGTACCAGGGTTTCACCACCCTCATGGGGAAGAATTTCTTCCTAATCTCTAATCTAAATCTCCCTCTTTTAGTTTAGAGCCATCCCCCCTTGTCCTGTCACTACACACCCTTGTGAAAAGTCCCTCTCCATCCTTCCTGTCGGCCCCTTCAGGTACTGAAAGGCTGCTCTAAGGTCACCCCGGAGCCTTCTCTTTTCCAGGCTGAACATCCCCAGCTCCCTCAGCCTGTCCTCATAGGAGAGGTGCTCCAGCCCTCAGATCATCTTCGTGGCCCTCCTCTGGACCCGCTCCAACACATCCACGTCCTTCTTGTGTTGGGGGCTCCAGAGCTGGACACAGGACTCCAGGTGGGGTCTCACGAGAGCGGAGTAAAGGGGCAGGTTTTCACTTTCAGATGTCAGGTTTCAAAATGAAGATATTTTTAGAGCTTGCTCTATAAAGGAGGGGTTTTTCCCCAATATGTTTGTAGTGTTCACTCAGGCATTGTAAGGTCCTATTGTTTAAGGAGTATTTGCATAAGATGGTTTTGGTGTTTAGGGCTTATATTTAATTCTTTAAAATTGAGAACAACAGTACATTTGGCATGTGTACGAGACCAGAGAGAAGGAACAGCACGGAGTATTGCTGAATAGTTTGAGAACATTCATCATCACATTTTTTGATGCGTGGAACTGGTTTTTTTTCCATCACCAGATAGTGAGTTGTGTTTGGGTGCGGTACGGTTGGTTTGCAGTATACTTCTGAACTGGGAGAGTGAGGAGAAGAGATTCAGAACGTCTGAATTTCCACAGCTCAACTCATACGCTTGGTGTTGAGCTTCTCTTCTTTCCTCCCAGCTCTTTCTCTCTTCTCTGCAATTGCTGTGACAGCGTAAATAGAAATTTATGGTGCCTCAAGCCTCCTTTCAGCCACCTCTGTGCCCATGCAACTGATATTCTAGTTGCTGTTTCAATAGCTCTTTTTTCTTCCGATAGCTTGAAGGATTCTCTGTAAACAAACTTCTCCTTGTGCATATTTTTGTATTTTGGTAAATCACCCTTTCATCTTTTCTTAAATCCATTAAATAATGGAGTTTCCTGAGCGTTTCATGGAGAGGTAGGTTTTCTGGGTTAATAACAAATATCCTGATTCTTCTCTCAACCGTTGCATTTTCAAACCACTGCTGTGAAACCTGCACACAGGGTGCCACTGCCAGGTGCTGGAGAGCAAAGCTTGGCTGGGTATAGAATCACAGGATTGTTCAGGTTGGAAAAGACCCTGAAGATCACCAAGTCCAACAGTTAACCAAGTCCACCGCTAAATCACATCACTAAGCGCCACATCTACATATCTTTTAAATACCTCCAGGGATGGGGACTCCACCACTTCCCTGGGCAGCCTGGACCAATGCTTGATAACCGTTGTGGTGAAGAAATTTTTCCCAATATCCAATCTAAACCTCCTCTGGCACAACTTGAGACTTTTTTCTCTCATACTGTCACTTCTTATTTGGGAAGAGAGACTGACCACCACCTTGCCACAACCTCCTTTCAGGTAGTTGTAGAGAGGGAGAAGGTCTCCCCTCAGCTTCCTCTACTCCAGATTGAACAACCCCAGTTCCCTCAGCCACTCCTCATAGGACTTGTTCTCTAGACCCTTCACCAGCTTTGTTGCTCTTCTCTGGACACGCTGCAGCACCTCAATGTCCTTCTTGTAGTGAGGGGCCATATTTTTGTTGATACCAGTTACTCTTTCGGCATCTTTATTGCGTTACGGGCAGCTGTTTGTTGAGCTGGTGGTCTTTAGTTGCTGCTCCCAGGGTGAGATCCTTCACGCTTAGGGAGCAGCGTGGATTCTTTGCTGCTAAATTTAGGCCTTCAAGTTTGGCTGTGTTGAATCTCAACAAGTGTATTTTGTGTCCAACTTCCTGAAAGATAAAGAAATATTTAATCAAAATGCCCTTTTCTCTTTAGTTGACACTCCTGTAATGGCTGTGGCATTTGTGAAGTTTAATCGTAATATTTCTTTATCGTTGATGTATATCAATGATGTGCATCATCTTAGATATCATCTCTGTATTGTTGAAAGTATTTTGGTATCTTTAGCATGTGTTAAATAGTTATTGGTATTTAGAAAGGCCAAGAATATATTCCTGTTTGGCCCTATTAAGGAAACTTATTTCAAGATTCAAGTTTGAAGATTTTTCAGACTGGTGCGATGTCTCATTTTCAGTTCACATGACACATGCCGTGTTGCTTTATATCATTCAGATTTCGTAATAAATAATATCCTGTGTGGAATAAAGTCGTATAAATGACATGTAGAAGCCTGTTACAACAGGGGTACTATTGTGCTTTATTTTATTTCTAGTCTCATTGAAAAAAAATTGTGTGCTTGACAAGGTCTATTTTTCTCTGCCGGTGACATCCTCCTTTGAAGGAATCTTACGATTGCTGTTCCACTGTTAAAACGAGAATTAACCGGCGCATGTCATTATCTTGGGTCATCCTATTTACTTGCTTAAAATAAAGTACACTGGTACCTTTCCTTCTCGTTGTCCAAAGCTTCCAGAAAGCTCCAGTTTTTGGCAAATTCTAATTTTGGATATACTTTCAACTTCTAATTTTAACTCCCGCATTGTTTTTTCTAATTTTTTAGTTAGAAAAGTTCCATTTTGTACATTCATTTTGTGTGTGTGAGAAGTATACGCTATGAGCTGTTTCAATCTGGTGTAAATCAGAGTTCCTGCAGAACTTGCAGAAGCTTTTTTTTTTTTTCATGGTTGTTGGCTTGTGATTTTTGGTGGACCAAGAAGAAAGTTGTTAAATGAGTTCCTATTATTGGCTTTTTTTTTTTTTTTTTTGGATCCGCAGGCTTTGTGGAATTGGCTGTATGAAAGCGTTAAGTTCATCTATTGCTGGTTTGAATTTTATTGTGTGTGCAAATAACACATAATCAAATAACTTGCGTTTAGGCAACCATTGCTGTTTAGTCTGTAATCATTTCTTTATTGATCATAGTTCAGCCTTGTGTTAAATTAAAAACTTCACGTGCGTGGAGGGAGTTAGGAAACCAATGCTTGCTTAATTCCTAAAAATCAGAAACACAAGAGCCTGAGATTGTTGTGTGGCCTTGAGTCTTCCTCGTTGGTTGAGCTCATCCATGGTGTGATCTGATGATCTGTAATAAATGCCAGATGTTACTTTGTCTTGCTGCTGTTCCAACCTATTATTTTGCTTGCTAAACATTGGTCTATGAGTACTTCTGTGAGAGATGGGTCAAGGTACCAAGACATTTTCATTGTTCCTAACGTAATTTGTTATTGTTATGACATGTCCATAGTGGGTGAGATGAAGGGGCTGTCGAGCTCCGTAGCCTGTCTGACAGTCGGTGGAGAAGAACAAAAGAAAGAGGAAAAGTATCCTGGTAGAAAAATCTATGTCCTTGTCCACCTGTGCAGGCTGCCCTCCGTGACTGTGTAGTATATACATTTTTCAGTTCGATCTCAACATGATATTTAGCGGGGCGAAAACAGAAGTGTGACTAAGACAGGGGCGGGAAGTTTGGGAAACGGTCTTCATTTCCACCTCTGCGTGAATTGGTGCTTGTCTCTTGTGCCTTGTTGAGGGGAGGGGAACAACCTCGTTGTAAAACATTGTTGCCTTTTTTTCATTGCATTATTCGTGCCTTCAAAATCAGAATAAAGCCCAGAACCTTACAGACGCTGAAGATGTGACTGCTGCAAAATCAAGTGGCTCCTTTAGAAGGCAAATTTGGTCAATGAGGAAAGATATTTATGAGCTAAATTTCATGGAAATGCCTTTTGAGGATTGTAACTAAATCAGTTCTGATACTTTAAAAAGAAGTTGAAATTTATCAAGGTGGTTTTCAGAGGTAGAGATAGAGGCATAATAAGAAGTGAATTACTTTGTGGTGAAGTTTTACACCATTTCAGGAGACAACGCGATTTCCTTCGGAGCTCCAGATTCATCAGTTAATCCTGATATCTGGCCTGAATTTTTTCTGTTTAGTTGAAGTGTTTCTGTGGAGCTTTTTGAGTTTTCTCTGGGTGCAGTTCTATATGTTTTTAGTCTTAGTACGAAAAATTCCTGCCTACGTGTCCCTTCCCTCGTGCTCCTCTAAGGGATGGTTCTTTGAGAAGAATAACCTTCCTTATTTCTTTACAATATTCTATTTCTATTATAATATTTATTTTATATATTATATATATTATATACAATATAGACCATTTTATTTATAATTTATAAAACTATATATTAGAATATATAATAATATAGAATATATATTTTATATATATAGAATATATAGAGAGAAATATATAATATTTCTATTCTCTTTACGAAGAAGAGAATCGTGTTGAGGTTTTTTTTAACCTGAATATTGGTGTGCTGGGCAGCGGTCCCCCAAAGAAGTGTCTGAGCACGGGTGCAAAGGTGATGAGCTGTGGCAGGAAAGCAAAACTTCACAAGGCAGCATATAATCGAGCGTACCCCCTTGCTGCTGCCTTGGAAGTAGAAATCAGCCACCAAGGGCTTGCTTATGGCAGAAACAAGCACTCTAGTTTAGGTACTTTGCACTTAATAAAAAAAAGGGGGGAATTATTTAAGGAAGCAAAAATAGGATATAAAGAAATAGTCTTCTGTCCTTTTCCTTTCTCCCTCTTTTTCCCAGCTCTCTAAATTTCTGCCAGAGAAAATAAATTTGCTCTTCGCTATTCCAATTCCATGTGGAATACCAATATATGTGCATTTTGCTCTTCACATATATTGAATAAATGCACTTTTCAAATCCTGGTTCCAACTCTTGGTTTGTATTTAAATTTCCTTTATAGCCAAAGTACTTTATGTATTTTGGAAAAGAATCTACTACTGGGAAAATTTTTTTTTCAAATTCTTTCTCTTTGTGAAATTATCTGTATCTTCGGAAGCAGATGGACAGCAAATTCAACCTGTTCTTGCTGCAGCTCCCTCCAGAAGCATCGCCAGGTTGGTTTTAGCTGATTATTCTGTCTCCGCAGCACTAGGTGGTGCTGATGACAGTATCTCTGAAATCCGAGCCTTCAAAAATACTGGCGATTTGAAACGTAGCACTGCTCTTACAGCCCAAGGACCAGTTTGCAAATCCAAATTTTGATTAGAACAACAATTTCAGTCTGTGAATGCAATAGCAGGCTATGGGAGGGGAAGGAGTTGGAAAGCCTACTAATATTATCTTATTTCTGTGTTGCTTCTTCCCTCTTTAACAAGGAATGTTCTAGTGGTTTTGACTAATAGCTGCGATTTAGTGGGAGGTTGGCATTTGTTCCCAGGAATGATACGTCCTGTCGAGGCTCTGTGGGCTAACAGGAAGGAAAAAATAAGATTCACGTTTTCATGACGTCAAATATATTGTGTTATCCTGAAAAACAAATGTTCTCCACCCTCATAACCACCAGGGAGGTCTTGTAATCTCATCTGCTGTTCTTGCTGTATCAGTCCAGTTGCGTCTATCACTACCCCGGACATAGTGTCCTGGTGGGATCGGGAGTCGGGCGGCCGTGGTACTGACCCTGGTTTCGGCTGCTCTGTCTTGAGCCCGTTCCTCGTGCTGGCAGACTCCGGCTGAACCTTGAGGATGGTACAATCTACCCAAGGGCTCTCATGTGGGTTGATTAGATGCCTCAAGTGTGGCGAAGTTTCTCCTTGAAAGGAAGCTGTTAATCTTATTCTAAGAAATATCTGACTGAAGAGGTGGTGGGAAATGGTGGAATTTATTGCGGTGGCTCTCGAGAGGTAAGATCTCCCTGGAGACACATAACTAATTCCTTGTGGTGGTGAGAAGTGTTGGAAAAACCTTTTCCTGAGGCTCTTGACTAGCAACAAGGGGGTAAGCCCTGATGCTCCAAGGAATCTACTCCTACCGTCTGTGAAGGATACAATATCCTTCACAGGATCTTTTTGCTATCTCAAAGAGGAAAAAGGATTCCTGGCCACAAGCTGGCGGGGCTCATTGAGAGGGCTTTAAACTAGGTTCGAAGGGGGAAGGGGGCATCGTCCACCTCACTAGGGATGAGCCCAGGCTTGGCGTGCCAGGGTCAGGGGTGAGATCGACAGCCCAGCTCAAGTGTGTCTATACCAACACACGTAGCATGGGCAATAAACAGGAGGAGCTGGAAGCCATTGTACAGCAGGACGGCTACGACTTGGTCGCCATCACAGAAACGTGGTGGGACAACTCGCATGACTGGCATGCTGTCATGGATGGCTACAGACTCTTTAGGAAAAACAGGCCAACAAGGAGAGGTGGTGGAGTTGCTCTGTATGTGAAGGAGCAACTGGAATGCATTGAGCTTTGCCTGGGGGCAGGTGAACGAGTTGAGAGCTTATGGGTTTGAATTAAGGGACAGCCTCATATGGGTGATGTTATTCTGGGTGTGTACTACAGGCCACCTGACCAGGAAGAGGAAGTTGATGAGGCCTTCTACAAGCAGCTGCAAGCAGCCTCACAGTCACAGGCCCTGGTTCTCATGGGGGACTTCAACCACCCTGACATCAGCTGGGAAGACCATACAGCTAGGCAGGCGCAATCCAGGAGGTTCCTACAGAACATCGATGATAACTTTCTGATGCAAGTGGTGGAGGAACCAACAAGGAGAGGTGCTCTGCTGGACCTTGTATTAACAAACAAGGAGGGACTGGTGGAGGATGTGAAGGTCGGAGGTAGACTCGGCTGCAGTGACCATGAAATGGTCGAGTTCAGGATCCTGCGTGGAGGAAGCAGGGCGATAAGCAGGATCAAAACACTGGACTTCAGGAGGGCTGACTTTGGCCTCTTCAAGGAGCTACTGGGAGGAGTCCCGTGGGCCAGGGCTCTCGAAGGCAGGGGGGTCCAAGAGTGCTGGTCGCTCTTTAAACGTCACTTCCTCCATGCTCAGGATCGGTGCATCCCCCTGAGAAAGAAATCGAGCAAAGGAGACAGGAGACCGGCATGGTTGAACAAGGAGCTTCTAGCGAAGATCATGTGGAAAAGAAAGGTCCATGGAATGTGGAAAGAGGGGCAGGCCACTTGGGAAGAGAACAGGAACGTGGTCAGAGCGTGCAGGGATATGATGAGGAAGGCCAAGGCCCACCTGGAATTGAAGCTGGCAAGGGATGTCAAAAACAACAAGAAGGGCTTCTTCAACTACATCAGCAGCAAAAGGAAGGCTAGGGACAATGTGGGGCCGCTGCTGAATGAGGAGGGTGTCCTGGTGACGGAGGATGCGGAGAAGGCAGAGCTACTGAATGCCTTCTTTGCTTCAGTCTTCAGTGCCAAGGCAGGCCCTCAGGAATCCCAGACCCTGGAGGTAAGAGAAGAAGCCCACAGAGAGGACGACTTTCCCTTGGTCGAGGAGGACTGCATGAGGGATTGCTTAAGCCCACAAATCCATGGGCCCCGATGGAATGCACCCACGAGTGCTGAGGGAGCTGGCGGATGTCATTGCTGAGCCACTCTCCATCATCTTTGAGAGGTCCTGGAGGACAGGAGAGGTGCCCGAGGACTGGAGAAAGGCCAATGTCACTCCAATCTTCAAAAAGGGCAAGAAGAAGGACCCAGGGAACTACAGGCCGATCAGCCTCACCTCCATCCCGGGAAAGGTGATGGAGCAGCTTATGCTGGAGGTCATCATCAAGCAAGTGGCGGAAAAGAAGGTTATCAGGAGTAGTTCAGCATGGATTCACCAAGGGGAAATCATGCTTGACCAGTCTGATAGCTTTCTACGATGACATGACTGGCTGGGTAGACGAAGGGAGAGCCGTGGATGTTGTCTACCTCGACTTCAGCAAGGCTTTCAACACAGTCTCCCATAATATTCTCTTAGGGAAGCTCAGGAAGTATGGGCTGGATGAGTGGTCGGTGAGATGGATAGAGAACTGGCTGAATGGAAGAGCTCAGAGGGTTGTCATCAGCGGCGCTGAGTCAAGTTGGAGGCTGGTAACTAGTGGTGTCCCCCAGGGGTCAGTACTGGGCCCAGTCTTGTTCAACTTCTTCATCAACGACCTGGATGAAGAGTTAGAATGTACCCTCAGCAAGTTTGCTGATGACACCAAACTGGGAGGTGTGGTAGATACACCAGAAGGCTGTGCTGCCATTCAGCGTGACCTGGACAGGTTGGAAAGTTGGGCAGAGAGGAACCTGATGAGGTTCAACAAGGGCAAGTGCAGGGTCCTTCACCTGGGGAGGAACAACTCAATGCATCAGTACAGGCTTGGGGCGGACCTGCTGGAGAGCAGCTCTGCGGAGAGGGACCTGGGTGTGCTGGTGGACGACAGGTTGACCATGAGCCAGCAGTGTGCCCTGGCTGCCAAGAAGGCCAATGGGATCCTGGTGTGCATTAGGAGGAGTGTGGCCAGTAGGTCGAGGGAGGTTCTCCTTCCCCTCTACACTGCCCTAGTGAGGCCCCATCTGGAGTACTCTGTCCAGTTCTGGGCTCCCCAGTTCGAGAAAGATGAGGAGCTACTGGAGAGAGTCCAGCGGAGGGCTACGAGGATGGTGAGGGGACTGGAGCATCTCTCCTACAAGGAGAGGCTGAGGGAGCTGGGCTTGTTCAGCCTGAAGAAGAGAAGGCTGAGAGGGGACCTAATATATACTTACAAATATCTGCAGGGTGGGTGTCAGGAGGATGGGGCCAGACTCTTTTCAGTGGTGCCCAGTGACAGGACAAGGGGCAATGGGCACAAACTGAAGCAGAGGAAGTTCCACCTGAACATGAGGAAGAACTTCCCTCTGAGGGTGACAGAGCCCTGGCACAGGCTGCCCAGGGAGGTGGTGGAGTCTCCTTCTCTGGAGATATTCAAGACCCGCCTGGACAAGGTCCTGTGCAGCCTGCTCTGGGTGACCCTGCTTCGGCAGGGGGTTGGACTGGGTGACCCACAGAGGTCCCTTCCAACCCCGAACATTCTGTGATTTCAGCAAGAACCCCCTCGAGTTAGTTTGTGGTGAAAGAGTAGGAGATTCCGCTTCTGTTTGCCTGGTAAGGTGATACACAAGCTGGATGAAGCTCTTTCGTCTGTGTGGGCATGAACAACTGGAAGCCCCCAAGACTTCAGACACCTTGGAGGGGTTTTGGTGGCCGTTTCCCATGGCTTTGCTTCTCAAGTAATAGGGGCTCCTGGTGTCGGGGCTTCCACCGTTGTGAGGACTGCAGCATTTTGGATGCGCCAAGCATTGCTGAGCGTTGTCATTGAGAAGACTCATGGGGTCCTGTTTCTCAGAGGTGATTAAAACTCTTTTAAGTGGTGCGCAGCGACAGGACAAGGGGCAACGGGCACAAACTGAAGCAGAGGATGTTTCACCTCAACACGAGGAAGAACTTCTTCACTCTGAGGGTGACGGAGCCCTGGAACAGGCTGCCCAGGGAGGTTGTGGAGTCTCCTTCTCTGGAGATATTCAAGACCCGCCTGGACAAGATCATGTGCAGCCTGCTCTGGGTGACCCTGCTTCGGCAGGGGGGTTTGACTAGATGACCCACAGAGGTCCCTTCCAACCTCGACCATTCTGTGATTCTGTGATTCTGAAAGCCCATGGTTGTATCATCTGTAAGAATAGCAAAGGCTCAAGGAACGAAAAAAACTTAAGTATCTGAAGCCTGTGTTGACTGGAAAAGGATTTTCTCTTTCCATTTCTCCATTCTACCACTGTACCCCAGCGTGGAGCTGAAGAAGGGGAAGGTGCTGAAATAGCCTACTATGCCCAGCTTTATGTCTAGAGAGGAGGATTGCTTAGTAGGCTATTCTCTCCATAGGTTTCATTCAGAGCAGTCAAATGTGTTTCAAAAATGTATTTGTCATCATTTTAATTATTTTTTAATTTATTTTATTCATTTAATATATAAATGTTTGTTTTTCTTAGTGTTGTGCTGTCCAAAAGTGAATTTTCATGTCACCTGAGTCACAAGGGTTAAATTGTACATAAAATTATTCTAGGTGTTGCTTATGGTCTTATCTTCCTGTGCATGGTCATTTGTGAGTGCTAGACTTAGAAAAAACAAATTATGGGAGATAGTGTGTGTCCTTTCTTAGGGCTAGGAAGGGTATGGAAGGAAAAAGGCAGCATTAGTGATCCTGAACTGAGCCCTGTCCGCCGGGAACGTGGGAGGAGGGAGAGGTGCTGCGGCACAGCATGCCGTGCCGTAACCCATCCACATGAAGGGAGCAAATGAAGGTTAGTGGAGATGGGCATCGCTTAATTCCTGAGTACTAGAGCAGGAGTGGCGTTTCTACTGTACTTTGTCTTCATTACTGAAAAAAATTTAAGTTTTTGACCTAATATACAAATATATATGTATAAAAGTATATATTTATAAAAGTATATATATATTTGACTTAAGCTGCTGATTGTTGATGGTGGTAAGTGGGATCCTCTTTCTTCATATTTCTTGGGGTCTTTTGGGGAGTATCTGCTGCGGACTACCATCAGGTCTCTGGTGTACCCACAAAGCTGCGGGTATCTTGCTGTACACCAGAATAAGGAACTGAGCCAGGTGGCTTTTATATTGTTCTTGTTGAGGTTTTCTGCCCTTTAAAAAAGAACAGAGCAAACGGTTTTATTTATTTAAGGCTAGACCAGTTTCCTGGTCCTTTTCTGATAAACTGTTGTCAATACGATGGGATTCAGGAGGGGGTTGGAGAAGACAGCGGGCAAGAGAGAAGAACCCCCTGTCGTCAAATCATCGCCTCGGAGGCAGGGTCCTTGGTTAAACCAAGGTTTATTATTCAGCGTTATTTTCGTAGTAGCAGTGACCTGTTCTGGAATACCACACTTCGGTCAACTTGTCCTTGTCCGTGAGTATCTCCAGGCTTGAAGAAACTGGAGAAATCCAGTTAGGTTTTCTTATTGCTTTCTTGCATTCATCGAAACCACAATTTCTAAAATTTTTAACAAACAAGAAAACTGGTAATAAAATAATTGAGAATTTTGCTTCTTCCAGTTCAAGACAAATGACTTAAGTAAACATATCAGCGATTTTCTGTGTAGTTTTATTACGACCTAATGTAATTTGTGAAGTCATAGATACTTAACAGCATAACTGGAGGCATGCTAGCTTCCCTCAGAAAGTAGCGCATCAGACCTGTTGTTGGAGCTATCATCTACCAAATTGGTGGCTTTTTAAGCATTTCACGGCATTGTCTGTGATTTTTTAGTGCTTCAAGGTTTGTTATACTGCAGCTGGTAACGAGGGATTCTCCATAACTGTTTCTGGGAAGGGAGGGGATCGTAGAATCATAGGTTGGAAACGATCTCTAAGATCATCAAGTCCAACCATCGATGGTAAGAACAGAGTAAATTTGGAATTTGGCAAGCTTATGTCAGAGGTTCAGAATTCTTTCACTGATCTAATAAAAAAAATTGATTAGTGCAAAAAATTGAGGAAAATAAAAATCAAATGCGGGAATAGTGTTGGATTAAAGTAGTTTGGCATGCATCATCACTTGAGTCTGTGTTTGGAGATGTAGCTTTTGACTTGGTTTCTAAATTTATTTCAACACCATCTAATGCAACGCAGGAGCAAGTGATGTTACGGCAGTGGGAGCCCAAATTCTTGTTTACTGGCGGTGGGCGTGAAGGCTTAGTAGTTAAATGAAAACTCCTTTGAGCACATCTTGAGAACCGCTCAACGCCCAGGGTAGGGTCACGGTTCTGAGCACCCCAGATTGCCGTCTGCTGGGAGTTCTTCTCTCAACCGTCTGTGGGGATTTTACCGACAATCTTCAGGTGCTTTAATGGAATAAAAGAAAGTAGTGTAGATAAGATGATTACTAGCTACATAGGAAAAAAATCTAAAATTCACTTCAGTTGAACTTCTACCTTCTAAATCTTGGCTACAAAAAAGCATTGTTCTATCCAGATGAAGCTTAAACGTGTTAGGAAAAATTCTAAAAATAATCCCACTTAGTGCTGATATCTTTAATTATTTCATATATAGGACTGTCACTTAACCAGCACTTCGACGGTGGAGGATATTTGTCAGTGATAGGAACAACGTAGTGTAGTGTCAGACTTCTCCTATTTACAGATATACTCCTCTGAATATGCGAAGAGCCATCCTTTCACCCCCTGTCCAAAATTGGCTCTTTCTGTGTTAGTTAAGGTGTAGAAATAAATGCAGGTTGGCAATCCAAAGGGAAAAATGTGAAGAATAGGAATGCAATGAGCTCTCTGTGTGTGTATATGTGTATATATATACATATACGTATGTGTGTGTAGATAGATAGATAGATAGATAGATAGATAGATAGATAGATAGATATGAAGTCTGCAGTAGCAAAGCCTGGTGGCACTGGGAGAGTTCCCAATCAGAGCTGACCCTGTTCCTGGCTTCATCCCAGTCCAGTTAAAACTACCTGCCGTGCTGAACTGGTGTTACATGGAGCCTTGGAATTCTGCAAATGTCAATGAGTTTTTCTCTCATCTTCATAACGAGAATTAAACTTTGCGTTTGGGTGATGAGATTTCTGTATTTCGTTTGTGCTCCCTAACAGGCTAAATGAAGTCCAATATTTAGATTCTTCTTTGATTTATCCTTGATTTATATGGTAAATAGAAAGCAGCTGTCTATTTAAGCATCTAATTCTTGAAACTCCAAGGCCCCTCAAGCATCATCTGGAAATAATGTAGCTTGTAAAACAAAGCTAAGAAGAAAAAGCAATGTTTGTTTTATGTGGGATGAATGACTTCAGTTGGGGTCCTTCTAATTCAGCCATTAGGAGGGTTATTAAAAAGCAGTATTACAAAAGTGGTTTCAAGAAAAAGAGTTTTTTTGTAACTTGTGTCTTGTTATTACAGTTGATTATATTAAAAGTTGCAAGTACTTCATAAATAGTCCTTTATTTTCGTTTCTCCAAAGAGAACCAACCTGATCTCCCTCCTGTACATGGGTAGATGTTCAAAGGTTCCCCTGTTTCATTTACTCCCTAGGAAGACATTGTCTTTTATAAGTAAGATCTCCATATTTCTCTGAGAAATTTGGGAATGCAAAAGAGTAGGGAAAAGAAGGTCGATGAACTGCAGCATTAGCTGTCTTGTAACCATCGTGAAACATCTAAAATCCATAAATTTTCTGGATTCGGTTACATCACAGTGGATGAAAGAGGATGGTACCGTAGATTCAAAGGACTGAAGTCAGCCTTAGTTTCAGGACCTGCGGTTTAGTCACGGCCTTTCTGAACAACTAAAGCAAAATTCGTATTCTAGAAATAGGTGATATTAACAACTGTAGACTAAAATCTTTTATCCGTGAAATTTATCTACCGTTACATTGTCATATAAGCCCTTCTTTGTCCCTTTCATGGCCCTACCAGAGTTCCGTCATCTAGTAGTTTGCTGTTTCAGTTCAGGTTGCGGGATCTTGTGATACAGATATTTTTTTATGAAGGATGCCATGCAAAGAAGTTAATGTTTTAGCCTATGTAGCAAACAAGTATTTCATTCACTAGCAACATGAACAATATTTGAACTGTAAATAAATGATGTTTTGGGGCCCTATCATATGTTCTCTGCTTACATATCTAACGTTATATTAGATGTGCTGCGGCTCTATCTGATTATTTTAATTATCTGAAGAACTGCTTTAATGCAGAACTCTGCCACAAGATGCGTGTTCCTATGAATGTGTGCTCTTGTGAAGAATTAGGAAGTCTTCCTGGCGATCATCTGATGACTTTAGTAATGATGCAGCAATGAAATTAAAGCCACTTCCAAATAAACTGGTCAGCCATAATAGGGTTAGCGTGATGCAATTAACCTTGTTTCGCTGGTTGTCTGTAAAAATACTGCTTAGTGGTAACTGCTCTGAACGTACAAAATGGGTATGGGTTGTGTAGCTGTAGAATTGACTACAACATTGGCAGAATGGGAAATTTTTACCAAATTAAATCACGACTCCTAATTGAGATATGTCCATATGTGACGAATACTAGGGGGGGAGAAGCTGAAGTACTTTATTTTGTCATAACGTTTCTGCAAAACTCAGAAGCCACCTATTTTTCACCAAAAGCACTGCCTAGGTCTCTATTGAAGAGACTTATTGAACAGTATTGAACTCTTTCTGTCTATATTTCCTTCCATTTTTATATATCACTAAGTAACTTGGCCAATTTTTTTGATTTCATGAGCCAGGCATTGCTCATAGTCTAAAAAACTGCATTTTTGTGTGTGAATTTTTCAGTCCTCTTGTTGTCTGCTATAATAAACTGAAAATATCATTGTACGAGAAAACTTTTTTAGGATGTTTTTTACTGAAGGTAGTATAGTAATAACTATAGTTAGTAGTATATGGTAAACCAATGCAATATTTTAATGTTTTTGTATGGTATGTGGATTTTAGCAGTTGAAGTTACATTTAGTAGGAGAATCGCCTTGTTTTGCACTAAATTGTGTTCTTTTTGAGCGCTCTGAGTTGATGGCTTATGAGCAGAAGTGACATTTTCAATAGCAGGTTATTCTTGGGTATGCCTGTCTCAGTATTGAGCCAGAGGCCTAGAAATAAGTTTTCTAAATATTAGTCATACCCTCCTTCAGATGAATTATAGTTTAGTTTAAAGAATATTACTCCTACCTAATCTCCCCCTATTTTTATATCATCACAAAAGAGCAATTTCAGAATAGACTGAAATAACCAGCCTAACCCAAATCTGAAGCCAGCTTTTGTATGGAGTAATAGCCAAATTCTGTAGTTCGGTCTGAATTCTTAATCAGTTCTTTCCTTGAAATGAATTGGGAACTTTCCTGAGAAAATGCTGCATAAATTAGCCTGAAACAGCGAGAACTGTCCTAAAATCCTGTGATAAAGATGTGGGTGAAGTTCCCTCTATTTAACCTTCCATATATTAGTATGAAGGACTCAGAGTTACTTACAGCTGGTCTTTGCATTATTGTGTCTTTAATCATATGCTTGTGGTTGAAGGATTTTTGGACAAATATATTGAGGAACATCATGAAGATGTTGTTCAAAAAGATTTATTCTTTCATCATAGAATCAGAGAATCATAGAATCATAGAATGGTAAGGGTTGGAAGGGACCTTAAAGATCATCTGGTTCCAACCCCCCTGCCATCAGCAGGGACATCTTCCACCAGACCAGGTTGCTCAGAGCTCCATCCAACCTGGCCTTGAACACTGCCAGGGAGGGGGCAGCCACAGCTTCTCTGGGCAACCTGGGCCAGGGTTTCACCACCCTCATGGGGAAGAATTTCTTCCTAAAATCTAATCTAAATCTGCCCTCTTTTAGTTTAGAGCCATTCCCCCTTGTCCTATCACTACACATCGTTCAGGAATTACACAGAAGTCTCATTGGTGGCTGGTATTCGTGCCACATAGATTGCATTAAGCCTTATTTCACATAGAAATTCTCAGTGTTTGGGAGAATCAGGATGAAAATTACTATCTTTGTTTTTTAAAATAACATTTAGCATTGCAGCAGCATCATATGATCATCTGATTGAAAATCATTCTTCAGGTTTCCAAGACATGAGAACAAATTTGAAGAAGTGGGAAGAACTTCTGACGTTAGCAATACAAACACCTACAGAAGTCTCTTTAAAAGTCAGTTATTTTGGTCATTACACACATTTGAACCTGAACTGTTGGGGGTAGATGTAGCTTGAGAATTAGCACGACTAGGCCGCTTAAGCAAAACAGCATAACTCAACAGGCCCCTGGAAAGGACAGCTAAGAATAGTCATTGAGAAAGTTCTGATAGCGCACATGGTATGGGTTAGCAAAACCAAGATGTGTTCAAGGACGTGGAGGCAGTCTGTTGCTATTGGCATTAGTGCATAGTTACGAATTATAAGGGAATGTGGGGCATGTGAACAGTGTGTGATTTATGTCCGTAGCCTATCAGATGTAAGCGTAATCGTGTGTACAGATATGGCAAATGTATATAACCGCAGAAGCAGGGGAATAAAGGTATCCGACTGTGCATCGCATCAATGCGTGTGAGGATCATTCCCGTCCCTTCACGGATGTTGAGACCCGGCATTGTGGTGACCCTACGGATTTATTATCGCAGCCAGAAAAAAAAAAGGCAGGGGACTGCCAGCTGGCGAGGTAAGCCGGGCTGCCCGAGAAAGGCAGGAGCGGATCCGCGGCACGCCGGGGGGGGCGTGAACATCGGCAGTATGGGTTCCACTGTAGCAGCATCAGAAAACACGGCGCTGAAAAGCCTGTTGGAATTGGCGGATCGAGCCGACGCTGAGTTAACTAAAGGAGACATATCGGGACTATTATTATGGTGCCGCTGCCGAAAGCTGATAACAACAATGGATCAGCTGTTCGATCCGGATGCGTGGCACAGAGTTGGGATGGACTTGTGGGACTCTGTGCAGGTCAGAAACAAAGAGGCGCGACAATTAGCCCCTGTTTTCCGAACTGTTAAAAATATGATTGCCGATATGAAGGACGATGCTACTGTGGCTGCAGCTGCCGCGAGAGCTGTTTATGCAATCAGTCAACCCGCTGGAGACTGTCAAGATCCCTGTACGGCACCCCACGCATACCCCGTTTGTTCCAGTGAAACTGAGTTTTGGGAAGGACTGAGTATTGAATTGGGAGACTGGGCACCAGCGCCACCTACAGCCCCACCACTGCCGGAGAATGTGCCGCTCCCGGACTCCGATTCTCAAGAAATGGATACTGACTCGCCCGAAGGAGCAACATCGCTGTTATACCCAAAGATTCATAAAAGTGAACTTACGGACATATTGAGAAAGCAACAGGATCAAATGACAAAGCTGCTGGATGAGATGCAATGACTAGATAAAGGATCCCGTAACGCCACGATTAAACAGGCATATCGAAAGGCTCACCAAGCCATAATGGACGGTTTGCGAGCGGTCGAGCAGCAGATATGTGGGGAGTCGGACGGGATGGGGGAGGTGATTTCAGGGGGGTCAAATAATGGAAGCATTAACGAAAGTGCACCGGCACAGCATTCGCAACGGCGCTGGGTTAGGCTAATACTGGAAGACGGGGAAATGAGCTTAGCTGACGCTGATCACTATTTATGCAGTAAATACGGTAAGGGGGTGGGGGATGATGAACATGAGGCGTGGAAGAGGGGTGTGAAGTGGAGAGAGCAAGGAGGGGGGGCATCCGGTGTTCAAAAGCTTGATTGCGCGCACGATGGGTGTGGTCTGCAGGGACCCGGCGGTACAGAGGGGGGTGGTGTGGCCGCTGGAGGTCGGAGTGGAGACGGGACGCCCCCGATACTCGACCCTAATTTTAATATGGGACAACGATGGAGGGGGGTAATAGAAAATGCTGTAATTGAAGGACAAATGCTACCAAACAGTTTAACAGCATTCCCGGTGTTTACGCAGGGGAATCAACGGATATGGGCTCCTTTTGACTGGAAAACAGTGAGTCAGTTACAAAAAACCGTAATGAACTATGGTTTGGATAACAAGCAAGTTATGACGCTGGTTACCACCTTTTTCAAAAATCAGATATTAGTGCCAGCTGATGCCCGAGCCTTGTTAGAATTGGTGTTGCCCCCCACTGCCTTTATGTTGTGGAAGGATAAGTGGCGGGATAAATGTGAGTTTGCAATGATGCAAAACCTTCACCTAGGTGCCGATGATCCTTTACGTGTAGTTACCCTAGACCAGCTCATGGGTACTGGCGCTTTCCGCGACGGGGCAGCTCAAGCGGCGCTACACCCTCGAATATTGCAACAGTCACAGAGCTTAGCCCTGGCCGCTTTAACTGAGTTACCACAGATTGGGCAGCCTGTATTACCTTATACGCAGATTCGTCAGGGTCCTGATGAGCCGTACATGCACTTTATAGACCGATTAAAGGAAGCATTAGATGCGGCACCAAATCTGCCAAGTGAAGCAAAAGGTGCAGTAGGAAAGGATTTAGCTTTTCAAAATGCCAACACTCAATGTCAACAGATAATTGCGTCCCTACCTAGTGGGTCTACCCTTAGTCAGTACGTGGAGGCTTGTTCCCAATTACCTCGCTTAGCGGAGGAAAGAGAGAAGGCCAGAATACATGCGGCTGCTATGGCCGCTGCTTTACGACCTGCCATGCAAACGGGGAAAGGGGATCGAGGTGCTAAAGCAAAAACTGGTTGTCTTATTTGCGGAGAGGAAGACCATTACAAAAGAAACTGTCCTCAGGTCAAGAAGCAAAAGGTGGTGGCTGATGAATTTGTAGGGACATGCCATAGATGTGACAAGTTCGAGCATAAAGCAGCTCAATGCAGGTCACAGTTTAAAAAGGATGGTACCCCCCTGTCGGGAAACGGGCAGAGCAGCGCCAGGATGGGGGGCGCGAGGACAAGAAAGTTCCCCACAGCTATGGCTGTCTCGACAAGCTCCGAGCCGCCACAAGCGGCTCCGCAGGAGTCGATCTGGCCGTGGGACAAGACATCACTATAGAAGATGATAAGGTGCATGTCGTCCCCTCGGTAGCCACAGGACCTTTAGGCCATGGGCTGAGTGCATTGTTGGTGGGGCGATCCTCTGCATCTAGACAGGGAATTTTTGTCCTACCGTGGGTAATTGATGCAGATTTCACAGGCCCAATAGGGATTACATTAAAGATATTCACGCCACCATTAACCATCAAACGAGGCAGCAAGGTTGCCCAACTGATTCCTTTTATTGCTCAGGTCCCCCCAACTGACCCTAACTATAGGGGAAGTGACGCCTTTGGCTCAAGTGGACCCCCCTTGGTGGCATTCGTACAATCTCTTTCCACAGAACAGCCCATAAGAAAGATCACTATTAAAGGACCGAACGGCATTGTACTAAAAGACCAGAAAATGTTGTTAGACTCTGGAGCGGATGTTATTATAATCCCGAGGGCCCAATGGCCAGAGTCATGGCCATTGACGGTAGTGTCGGGCATGGTGACAGGAATCGGTGGTGCAACAGCGACACAAATGAGTACTGAGTTCATTACTTTTGTAGACCAAGATGGTAAGTTGCTGGCACAAGCACGCCCTTATGTCTTGAATACCACTATTTGGCTATTAGGCAGAGACATATTATCACAATGGGGTTGTGTCATTCAGACGCATTTTTGACAGCGGCCATTGAAGCGAGCGCATCCAGGCCTACACTGAAGCTCACGTGGTTGACAAAAAAGCTGATCTGGGTGGACCAATGGCCGCTGTCTACTGAAAAGCTCGCCCATCTCCAAGAATTGGTGGATGAACAAGTGAAGTTGGGGCACTTGGTCCCGTCCACTAGTCCTTGGAATACTCCTGTGTTTACCATTCAGAAAAAGTCCGAAAAATGGAGACTCTTACAAGACCTAAGAGCAACCACCGTGCGGACCAACTAGTGACAGCCACTCCCGTACAACTGTCCACGAGCTTTGCTGCTGCACGAGCAGCGCATGATTTTTTCCATCAGTCTGCGGCGGCGCTGCAACGACAGTTTTCATTATCTAAAGCAGATGCGCGTGCTATTGCTGCAGCCTGCCCTGACTGTGCGAGACTCACTCCTGTACAGGATGGTGGTGTAAATCCTCGAGGTCCACAGCCCAGACAACTTTGGCAAACCGATGTGACTGAGTTCCCCCAGTTTGGGCGTTTGAAGCACATCCATGTCTCTGTCGATACGTGTTCGGCTGCCATCTGGGCAACAGCAGCTACTTCTACCAATGCCAAAGCAACCCAACGACATTGGGCGCAAGCCTTTGCTGTGTTGGGAGTACCTGAACAAATTAAAACTGATAATGGCCCAGCCTACAGGTCTCAGGTGGTGGCCCGTTTCCTTCAGCGGTGGGGTGTTAAGCATGTACGGAGCACCCCATACAACTCCACTGGTCAAGCTATTGTTGAGCGTTCCCATCGCTTACTAAAAGATCATTTAAATATTTTAAAAAAGGGGGGAGAGCGGTCCCCGATAGACTGTCTACACAAAACCCTTTTTGTCCTGAATTGGTTGAATGTTAGAGGAGGTCATAGTGACCCGCCAGCTGTTTGGCACAGGGGAACAAACAAAAATGTCTATGACAATGATGTGGTGTTAGTAACGGTATTCCGCCCAGATAAAGGGCTTTGGGAAGGTCCAGTACGACTACTCACTTGGGGGAGGGGATACGCTTGTATTTCTACAGATAATGGACAGACAGAGTGGGTGCCGGCAAAATGGATCAAACCCATCTTGAATGAACACGGAAGAAGAAGGAGAGGTGATAAAAAGACAGTGGGCCCGGTTAACAAAGATGCTAACCACATGGTTGTAGGCGCTACATCCCAACGATGTTTCGCTGTTATCTGTACTGTCTGACGAGTGTCAATATGAGTGCCTGCTTTCTAGGGCTCTGGAGTTAAGTTTTGGAAAGTAAGTTATTTTGCTCCTTTCTGGTAGTAGAGTTTGGGTACCCAGGTAGGACCCTGCTCTTGAACATCAATGGTCCCAGGGATCGCAGGACTTCCAGCCGGCACCGAGGGATTCTCGGGGAGAACCTCTGATCACTGGACCAAAAAGTTCTGAGCAGGGACTATTAATAAGACAAAGGCATTCTTGCAGTATCACTTTTGTTGCCTGCCTGCTGTCTGTTCATAAGTCTTTGTAATATCTGGATTTATGTTGAAAACTTGGTGTGCCTGTGTGTGTGTGTGTGTGTGTGTGTGTGGTCGCAACCATGAATGTGTGATTTTATGTGCTTGTTGTCATAGTGTTTGTATTTCTGTGATCTGATGGATTTATTTGGGTTTTGTGATCTAATGGATTTGTCTGGACTAAGTAACTGCCTTTGCATCTTCTGGTTTGGTAAGTTTTCCGGGTTCTGCCTTTAGACTATTGTATCTGCATTCTGATTTATTGGGGCTGCGGAAGTATTTGATGCAGCAGGAAACAGATGGGGAATTTCTGGCTGGTTAATGTCACTAATCAAAATGTTATTGCTTATTGTTGTAATGATTATGGCAGTGATTATGTTGGTCCCGTGTATAATACGCATAACACAAGAGGCACTAGAGGTAACTGTGAAGAAAATTTTTGTGATGCAACTAACACAAATTGAGCAAATGTTTTTAAGGTAATGATAAGATAGCTTAGCTTTTTTAAAAAGAAAAAGGGGGAGATGTTTGGGTCGATGTAGCTTGAGAATTAGCACGACTAGGCCGCTTAAGCAAAACAGCATAACTCAACAGGCCCCTGGAAAAGACAGCTAAGAATAGCCATTGAGAAAGTTCTGATAGCGCACATGATGTGGGTTAGCAAAATCAAGATGTGTTCAAGGACGTGGAGGCAGTCTGTTGCTATTGGCATTAGTGCATAGTTACGAATTATAAGGGAATGTGGGGCATGTGAACAGTGTGTGATTTATGTCTGTAGCCTATCAGATGTAAGCGTAATCGTGTGTACAGATATGGCAAATGTATATAACCGCAGAAGCGGGGGAATAAAGGTATCCGACTGTGCATCGCATCAATGCGTGTGAGGATCATTCCCGTCCCTTCACGGATGTTGAGACCCGGCAATGAACAAACATGAACATCATGATTTTTTACTTATTTTCCTCCTTTAATAGTGATACAGGTTTAGAACACTGTTATTTTGAAGTAAAGGGTATATATGATTGTATTTTTTTTCCCAAAAGATCTGTTTTTGGTAAGAATGCTTGAATGAGTGTCCTTAAAAGAGAAGATAATGATTAAGCGAAAGAAGTCGTGAGAGCTTGTTTTAGAAATTAGGGCTGCAAAGATGGTGAGGGGACTGGAGCACCTCTCCTACGAAGAAAGGCTGAGGGAGCTGGGCTTGTTTAGCCTGGAGAAGAGAAGGCTGAGAGGGGACCTTAGAAATGCCTACAAATATCTGCAGGGTGGGTGTCAGGAGGATGGGGCCAGACTCTTTTCAGTGGTGCCCAGCGACAGGACAAGGGGCAACGGGCACAAACTGAAGCAGTGGAAGTTCCAGCTGAACATGAGGAAGAACTTCTTCACTCTGAGGGTGACGGAGCACTGGAACAGGCTGCCCAGGGAGGTTGTGGAGTCTCCTTCTCTGGAGATATTCAAGACCCACCTGGACAAGGTCCTTTGCAGCCTGCTGTGGGTGACCCTGCTTCGGCAGGGGGGTTGGACGAGATGACCCACAGAGGTCCCTTCCAACCCCTACCATTCTGTGATTCTGTAAATGGATGAGCACTGTCCCAGGGTCCCTTCATGCCTCCCCAGATAAAGCAGTGGCATTTTGTACGCTGATTTTTCTACCGTGTGTCTCCTCGCGTTGCCTTCGAGCGAGCTGTCTGCCTGCTGCAGTGTGGGTATTTTTGAAGGGCCAGAGATGTGATACGTTATTATGGGATATATTATAAAGAGCCAGGCTTCACAAGCCTCCCTGTAATTCCTGTTTATTTCTGCCTTGTGAGCCAACATTTGCTCGATTCAAACTCATGACAAATTTTGAAGTTCTTGGATGGAAAAAGGAATGGTGCTGGTCTTGTGCTGATCTTCCAAAGCCTCTTTCTTTGCTGCTTGGGACTTCAGAGGCTTTTCCTGCTGCCTCCCTCACATGAGTGGGATCTTCAGAGCTTTTCGGGAGGAGCTGATTGCTCTGGATGGTTGGGCTTGGTCAAACTTCCGGAGGCAAACAGAAAAACCCAGTGCAGTAGCTTGCCAAAGAGAAGGATTTGTTTTCCTGACTGCTATGTATTTCAGCAACGTAGTTAGCCAAATTTTTAGTCTTCCTAAAGCAAGGTTTTGACTGAAAAATGTAGTGCTGAAGAACCAGAAGTATGGTACCATATGTTATAAACATCTCGGTAATTCTTTTTTGAAACATGAAGCCATATAAAGCAAAGGAAGTGGATGCAGAAGGACATCTGTTCAGAGCCTTTTAGGCTGTTTGGTACTTCACTGGAATTGGAATCTTTTTACGCTGCTTTTTCTGTGTGAGATACTGGTGAAACAGGAGAACTTTGATGTTGCACCTTCTATTTCCAACTTCTCTTCATATTTTACAGGGACACGTATGGACAAAGCAGCGAGGTTTTGGGACTCTTTTAGGTGTTTTAAAAAAATCTATCCATTTATATCAAATGTTATAGTTATTTAAAAATAGTTATTTAAAAAAAAATGTAGCCTAACAGAGCTATTTAGATTCCTTCATTGCAGATACCTGTGATTTGGAATTGGAAGGGCAGCCAGAGAAAATGAGAGACACGAAGGTAAATCAAGACTTAGTGATTTTAAGCAAGGTGTTAAGAGGAAGATCGCGTGCTTCTGACTGGAGAAAATCACGCGTGCAATTGTTCACCTGTCAAATTGCTCCTCAAATCTGTCTGAGCTGAAACATGAAGAAGTTAAAATGGGACCATTTTTGCCCTCTACAGAGCCGCGTTTATTCCAGTGGTGTCCAAGTTACAGAAGCACGGTCTCATCAATTTACAATTTATTTCCTTGGAGACGTATTATCCCCCCCGAACAATGTAACACGCCGTCTCGCTGAGGGCATTTCTCCCGCTAATGGCTGCTGTTAATATTTACTGTAAGGTCGTGCAAGTGAACTGCTGGTAGTTGGCGGTGTGGGTGGCCAGGGGACCGAAGGATGGGATGAAGGAAAGGAGAATAAGGGAATGAGTCAAATGAGATTGAAAGACAGTCTCGGTGTGAAGTGAAAAAGGGTTGGAGAATGAAAATAATTGATGTAGGCAGAAGTTCAAAACCAAAATTACACTGCCAGGGCTAGTTCCTCTCCTGCTGCACAGAAGCAGCATCACGTGGAGCGAAACAAGCCACTGAAAACTGATTTCCTCATCACCGGACCTGAAAAGCGGCGTTGAAGAAATGCAGAATACAGAGTTTGAGTTTTGTTTATCCCTGTTGACAGTGGTGGAGTCTTGTTCTCTGTGAAATAACTTTGTGGGAAGCCTGGCAAAGCACACGAAGAGTGTATTTAGAAGAAATAGAAATTCAGAAGAATCTCTGTTTTTCGTATTTGCTGAATTCTATAAAGTCACCCTAATGTTTTTCACAGGCGTAATTGGAAAGATGAACTTTTATTTCCCTTTCACGTAACCAGCAATTTCTCCTAAGTTTCTCATTTCTTTGTAGTTTAGGAACGAAGCAAGATAGAGGAATACATTGTACATTTTATATGCTGGATCATTTTTTGTAGATAGGAATTCTTACACAGAATTGGTTAATTACAGAAACAGTAACCCAGAAACTGGACAAAAAGTATCATTTCTTAACACGCTGTTGAATGGAAAGGACTCTGTGTGGTGATGGTTAGGTGAACTTGTAATTAAATTGTATCATAACACATGTACGTTGGGATAAGGGGGAGCCTCTGCTTCCAGTCTGATGCCTGGCTTTTGGGGGTTTGAGCCTGCAGCTTTAATGTTAAAGCAACAGCAGGGAGGGAGTTTTGGATGAACACATAAATAAGTACTCCTTTTTTTTTTTCCTTGATTTATGCCAACATAAAATTTTCTAATGTTTTTCAAGGGGGAAAGAAGTAAAAACAAAAGAAAACAAAAAGCTGATAGTCATATTATAGAATCATAGAATGGTCAGGGTTGGAAGGGACCTTAAAGATCATCTGGTTCCAACCGCCCTGCCATCAGCAGGGGCATCTTCCACCAGCCCAGGTTGCTCAGAGCTCCATCCAGCCTGGCCCTGAACACTGCCAGGGAGGGGGCAGCCACAGCTTCTCTGGGCACCCATATTCTACATCTCTCTTTAGCCAGTGGAATACCAAGCCTAAAGCTATTTCAGGGAAGTACCCTTTAAAAAAATTCATAACAAGCAAAGACTCCAGTATATTGCCATTATTTAATCCTGCTCTATTCTTGTCCCCAACACTGTTGGGAGATGTCTGTGATTGCCTACGCTGCTCTGAAACGAAGCTGAGACGAGGAAGTTTTGGGTTTTTGGTGTTTTGGTTTTTTATTGCCCTTCAGATATGTTACTGGAACGTGGTGGAGGTTTTCCAGAACTGCTCGTGTACATATTTAGGCTCGAGCCCAAGCTGAGCGAGCCGTGGCCTGCTACTGAAGCGTATGACATCTTCGTTACAGATGCTGTGTTCTGCTGTATTTTTGCTGTATTTTTCTTGCTATCGAGCTGGTGCAGCGTGTGCAGAGGCTGTTCCGCTCCAGCATTTGTGTGCGGGCTAATCCAAATGCTTGGCTTTAAAGAAACTTTACTGAGAACAAAACCCAGCCATCCCATTCAGGAGGAAAGAAGAGGGATTGTAACATTACAGGTTAGATTTAATTCTTTTCGTTGTGATAGGAATGAAAATCTTAAGTGGATCTCTTCCCTCCAGGTAAACTGGAAAGAGAATGGATGTTGCAGTTCCTAAAGGCAGGTCTTGAAGCTACTCACCAGCAACTTCTCCATGGAGTTTGCAAAGAAATCAGATGCTTACTCAGTGCAGAGAAAAAAATATTGTAGCAAATTGTGCTAAGTTTTCCCATTGCCACGCTAATCTTTTAGTTTTTGATAAATCGAGACGATAGGAAAAGTCATGTCACATTCCCATGGGGAAAGAGCTTAATGGAATTTTTCTGAAATCTAAAATGATTTTTCTACAATAGATTAGCCATTTTACCTTGTGATAGACTCTGTTAATTAGAATACATTCGAAGACTTAGCTTAATTTCTAGTTAAACAGTCATGATTGCTTACAGGTTTTGGCAAGGAATGGTTGACCGACTCCAGGATGGATGTCCAACATTCCCCAGTGCTTCTCGGTCTTTCAAACCCAGTGCTCTCTCCTCTTAGAATCATAGAATGGTTTGGGTTGGAAGGGACCTTAAAGATCATCTGGTTCCAACCCCCCTGCCATCAGCAGGGACATCTTCCACCAGACCAGGGTGCTCAGAGCTCCATCCAACCTGGCCTTGAACACTGCCAGGGAGGGGGCAGCCACAGCTTCTCTGGGCAACCTGGGCCAGGGTTTCACCACCCTCATGGGGAAGAATTTCTTCCTAAAATCTAATCTAAATCTGCCCTCTTTTAGTTTAGAGCCATTCCCCCTTGTCCTGTCACTACACACCCTTGTCCGTGTCTGTCACTGCTCCGCTTCATGGACCAGGCTACACAAAATGAAGTTGCGTCCCAAAATAGATGAGACTTCATAAATATTTCAGCCGATTTTATTTAGTTGGATAATGGAGTTTTTACGTATTTCTGTCAGGAGTGTTTTGCTTCAGTGTTCGAGAAAACATCTTCTGTTGCTTATAGTTCATTTTGGAACAGGTACCTGCGTATATAGACTTCTAGAATTGTTTTCTGGAGTTTTGGGTTTCCCAAACCTCAGTGAAAGGTTCATTTTTCGACGTTCAGGCTAAGGTTGCTGTGTGCTTCCAGTCGTCAGCTTCTCTGTTTATCAGAATTGATGCAGCGTCCAGGGGAATGCACGTGAGGAAAGAAGATGGAATGCAGTAAAAACAACATTTAATCTGGAAGTTGCTCCATTTATTTGGTTTGCCTCATTTATTTGGTTGCTCTCAAAAGGCTGTTTCTCATCTCCTTCCTATTTGCATTTTATTCAACTGGAGAGAGCGGTTCTTGAAATTTGGTTATGGAGGCTTAATAGAATAAATGATATTACAACTGGCAGTGACTAGTTCTGAAGAGGTGGTAAGGTAAGAGGGAAAACAAATAAAAACACTTTCTTACACTGTATTATATTTTAAAAGGGCTTATTTATAGATCCTTTAGACTGCAAACCACTTCAAAGATTGATAATGCAGTTTTTCCTTTTAATATGGTGGGTTTCGCACATCTGTGTTTATCTATCCCCTTTAATTTTCAAAATATTTAACACCACGGAAAGAATTAGTATAGTACGTATGCCAAGTATTCTCATCAAGAGTTGTATTTCTGAATTACTTTTCTAACTGTGCTGCTGTATCTTAATACATTAGGACAAATAAAAGCACTCCTCATGATTTAACTTCAGCTCTGGAGTAAAACGATGGCTGTAAAGCAGCGTATTCCTGCTCACAACAGTTTGGGACTCTTGTACCGTAAGCTCTTATCAAGTGTCCATTATCTGGGACCTGGCATTTTTTATCAGACACTGCTAGTATTTAACGAGCTACAATATGCAAAGAATATGCATCATCATCAGAAGTTTTCTGCGTGCACGCTGTCACCTTCTGTATGAACAGCAACGGGTTAAGTCAGCCTTTTTTATTATTATTATTATTTTTAAACCTGGCCAACACTGTCAGGAGGCAGTTTGGTTTGTATTTTGTGGTGATTTTCTATTAATGTCTTATTCACCTCAAGTTAACTTTGCAGTGATTTTTCTTGTTTGGGGAAAGCAGGAGCCGTACACTGCCGAGCCGTGGTGGGAATGCCGGGCGGCCTCAGCCCGAACACCTCTTCGCTTGCCTCCTCGACGTTCCCCAAATGGTGCTGACGTGAAGTGTCAGCTCTGCTGACTCCTTCTGACTTTCTTATGCCTCCCACGGAAATTTCAATAGCAATTTTCACCCTCAGGGCAAGAATACGGAACTTGTTGGCTTCCGAGTGTGTGCAGAATAGCGCTGACTTTTCCCACTGACATCCTGTGCGTCATCAGGACCAGAAGATCTTCTGCTTGGGTAGTATGGGGATTATGGAAACTTGATGCAGTCCGTGTTTATTATTGAGGACTTGGATTCTGTAGTCTCAGTTGTGGTGTTTCTTCTCGTAAGTAGGGTCAGAATTGCTCAGAGCGGTACTTTTGGTGGAAGCCAACTGTCATAGTTCCAAGGCAGTGATGGTTTTCGAATGTGACAGCAAAGATGCTGAATCGCAGGATCTAATCAGTGAGGAACGAGGGGACAACTTCAGCTTCTGTGCAGTTGACAGCTTTCGTGAGGAACTGGTATTTATTCCGTTCGTTTGGGTACTTTCTCGATTTGAATTGCTTAGACACTGAAGGTAGGTCTGCAAAATCTGTAGCACCGAGTGATTTTCTTGAATGACAGCAGTTGGTTCATTGGAAATACACTCTTAGATGTGTATATATTTTGCAACGAGTATCGTAGTTGTTACTGCTAAATATAATACCAAGGGTGAAGAAAATAGTTGATAATATAGTCAGAGAGGATGCGTAAATGAAGGGGCTGTCAGGAGCTGGTGGATAAATTACATTCTTACAGGTGTGACATACTGTATGGAAGAAAGTTTGGGAGGTGTGAAGGGAAAACGTGAAGAAAACTGTTGGGTTTAAATTGCTAATTGGTCTTTTCTTCTGTCTTTTTGCAAGATATGATGTTTCTCCATCTTGTTCTTCATGGTAGAAATAAAGGCTTCTTTACCTCAGTTAAACATCACATAGGATGAAAAGGATAAGAACGCTTTCCAAACAAGCATTAAAGATGTGATAAGGATTCTTAAATCTAGATTTAAGTACACACCAAACCACAAACAGGAGTGTTCTATAAGACATGTCATGCAGTTTAAAAAAGAAAAAAAAGAGAATGAGGAAGCGTCGAGTTTCAGTTCACATAGCAGCAATTACCGTGTAGCACCTCCGAACGGTTTTGCTGGTGACATTTTACAGCTGAGCTGCACGTGTAGGGCTGGAATCAGAAACTTTTGTGCTTAAGTAACATCTTTGAAGTCCTTGAATTCTACTCAGGGTAGGCAGGTTCTGCTAATTAAAACCTGTATCACAGTGATCTGCTTACCTTTGTGTGATGGAGTTGGGGTTGCATATGGAACTTGTCCTTTCCTGTTCTACCAGTCAAACCAACCAAAATCTTCCCATACCTTTAGGGAATACTGCTTAGTTTCAAGGAGAAATGGAGAATTCTCTATTTCCTTTCAAAGGCAGGAAAATGTCATTATTATTTCAGGCGTGATTTGAGAAAAATACAGATTCACAGGTTTAACTTTCATTTTCTTGGTGTAAATACTGTCATTTTGCTAGCACCAGTTGCTTCCCAGGTTTTGTGGGACCTTAGAAAATGAGCGGGTTTGTTTTTTCTAAGTACTAGTTGCATTTTGTTGTGGCGGTTGCGTGCGGTTTGGCAATACTGTGTTCTTGCATGGACAGTGGTGGAGCCTGTAGCTGGTGACCATCACGCATGTTGAGCACTGTGGTGGATCTCCTTGTGCTGGAGCTTCTCGGTTGGCTTAGACTGGCCTCTGAAGCTTGACCTTGAGTAAAAGCCTTCCATAGTCATTTACTTTTTGAAGCTAGATGGGGTGAAAATCATTTTGATTTGTCATTTTGCCATCTTTGGGAAATCACTGGAGAAGGAGACTTGTCAGCCCTTTGCTTTTCAGGGTGGAATTCAGCACTGGAGTTAGATGGAGAGGTTCCCAAGAATGGAGTTTGGAAAAGCCGGGACGCTGAGATGAAATGGCAAAGAGAAGGACTACCTAAAGTCCTCTTCTCTGGAACTGAACACCTTCTGCAGTCATGATATTGCATCCCAGTCTCACAAAAATGCCAACATCTGCATTGCTCCTGCACTTAGGTGCCTCTCCATCCTTTTGGGTCCAGATGGCTGCTCGTTCTTTCCTTTTAAAGCAGAGGAGCCCTACTTTTAGGACAGCTTAATGGTCATAGCATCCCCCCACAAAGTGAAACACCTTTAGGTCCCATCTCCCTGATAACCAGACCATAGGTTCGGCAAGCAGAGTCAACATCCGGCCTTCCTCCTGAAGTTTTGCCATGCTGCCAGCAGAGATCCTCTCTACAAAGAGAGAATCTACTTCACTGTTCGTTCAGCGATGGAGTTGCTCTGCGAAAACTGTTGGCCAGTTAGCTTCCCATGCCACCATTAATTTCACACCGGGATATGCAGAACAAGAATTAAATTAACCAAACAGATTTCCCAACTGCTGGAGAGCAGCTCTGTGGAGAGGGACCTGGGTGTCCTGGGGGACAACAGGTTGACCATGAGCCAGCAGTGTGCCCTGGTTGCCAAGAAGGCCAATGGGGTCCTGGGGTGCATTAAGAAGAGTGTGGCCAGCAGGTCGAGGGAGGTTCTCCTTCCCCTCTACACTGCCCTAGTGAGGCCCCATCTGGAGTACTCTGTCCAGTTCTGGGCTCCCCATTTCAAGAAAGATGAGGAGCTACTGGAGAGAGTCCAGCGGAGGGCTACGAGGATGAGGAGGGGACTGGAGCATCTCTCCTACGAGGAAAGGCTGAGGGAGTTGGGCTTGTTCAGCCTGAACAAGAGAAGGCTGAGAGGGGACCTTAGAAATGCCTATAAATATCTGCAGGGTGGGTGTCAGGAGGACGGGGCCAGACTCTTTTCAGTGGTGCCCAGCGACAGGACAAGGGGCAATGGGCACAAAGCGAAGCAGAGGAAGTTCCGTCTGAACATGAGGAAGAACTTCTTCCCTCTGAGGGTGACTGAGCCCTGGCACAGGCTGCCCAGGGAGGTTGTGGAGTCTCCTTCTCTGGAGATATTCAAGACCCGCCTGGACGCGGTCTTGTGCAGCCTGCTCTGGGTGACCCTGCTTTGGCAGGGGGGTTAGGCTAGATGACCCACAGAGGTCCCTTCCAACCCCTACCATTCTGTGATTCTGTAACTGTAAAATCCGCAGTAAACAGGTAAAACGGGCACAGGGCTGTGAGAGTAAAGCATCACCAAGAATCAGTAAAGCACTGAGGGTATCTAGGCCAATGTCTACAAATTTTTGGTTGATTTGGAAACCTGACTTTGTAAGGGAGTAGGGATAAGCTGAAGTATTTCAATGTGAAGTGTTTTGGGACTGGAATTTCAAAGACACCAAGGGCAGGGATAGAGGAAGAGATGAAGACAGAGGTGTGACCAGGAGATGAGTTGTGGATTAGCTGTAGGTCGGCCAAGCAATGAACATGGTAAGGTGAAGTCGCATGAGAAGTACCAATAAACGAATTGGACCTTCACTCGGATATATCCGTGTCCTCAGAAACAGCTTTATGTTTTCGTGGTGAGTGGCTACTGAAGTGAAACCCCATGGTAAACAGGTCTTTGGAGGATCAAAGCAGTTGGGTTTGATATCTTGGCAGGTTTTGTTCGGCTTGTTTTCCCTCAGAGCAGACTGCTCCCAGGCTGTTTTCCCTGGGACAAGTCCCACCACCACGGCATCACCTCTAGTGTAGCTTTGTCGCAGGCTGTCCTGGAGGTCTGTGTCATGATACGGGCTGAAAGCGTTGTGTTTCTCTTTGAAAACGTTGCGTTACTGCATGGATTGGCTTGACAAAGCGGTGAGACGTTGCTGAAAATCTGCTCTTTCAGCTTGCTCGGTTATGGGGGAAGGCAACGGTAGTGAGTGTCAGGGTGACGGGTTTATTTAGGGAAATGTCTGGCAACAAACTTTGCTCCGGTGTGACAGCTCTACTTTCCTTGCTAAGCAGTGATCAGAGATGCTGGCGTTCATTTTGGAGGTTATAGTCAGTGTAAACCCTGCAATTTTTTCACTTAATACCTATTTTCCCACAATTCAGCATTATGGCCAAGAGTTAGCTGGGTTTGACAGACAACAGCCAGAGAGTATATGCCAGTAAAACAGATAAAGAGAAGATTTCTGTCAACAAAGGCTTGGCTTTGAAGTTCGTTTGCGCATGGAGTGTAAGAGCAGCTCTCTTGTGCGCTCCCTTCTTTCCCCTCTGCTCTTCCAGTCCTTCGGCGGAGCAAGTTGATTTCATTGAAGGTTTTATTTTCTGCTGGAAATGCAGGAAATTCAGACAGCTCTCTTGGAAACTCCCCAAAGCTAATACAAACAAGATACATATGCTTTTCTTGAAGTAACTAAAAATAAAGTAAATGATTTGAAACTATTTCGCTGTAGATATTCCCCTGTAGAGAGGAAAGGGAAGTTTACATCATTATAATTGTGGATGCTGTTAAATAATGTTATCAAGGTGACATTCCCTAGAGTGTCAACTTGGCTGTTCCACACGAAAGAGTAGATCACCCTGGAGTTTACAATAGCTGCGTTACAAGCAGGCGTGGAAGAGCCAACAACGGGATGTCCAAAACCATACCCATTTGAAGCGTTCCTTAGCATGTACAAACTGGCTGAAAAAAATATAATGGGAAATGAACTGAAGCTGGCTGTTCATCTAGATATTTTTTTATGGATCTGGAGCAGGTTACCAAATTTTTCTTCTTTGTCTCTCCCTGGTAAAAAGAACGGCAGGAGCTGTCTCTTTGGGGTTAATTTGGCATTCTTAGTCTATTTGATAAGTGTTAAGTATCTGGTATGTGTATCCTTTTGTTTTCCATCATTGACGAAAGTGCCTTGAAAGTCA